>NC_061774.1:15611696-15934446 GCF_022458985.1 Mugil cephalus | reverse complement strand
AAGATTTAGCAAAAAAAAAACTTAACAAAACAAAGAGCATGATTCAGATGACTCAAAATCAATATAAAAAATGCAAGAATGCAGCATTTGTCTGTAACAGTATGTTTTGTTAAGATAGCCATGTCACAATTAGTCATCCCTGTTGTCCTTGAAACTTTCCAACTGTTTCCGTGGCGTTTTATGGTGTTGAAACATAATTCAGCCCTGGGGAACCCTTTAAAGATCCCTCATTTTGTTTCAGCTGTGGTATTGTATAAACCCCAGCATTTAAAATTAGTTGCAATCATGAGAGAGACAAAGGAGCTTCCACAAAAGCAGGGAGATGAGATTATTTTTCCCTGCACGTCAATTACCCTGGCTATAAAATGATTTCCAAACAATTTAACATTTTAAGAGACACCATTGGGAGCATTATAAGGAAGTTTGCCTGAACGTGGAAGACAGCCCAAAATTCCATCAGTGGCTTTCGCAACTAAGCAAGGAAAACTAAAAAAGAAAAAAGAACCTTTGTGCAACTGCAAGATGACATAATAAAGGCTGGCAGAAGTGCTTCAGTGTCCCACTATAAGACATGCACTGACTTCCAGACTGGACTTCACTCTTTGAACATCTAAAGGAATAAGGAACATAAAAAGTCGACTAGAATATGCCAGGAGGGATTTAGATAAGACTACAGAACTTTGGGAGACAGTTGTGTGGACCTACGAAATCAAACTGAAACCGTTTGGACGAATGCGCCAAGTTGTATCTCTGGTGTGCAAAAGAACTAACCAGAAGAATGCCATGCCCTTAGTCAAGCATGGAAGCGGCTCATTGGTGATGTGTGGGTGTTTGCTTGTCTTTATTAGTTTTTGTTTTCTTCTCAACCTTGGCAAGCGAGTCAAAGTTTAATTCAGGCGTGCACGACAATGTATTTCTGTGTTATGCATCCTGTGAAAATCTTCAATAAACAGACCTTGATCAAATGTTCTTGAATTCATTTCAACACAAGTAATATTTTCTACATTTGTGCCATGATTTTGTTCATGTAGTCAAATATAAAACAGCCTGAATGTAACAGTCACAAAAACAAACACTGGATACATATAGGCTGCAGAATTCATAATCACCAACAGAGGGCAACCTCTGTACACTAATTTCAGAGAAATAACTTTTCCTTAGAGTCTATGAGAATGTGAATTAAATTTGCCTCATTTTTTTTCTGCAAGTCCAAAATATAGCATTGTGTCTTAACATTGTGTTATCATTATTCGCACATTTTACTGCATTGAAAGCAGAAACTGAAAACACTTTATGAGATTGTTAAAAGCTGTATTACTTTAATGACATTAGGGACATATCCTTGTAAAATAATCGCACAATGACGCACAGTATCCCTTCATCTCTCATTTAACCCCAGTTTCGAGGTTGTGGCCCATCAAACGAGGGTCATTAACGTGCCATTCTGCCTTGAAGATGGTGAAAAGGGGGCTTGCTGCGCCCCACTTTTTCCCATAGCCCCTCTATGGGAAAGCAGTTGACATCATCGCACATGTTGGTTTTCCTCTGTGTGCTCAAGGCATGCATAGGCTGCTGGGTTTGTGTACTCTTCCACACCGTCCCCTACCCTGCTCTCGCTCTTCACACTGCTTAGCGGTCACTTGTGCACAGAATGATGTCATGGTCGGTGCGTGTCTATGGCAATTGCATCTGACATGCTTTATCTTTGTGCAGGCCGCAGTCAGTAGGAAAGGCTGCCGGGGTGAACGCATCTTCTCCTGCCTAAAGGGTTAGTGACAGCTCCGTACAACAGACCCTGCTTTCACAGAAGCTATTTCGGGAGGCACGTGAGAGCAAGAGGTTGATTCACACGCAGGTCAAATTGGTCGCTATTAAAGCCATCAAAGCCTGGAGATATTTGGAGTTTGTTGTGGTGTTTAATTGCCAGGCCAGAATATTCTGCTACCAAATGGGTGACCTAAATTACCTCAGCCCATTTATTTTAGGATAAGATCCAGTGCGAGCCGATGGCTCGCATTATTTTGGGTGCTTTGGAATTCCTTCCTTTATTTATTCATTACGTTCAGATTTTTCTTTGCCACATTTAATGACTCATAGCAAAAAAAAAATAAAATAAAAAATCGCCTACGTATTAGAGTGCATGAGCTCAGACAAACATATTTTACAGTAATGAGTGACTATTTCCCTGCTACCACACATCTGGAAGACCCATCACGGGCAAGAATCTCAGAACCCGGTTACAGTTTCAGGCTTTCTGATCAATGATACGTCTTGATTTTACGGCTGTGTGAACGATCCTATAATTCAGAACTAAGGCTCCGGCTTCGCCAGAATGCTAAAAAAACGCGCATTTATATCATTTTCACGGCTGAAATTAGACACAGACATCTGTTTAAACTGCCAAGAAGCGGAAGCGCATTAAGAATTTGAATTTCACTTTATGACGCCGAGATGGCACAAGCAAACCGGTGATTATAACTGAACCAGCTTCACCGATTGCTGCTTAGAATTACATCTTCTCCCGCAATCATTTACAAACAGTCCTGCAGCTGCCTCTGATTACGACTTGCATGGGAAGACAGAATTTATTAGCTGTCTTCACGCAGAGCGCGGGGATGGCGAGCAACGCAAACAATTAAAAGATTGCTAATGCACGGTGAAAGAGAACAAAGTTCGGATTAAATCAGTGGCCGAGAAGGAGACGGCAACAGTTTGTGCACGAGTGCGGTACTTTATTGCTTTGCCAGACGGCCTGCGGCAACAGACGTATTTGTCACTATAAGCTTTCTCACTGCGAGACAGGCAGAAAGAAAAAGCAGCAGAACAAAGGCATTTCCTCGAGAACAACTTTTGCCTTGTAGCACAGGCTGGCAAACCTGATGTGACTGACACACTAACAGACCGGTCAGTCGGTTTCTCTTTTTTTTTAAGTGTGGGTGAATTAAAACCGTTTGAGTTGCTGAAATGTTTTGTTGGAATGTGCTAAGAACAACTGCACAATGTGTCAGGCACTTGAACGGAGCAGGCACTGGCCTCCCGGCTGCCAGCCGGGTTAATCATCAGGTACTAGCGCTTTGATTCACGCTCTCGGCCTTTATTTAAGACATTTGTCAGGTGCAGACTGATGTTTTATAGCCGCACATTTCGCGGTTGGAAGTTGTGTTTGAACAACAACAAGTATGCGGCAAAAAAAAAAAAAAATGCACTGCTGTCAATAGTTCTGTTTTTGTTTGAAGTTGCACAGTTTTAGGTCAGAGGTTAGTCAGCAGGAGTGGAAAACTACAAAAAAATGAAATGCCTGGGTTTACTGTGTACTTTCGCCAGTTCATTAGGTACACGACACAACATTTGTTTAAAATGACCGTCTCTCCTACGATGTTTAGACATAAACTGAACATAATTGGGAGTCGTAAAGGATTTAGTGGATGTATATCGTATACTGCAGTGGATTTGAAATTGCTGTGAGTGTAGACGGGAACGGAACAACAAACGGCGGATAATCATTTTTCGCGTCACATGACAACACTTGTTGTATTTTATGAGGTTAATTTATTTTTAAGCCCCATCTGTTTACTGTGTCCATCCCAGTAAAGAGGAAACGGGACAGGTTGGGGCTGGTGTTTGTGTTTTGCCTTTAAGTCTCTGCATTCATCACCTGTTGAATGTACCTCTGACACCCTGACCTCTCTCGTTCACCCCGCCTGCTCCTCTTTCCCCGCGTCCCTCCTTCCTCCTCCGTCTGCGAGGAGGAGAGTGACAATGAGGAGCGCCCGGCGACTCCTCTCATGACAGCAGCTGTCAGTTTCTCCTATCAATTATGCCGGCTGACTGACACCCTCTTCGACCCCGATCGTTCCTTTTATTTGCCCTCTGGGAAGAAGCAGCAGCAGCAGCAGCACCCACCTCTGGCCCAGTCTGCACGTATAATGCGGACCCTCGCCGCTCTTTGAGACCTTCACCTCCTGCGCACAAAGAGAGCAGAGTTTTAAGTCAGACACAAAACTTTTGGGTTTAGACTAAAGCTCCCGTGAAAATGTCTCTGCGGATGGAATACTCCACTGATCCCGGCTTTGCCAGATCTCATTTAGATCCACCTGAGGGGGCTTTGAGTGGTGTGCAGTGCCAGAGACGAGATGTCTGGGGCGGGGAAGGGATTAAAGGAGGCTCTTCCTGCCTAGCCACGGTCCTGGACTATCTAAGAGCCTCTCCTGTGTACAAACACAAGGTTGCGTTTTTCTGTTGCCTCTATTATTTATGATCCAGTGCACGACTTACAAATCAGACAGCTGGAGAACAGCACAGTCCCTAGAATATTAAGCTCATTTGTTTTTTTATCACTCTTACTATTTCACGCACATTGCTTTCACTCGCCTGTTAAAACGTTTTGTGAGTCAATTATCTTCGTTTCTTATCTCGTTTTGTGATGTTATTAACTCCCTTTTTAGAATCACAGTTTCATTCCCTTTAAAGTTTTTTTTTATAGTTTCTTCTTATTCAAAATAAAGCTGGCAAGCAGGCCTATTGCGTAAACTCGCAAACTTACTACTCCTTGCCGACTCATCTGCTTTTTTTCATTCAAAAGAGAGCTTTTGTTGCGGCCTATCCCTCTGTTTGTCTAAAATCAAACGGATGTGGAAAGACAGATCCTTTAAATGAAAAACACAAGTGAGCTGTCAAAACTCAGACACACCATGTAATTACCACCTACTGTACGTGCTATCTAAACACAGAGATACGAGTCGGAGTTCACAAACCCAGATAATTCCACCATATAAAAACACCAATCCGGCTCGGTGGTAGGTCCTGTTTTTTTAGATGAATGGGGATAGTGATTCACCGCCTCCCTCTGTTGCACTGCATCTTTCAAATGGCTTCCCCGGCCGGTGACAGTTACAGCGTGATCGACCTGTGACCAGCCTTGAGTAAACAGGGCTTGTGTTGTGCCCCATTCTCACGCAGAAGTCATCCACTTTATGAAACCTTTTATCCGGGAAAAAAAAATGGATCACCCATCGCCAACCCCACTCCCCTCTCTCCGAGCCCCTCTCCTCCCATTGGTTGCGTAATAGCCCCGTACCTTGTGAGTCAATCGCGGCGAGGGAACACTTTGTCCGGAAAGAAGGTCACGGCCAGAGAGTAGAAATCAGCCTCTGAGCAGCCGCGGGGGCACAATACGCCACTGTTCACCCTAAAACCGAAGATCTCCACTTGCTGACTTCACGTAAGCAGCTTAAGAGGAAGCCCACGACTTTGAACTGTACTTATTGCACCTGTTTGCATTGCATGCTGACAGTTCATGTCATGCACAGCTTATTATGGTCTTCCCCTTTGTGTGAGAACTTTTCCCTCTTTGTCTTATTGATGCCATTCCAAGTTATGTAACTGCGCGCTATGCCACAATAAAGGATTAGACGAAGTTTGAGAAGATAAGCTTCATAATAATAATAAGCGCTAGTGGCACGCAGTTGGCTCCCTGTGTGGTGTTTATGTTCAGATCTCATTCACCATCACAAGATGCAGCTCACCGCCACAGCTCATAATTGAGGGCGTTTAGTCTGGAGGCGTCTTTTCCTTTGGACTGTATATTTGCTTTCTCTCTCGTTTGGTGATTCAGCAGTTCCTCTCATACAGCAATTGTGCAGTTATTTGTTCACGCAGTTGTTGTAGCACCTCCAACCCAAGGCCGCGTTGGTCTTTTCCCACCCTGTGCTTTTCCTCTCTAGATATCCTGTTTATATGAGACACGCAGTTGTAGAAATATTGCGGAAACCGGGAGTCGCTTCAAGATACAATACATGCTTGATTCGACCGCATTCGGCGGATCAGTTTTTGTAAATATTATCATTCTAACCCCGAGATTTTCGCAGGGTCGGGTCTTTACTTGTACCAGCTTTGATTTTTCAAAGGTTTCTCAAGTGCTTTTATAAAGTTAAATGAAGGTAATTGTTTTGTTTCGTGAATGCAACAGCGTGCGCGCGTGTACATTTTTGCGTGTCTGAAATCTGCGTGTGTGCGCAGCGCAGATCGGAAAAGGGTTGGACCACAGCAGCTGTGGAAGGAACAAGGAAGGAGTCCAGAGGAAAAGGCGTAACTGCAGCTTGTCGACCGCCACTTCCACTACCCTCGCCACGAAGTGCAATAAAACACAAGCTGGAGACAATTTCACACTTGCGCCGGCATAAACACGCAGACCATAATGGCCGAGTGCAGAGCGGACCCTTATTGTAGATGCGCTGACCTCTCCTTGTAAAACAGCGTGCGTCACAGCTAAAATGACAATCAGAATCCGCAGAGTGATGGTCGTGCTTTTACTTTAAACCAGAAAATATGAGGTGAAGGGGGCAATTACGGTGAAACCCGTGGGGGACTCGGCCTCAGAGGCTCACACCAGGAAGACGGAAGAAGATCTGTGGCCTCCCAAACGTGCACCGAACACGCTCTGTTTGCTTCCTGCGGACACTGCACGCGGTGGATATTTCCTTGGTTTTAACCAAATCACTCTAAACACCGTGTGACAAATGAAGGTCTTTTGGGAGCATTTCACAAAATGAGTTTACATATGTTGTTACTGTGCGGATCAAATATTTTCTCTTCTGAATTTGGAGTCACAGCCGCGGCATCATAAAGCAAAGGTCACCAAGAGAGCAGAGGGCAGTCAAATCTATTCTATTTGTGTGCAATATTACCATATAAGTGAGGTCAACCAAGTTCATTCACAAGTTTTTATCACTGTAACATCCACAGAAAGGAGGTAATTTACAGCCGAGTGAATGATATTACTTTAGATTTATTGTCAAGCCGTTAAGATTCTTACATCCTCTCGTTTTCCTGCGTTATCTCTCGCAAAACAATTACAGGAATTGCAAGAAACCGCGTTTCGCTGACAGTATGAACGGAAAATGAGCCGGATATAAAACTGGGTCTGTGCTAAAAAACCCCGCTCTACTTTGCATTGTGCGGAGAAAGGGTGTCGTACTAAAATGTTGCGTGTCTTTTTGGCAGGTCTGCACTCTTCAGTGATCTTTACCCTTTCCCCACGGCGTCAAGTCCGTCCCTGAAGACAGCCCCTGGAAGGTGGGTCCAACCCAACCGTTGGGGGGGAAACACGAGGGGGAAAGGTCAGGGGTTGCTGGAGGAGAAACAAGGGTCATTGAGGGAATGGATAGGGGGGTGACCTTTGACACCGCAGACACTCAGCTGCAGACTCCACGTCTTTAACCACGGATCAAGTTAAAACTACTCACTATTTGCTTGTATATGCAGTTTATTATGTCTGATAGGACTCCATAAACTTGTAAAGGTGTGGGTGATTCATTTGTTTAATGTTCTACCCAATGTGTTCTGTAGCACATTTTGTTGCAGACCTTTGCTGTTGTGTGTAATGGATAGGCCCTACTGGTGAGCCAGCATGTGCAAATATCATTATGAATGATATTTACCGGGACTGTGATTATTCTGGTTTAACAAGTATAGCTGTTAAGCTGAGTAAAACAACTCCGCATTGTTAATGCTGGGGTGACACACCTCAATGAAAACATCATTAATGTTAATTACTACACTTAGGCCTTAACAACTGCCAAATATCTAAGACCACATAATACTGTAAAACATACATATCCTGACACTTCGTTTTTTAACAAAGCCTTGTTTAATCAGATCAAGACAAGAAACTGATGCAATGAAAAAAATGACCAAGGTAACTCAAGCTGTTTACTAGCAGGTTCTTACTATTTCTATTCTCAGAGAGCAAATTCATATGTTGGTACTGGAGGAGAGTTTCTCTGGGAGCTGCACATTTGCTGAAGCAGCAGGCTGAATATAACATGCGAGATCAGACACCGTTGCAGACTGATTCTCGCAGAACTGTCCACATATTGACGCTGGGTGTGGATGTGGAGACCCAGAAACCGAGGAGAGACGGTCAGCCCCGAGGGGGAAAGTGCATGTACATTATGAACTGGATATTGGCTCAGATTGAAGCCCTGACTCACAAGTGAGCATGTTTGTCCCAGATAAGGGCTTGCTATTCCTCCACTGAAAATAATTGAAAAACACAATCACATGAGGTATGGAGGATGTCGGCCGTTCCAGCACCTCTGAATGAAAACACAATATGTCAACGGCAGCGTGGAAAGTTACTGATAACAAATTTTTGCCCTGAACGCCTAGTCACTTTGAAGTGTGGTAATTTTCAGATGAAAACAAAATGGAGAAACACTTAAGCCTAGGAACAATGGAGATGGTGGCTGTTGTCATGTTTGCTAGAGTCTGGTTGAGTGGCTTCATCTCTGGCTGTTCAGATGAACAATGTGAATGGGCCTCCAGGGCTAGATGCTAGCCACAGAAACAGGGACTATTTACTAATTCATAGAGAGTGAGACGGGCACATAGAGCATATGGACGTAGAGAAAACATTCGAGGGTGGAGCATTTTATGAACAGCTGTTTTTATAATAACCTGTTTTAGTTTTAGTTCTTTATCTATTCTGCTCCGACTATATTCTTCAGAAACACTGTGCAGCCGTCTCGTTTTCCATGACGATTTTTCAGTGTTTATGAAGAAAAGTTATGCCTCTGTTTTAACGCTGTTAAACGGAGGCTGGAAAAACCTGACGCGGTGACATAACCAGCAATTCAGGCACCGAGGCTCATACGCACTGTGCGCAGGCCTGTTTTTTTTGGCATAGCCTTAGTTTGGAGCAAATCCCCTTTGTGCGAGACACAAAGCTGAAACCAACTAGCTCATAATTAGCATTGCTGGCAAAGGCCTGCCCGGGGCACCTGGGGAAATGGGGCTGGACACCGAGCTACAGGATGAATGGTTATGTGCACATCATTTAGATGTGTGGCACATTGCTATTTGTTTGATCGCTGCCCTGTCACAAAGCAAACGAAATGATAGGTTTGTGGTATTTTACATGCTGACATTAAAAATATTCAACACATTTATTTAAAATCTACTCTGACGGAGCAACGCGCTGCTCCGCACGGCAAACGTTAGCGTTGCTGTCAGCTGTAATAAGTACCTTTAGCTTATGTATTATTTAAGGAAGCACCATGTTATTATATCACCTGGGGCACCGCGGCAGCGCAATTTGTGACCCTCCCATGTTTTTACACCCATATCAAGCAGCTGGGAAATTAACGTTAAGACCCAAACATGTCATTTCAATTCCTCATGCAGGCCTCTCCTCTGCGCCGCTTACTTTGATCAGTAAAAATCAAACATGGCCGGGGCGGGGGGAGGAGGGGGTAGCCCTCTACGTTCCTCCATATGTGAGATCTGCGAGCATGTGACCACTGGGTAGAAATACAAAGGATCTATTTCAATGTGTTAAACCAGCTTTAGTTTTTAGGGCTCACCAAACAGTACTTCAAAGGAATTTCCATGTCAGTCACCGTTCAAAGGTTTTTATGAAAGGCCCGCACTGTGCCCAGATCCGTGCCCCCGAGACCCTGCAGCCCTGACGCGCTACACAGTGGCACCCTTCCCTACTTTGATGCCCATATTGTCATTACGTCCTATGGAAGTAATCAGGCGTGTTCTGTTTATGCTCGATCGCAGCACCAGCAAATGCTGGGCACCGCGGCTGCCACGTCTCATGCACAGCGCCTCCGCGGGTCACTGGAGATGACTGAGAACAGCCCGAGATACACAGAATTCACCGTGGGGTCTCCTGTGCGACAAGAACCGAAACAATGAAGACGCCAAAGGCGAAGCTGGGAGGGATGGTTTACACGCTGACACATTTGCAGCGAGGGCTCGCAGCGCGACTGCAGCTGAATGACGAGTGTCACCTACTGACGAGCATGAGCGCGGGGAACGAGCTGCTGCCGCCAAATGCATTGAGATACAGCAAGATTCATGATGACAATCAACAAATCTGTGAATAAAACATGGTGCCTGGAATCGTGCCAGAGAGAAGAGTCTGTTCCTGGAGTCGCCGCCTCCCTCCTCTCCCCTCTCTTCTCACCACCTCCCTCTCTCCTCCTCCTCCATACCTTTTGCTCAAGTCACAGTTGGAAGACCATTAAGAATGCACTCTGGTACATCCCCCGTCTGAATGAGGGAGGCGTTAAACGAGAGCCCTGCCATTATCATTCACATAAGTGTGTGTTTGTGTGTGTGTATTGGGGGTGGGGGTGGGGGGAGATTGGCGCGTCTGTTGTAGATGTATGTACTCTGAAAAGCCTTTGGGCAAGTCAAAAATTAATTACTTCTATATCCTATCGGGATTATCATTTAATTAAGTGGCTCCTCTTTGTCAAGATTCATCTGGTCTCGATGTACAAACACAACACCTCCTCTTAATTCTTTACACACACACACACACTCAGGCAGGTGTGACCAGTAACAACAGGATGACAGGGTTCAACACCTCTCGCTCCCCACTGACTTCCTCTCACACCACTGCTCCGAACGCAGCCACACCCAGAACAACCGGGGATACAATTATTAGTCCGGTATAGAGTACAGTGCGTGGAACGGCATGCGCGTGTGTTTGTTGTGTGTTTGTGTCTGTGGGATGGATGGTGTGACTTGCACTCCTGGTTTTAACCCCTGAATACCTTCACTGGGCTCGTCGCTCTAACAGTGGAAGTGCCTATCTACTCAGACCATTGTAGTTAACCCCAAACAGTTGCTGATAACCTCCGAGCCCAACCCCGTGACCTTTGACCTTAACCTCGGGCTCTTCAAACAAGACATTGGCCTCTAGGGATACAGCGCACAAATTTTAATGGGTTTTAATGGGTTTCTTTCTCTGTTTTGCTCTATCCCTCCCTGGGTCTCCCTTTGCCCCTATAACATATCTCTGTGTAGTTTCTGCTTAGGGCCGGCCCAAGATAATCCTTTGCGTCTGTTTCCTTTTGGGGCCATCCCGAGTTTTCACAACACAGAGACTGCCGTGCTGTACACGTGAGGGGTAAACAGCAATGCATAGATCTCTCTCTCTCTCTTTTTTTTTTAACCTTCACTGGGTTTGGCAATTCCTCTAGTTTGTGCACTGTTACATATGAAGTGGTTTTATTTTATTCCTTCCTTGTGTTTTCACAATAAAACAGAGGTCCTAATTTCCTTTTTTTTTCTTTTTTTAAGCCATTTGCAACATTTATTTGTTGGAGGTCATTAAGTAAGAAAGTAACATGTGTGGATTCTGATTAAATGAATGAAGTCTTCATTTCCCAGCGAAATGCGATTTGGTCTTCTGATGATGTGGCTGAACAATAAAATACAACAATACACAACAATAAAAATAAGGAATATGTTATTTATTATACATATATATATATATTTATGCATTGACATTGTCGGCACCAAATACACGATTGGACAAAGGATAAAACTGTCCACATAGACAAGTGTACTGTATACATTGTCTCTTTCTGAATCTGTGCAATCCCCTGTTTACTATCTGCTGCTGTCAGAAAAATGCATTTGATAAATAGGGGCGTGTTTCCTTCGAAGAATGGGTTTTGTGTGTTTTGGCGTGTAATGTCTTGCGTGTCAAGGGCACATTGGCCATTACAGCGACACACACACACAGGTTAGACCTTTGGCTTGACATTATGTAAATCTGAACCACTTTCATGTCTTTTATAGCGGCGGCGTCAAGTGCACAAACACATCAGTACAAACTGAGTCATGACGTGAGGAATACGGACGTCAGGTCCAACAGGGCGTGGGTAATTAAATCTGCTGTAACAATATGAGTTGTAGAATTACATAAAGAAGCGCTTCCAGAATGTTTTGAGTTGTTTTTATACCCATTGCTTTCTACTCTGTCATCTATATTTTGGCCTTTTAGTAGGTTCTTTAGATCCCCTTCAGGAGCTTGAGTGGTTAATGAAGGCTCAAGAAGATTGATAGGAGGTAATAGTGAGTAATAACACTAATTGGTGGTAATCACAGCGCTTCTAAAGCGGTATATCAGTGTGGGTAAACAGGGGCCTAGTTCTTTTCAGTGGGCTCAGCCAGAGTGCTCTCTCTTTCTCACAGCAGAGCCTAGCAACAGTCTGTCCTTCCATTTTACTGGGTTTTGACCAAATAACTCAGCTGGTCACTCATCCCTTTGTTCCCTCTCTTTTCTGCCTCTGCCAAACATGCCAGATTCCATGTGTCAGAGAGAGAGGAAGGAAGGGAGAGAGGGCTTGCACATGATTTCCAGAAAGGGGAATAAACCCCATGCTGCCTTCTCATATATCTGACCCACATTAAGTCATTTCTCCCTCGTTCTGAGCCCGCTCCTTTAATTAATGGCTTTAGTGAAAGTGATGATGGTAGTTTTTTTGTCAGGGTTAAGGTGACCACATCTACTCCCAGAAATCGCTGGAGCGACAGTGAAGCGTGTCGTGTGTTTAATCAATCAGTATGCACGGCTCTATTTCTGTTTCCCATTTTATGCTAGGCTAAGCTAGCTGACGGGTATAATGCCTAATTGAAAGATAACATTCATCAAACGGTCCATTCATTATTTTTTTCCCCCACTGGCGTTTCCTCTCAGTTATTGCTTGTCGTGAACAACTCTTGCAGAGGTTCACCCATGATCACCATGATCAGATGAGCTGTCTCTTTGCCGCACAAAGGAGCAGCAGACCTGCAAGTTAGCGCTATCTGAACTCCTCACCAACGACTCCACCAATGTTGAACGCAGCCATGAGGACAAAGAAGATTGAAAAGAATGATCAGAATGTTCTCAATAAGCATAAAATATTCTTTAAACCACCACTAGGTTTATAGGGAACTTGTTAATTCATGTGACAATGGCATGCAATGATGATGTGTGCCCCAAATGACCGCTCCATCACGCAACAGCTCCAGCCTCTGAAGGCCCCCCACAACACAAGAAATTGGGCCTTGGCTCAGAGCTTCTGGGGCCCGAGGGTGCCTTGTTTTACCAACAGCTCGACGGCGGCAGAATAAGCCAGGGCGAATTGTTACGCAACAGTTTAGTGAGGATGAATAGGATTCGGCCCAGGTTCAGTGGATGCCAGTGGAAATGATGGGAAGAGAGTAGCAGCTAGGTTAATCCCAGAGGGAGTCCCCCTGGGACCTGGCCCTCACAGCTCCTCCATGTTTTCTTTTCAGCGTTAAATGTGTTTGTTGAATGTCTGTCAGAGACAGCGAAGCAGCAGAAAGTAGGAGGCTGGTTTCTGTGGGTTCAGCAGCAGAGCAGGGTGGTTAATCCCTGCAGCCCCCAACACAAGGGCCAGCCAAACCTCTAGGGGTCCCCCCCGCCTTTTCCTACTTTGCTAACCTCTCAGCTGCTAATCTTCTCTTAAGTTCTTCGTCTCCTCTCTGCTCCTCTCCTCCCTGCCAACATGGCCGCCCTCAGGCACCCAGCCAACAATCCTACTGTCTCTCTGTGGGTGACATCACTAGTTGGCACACGGAGGCAAGGGGGGAAATAATTAGGTTTAGATGCCTGAAGTAACTGTCTGTGTGTATATGTGAGTGAGGTGATGTAGAAGGGAATTCGCAAGGCCTTACTCAACAAGAAGCACGTAGATTGTTATGATCAGTAGAAAGGGAAAACAAAGACGAACAATGTTGTTTATCTGAAGGCTTAAATGGGATGGCTGTACGGAAAGAATAACTGGAGAAAAAGATAATAATTTATATTTAAAGTTGTGTTCAAGCAACAAAAAATAACAAATTTTGCCCTCTCTTACTTGTCAACTCTTGTGTTCAAAAATTTCTAAAATTCATTAGAGCCAGAACGTCACGTGTGGTCGGGTTTGGAGTTAACTGTGACGGTGGAGGCTGAAGAGCAGGAGGCCCTGCCTTAATAACTCACTATAGACTCCATACATGACCACCCCAGCAAGGCCCATCCGTTCACCGCTCTTCGCGCTATATACACACCCTACTTAGGGAGAAGCCTTTGTCTGAACGACGCGCTTTGTCAGCCTCTATTTAGTGGCTTCTTTACGACAGACTCAGCCCTTTGAATATTAACTGTGTGATCACTCTTGCCACACAAGCAGCCGCCCAGGACCCCCTATCAATGCAGCCCGGCTCCCCAGCACTCCCGCTTCAGGGCTTTGTGCCCGACCACGGATTGGTATACAGGCTCTTGCGGTCTCTCGTCAGCCAGCCTCTGGAGACATTTACTTTCCATTCCTCTTCTGACGTCATTTATGAATCTTTTGAGTCGTTTTACATACGGGGAGGCTTAAAACCAGGGGTTGAACATAAAAGCCTTTCATTTCACGAAAAAGAGACAAAGATAAGAAGAAAAGAAGAGGGTAGAAAGGGCCTTATTTGTCTTTCTATGTCACTGTGCTATTGTAAACCTCTAGTGAAGTGCGACTGTAGTTCTGGCTAGTGTAATGACCGTAGCAGCTGGGGCAGGAAGGCGACGGAGGGTGGGAGAGTCTACCCTGGTGTTTTTGCAGGCCAATAATCCCCTTTATTGAGTCTCAGGAAATCCTAATTGGAGTCGGAAGTGGCTCTAGTGGCCAGATGTGCTAAGACTAACAGAGTTAACCCAACCCCCGAGGACAACTGACCACAAGCACCTCGGTGTCCTTTTTCCACCCTGCTGAGTTTAGGTTGAGCACACAAACATGCAAGGCCTCTTGACCGCGAGCACATCCACGAAACTCTCCTCCAAGCCGACCGGAGGAATTCCGCTTTGTCAAGACCGAACGGACACGCTGGTGTGCACACATGCACCCAGTGTTAAAGTTTGCTGTGACAGTAGACAGGTTGGTAAACACAGCAAGGCATCAGCTGCGCACGGTCTATGAAAACACAGTGTGGCGCAGAGTTCAGCCGCCCCTCTTTGCCTGCTCTCACAGTCGATTAAGAGAATCCACAAAAAGTGTCGCTAGCGTTGCAAAAGCACATAGTGGGAATTCTTCCGCGATCGATGTGCAGAAAGCCAAAAAGTTCTGGCAAAAAGATGAAAGCGCCAAAACCGAAAGCTACTGCAGATAACTTTTCCTCAAGCTTGACTCACCGTCCTCCCCTTTCTGTTTCCATGATGGTTTGTATCATTGTCTAATGGCCTGTCTGTGAACCCTTAAAGTTACATTGCGCAGCCGCGTGCCTGCCTTTCTTTAAGTCTTTTAATATTTTGTATGAGCGCGGACGGATGTGTTCTAAGTTCTCATGTACAAAGCACTCACTTGCGACTTAATATCAGCGCACACTGGCACTTGCGTGTGAGCGAATTTAGGAAAATAGAGCAAGAAACTGAGATTGTTTATGTGTTGTCTGTCTCTTGCTGTCTTTCCTTATCAGACGGTCTCACCAAAGCCAGAGATGCTTGTCAAAGCGTTCTGGATAACTGCACGTGATCTGAGCGCAGCTGAAAACCGACAAAGATCAGAGGAACCTGGATTTGATTTAGGAATACCCTCCCAGACCTACTGTCCCGGTCTAGAATCAGACCCAGGTGCACGTTTTTTCCCCATACATACATACATACACACATTACGCGTGTAATACTCCCGCAGAGCTCCAGTCACACTGACCTATTTACTCCATGGAAATGGCTAAGACCCAGGAGGCAGACCAGACTCAGCAGAGGCTGAGTAACACGAAGCCCCCATACTGTGATATCAATAGTTTCACATGGAAAAGTTTTACAGCCACTTTTACACACTATATAAATGGGGCATCTGGGCAAAAAATCTATCGTATTGATTTCTCTACTTCCGGATTCGTTTCTGCAGCGTGAAAAACCAGTTGGAGTTGAGGTCACTGATTTAAATCACCATTGCACAAGCACTAAAATAACTTTTGCATGTGTGAGGTCTCGCGATTATTTAATTTTTCTGCAAGGGCTTCCATGCACCTGTAATACATAATGTGCGTAAATGTTAGAGGAGGAGGGAGCTAATAGCCCTCACCCCTGTGCAACCCCTCTGGGACTTCAAAGCGAGATTAAGAAGGAGAGAGGGCGAAGGGCTAACACTTGCTGCTTGGCTGCAACTACCCCACTGAACCTAAGGGCTGAGCTGCGGGGTAGTTGGCACTGGGATCTCATGCGTTAAGCCTTATTTATCCATTCAGGAAAAAAAGGGCAGGCAGCTTCGTTAAGACATCAAATGAAAAGCCACACTTGACAGTCAACTAGCGCCGAGAGGTTTCCGTGGATGATTTCAGTCCATGCAGTGCAGCTGAGCCCAAATGCATAGACTCTCTCTCTCTCTCCCTCTCATACTGACGCACACAAATGTTACACATGAACACCCTCATGCGCATTCATTCACCACAGAATGGATCAAGAGAAGCCCATGCACTGGAGCTCACTGTTATGCAAAATGGACCAACCAGCTGGGAGTGGGCTGGTACACATCACAGACTGTTTTGTTTCCTCGCAATTTAACTGTCTTGGTAAAAGAAGTGAATGATGCCAAGTTAACTCCTCACTATTCATTTACCACGGTCACCGTGTCCGTGTTGCCTGGATGCTGGCATAATATGCGGAATTGTGCAGGGTTGATCGGGCCCTCCGCGGACTATAAAGCTGCCGTCTCTCAACAGTGGCATTTCCTTGTATTCTGAGAAGTGCACTGTACTCTGAAAAGTGAGTGACTGAATAGAAAGTGAAGTTTCCTGAGAGAGGTTTATTCTGGCACGGTACACTATAACATGCCCTGCTGCTCAGGCGCAACAATAGCCAGGATTTTGGGGTCATAACCTCCTAATTACTGCAACCCCCGAAGTGATGACGACCGACTGTCAGCGTGGCCTGTGAGAGGGGCTACCTGAGCCGGACTCAGGAGCCACCAGGTGACATGAGCCAGGGAGTGCTCCGGCACCTCAGATGAAAGGTCTGTGTTATGGGTCTACGACCAAGCACCTGGGCCATTTCAGCACCCTAGAGGGACTTCTAGCCTCTTAGCTTTCACCTATGCATTGCTCTCAGGGCAGGGAAGACATGCAGACATTATTTCCCATGTCCGATAGCCATCTACCCTCTCTCGCTCTCAGGTTCTCAAAAGCAGAATCCTCATGATCAAGGCCTTCTGCACTAATCACAGATTAGAGTCCTGCCTACCATGATGATTAGCCTGAAACAGACACTAATCAAGTTGTCCGCGCAGCTCCTGACAGTTGACAAGCTTTCACGCGTAATCTTATCTGCACAAACATTGTTGTTAAACCACTATATGAGATATCGACCGATTGAAACATTTTTATTTTTTTCAAAGATCAAGGAGACATGGCGCATTAAAGCTTTGAGCTATTGATTTTAATGTTGATCTTAACACTTTTATTTAATCTTTTGTCAGCGCGACTCAGATTAGCGTTCAGCTCCATTATTACATCTTTAAAGGCGAGATGCGGAGCAAAGATCGAGCGCACTCCCACCTGAAAGCTCTAAATCCGCCCATGGGAAAACTGGGAGGATACAATAAAGGCATATCAGCGTGGGGGCGCGCGCTTGCGCGTTCGCGTTGAGCTGTGTTGAAGTTTCTCTGTTGAGTTGAGGAAGACAAGAGAGTGCAGCGAGTGGAGCTGAAACATGTCACAGGGGTTCAAGTAGATAGCTTCTGCAAACAACAAAGTATGGACTACATTTCTGGAAGTTTTTCTGCTGGATATAACCGATAGTTCGTGGTGTTTTCAGACGCACCTTCCTGGACAAGTGTGCCCGTCAACTGCAGGTAAGGGGGACCAAAAAAAGAAAGAAAGCAAAAGAAAGACTTTAACCTAAATCACAGTCTCAAATTCATTCAATTTATTTTTAATGTAATGCTAAACTTAAATTATTATAAACTGTTTACATTAAACCAAATAGCACCGTGGAAGAAAAATACATCCTGTGAGGCTTTTTAAACATTTATTGAAAAAAAAAAGTGATGCGTCTTTGCTTTTTATTTTTTTTTCCTTCTAACTCACTTTCCCCTAACTTTTCATCCTTCTCATGAGCGCTTAGCCAAGTAACATTTTCCCCAAGATACAAATCTCATGAAATGACTGAGGCTGAGATCATCAGCGCCGGTCTTTGCAGCGCGCTCCTGCGGCGCTGCGTGGAACAGCCTGGCAATCAGGCGCATCCCCCTCAAATGTTCCCCAAGTGTTGGGACCCGCTCAGAAAACGCGAGCGCCGTCGCCAAATGCGAAACCGCTCGGTGATTAGAGTTTACCCAGACCCAGCCTCTGAGTCATTCCCAAACACACTGCTAATCCCACTTTAAACCTGCTGGTGCAAGTGTGTTCAACCCGTTTTTCCGACATAACCGGGGAGGAATATTAAAAGTTATGCAGACCGTCTATTTCTCGGCTTTGCGGTTGACTGTGCCTCTTGCCGAGCCTGTGTGACGTCTCAATGTTTTCTAATTAGAAGGGAAAAGGCATGGTGGAGGTGTGTGCGCATGCACTGAGGTGAATCTGAACAGGATGGGACAAGCTGTTCAAACACCCCACAGAGGGGGAGAGCTCATCTTGCCCAGCTAGTACTTTCCCAAAAACGCCTTGAACTTCCACAGAAAGTTGAACTAGAGGTTAGACTTTCAGCTCAAACTGCTTGTTAGATCACCGGATTTATTGAAGTCATGGTAATGAAAGGAGAAGTGAGGCCAGAGGTCACACAAGCTCAGGTGAAGCCGCGTCCTGTAGAAAAACTCTGGAATAACACCAGTGTGCGTGATAATATTTTCTTTGTTGTTCTGTTTCCTAGGCTGGAGTTATTGATTGACCTTTGAACTACAGCTCACTGGATACTTTGCGAAGACGTCACTGGCTGAGCGAGTGAGCAGAGCCTGTTTGTCCGCTGTCACCCCTCCCTCCTACAACCAGGCAGCCTCTATGCACATCAACCTGACTGTGGTCATCAAGGAATCCCGTGCCTTTCATGGAACACTGCCTGCCCATCCCTCCACTGTCCCAGACACTGTGGAAGTGACAGCCATGGAGCCACGTCTGGTGCTGGTCACCCCTCCGCCGCCTGCCTTAGCGCCCCCGCCGCCGCCGCCCCCTCCTCCCCCACCCCCACTCGCGTCCTCCTCGCCCTTCAGCCGGGCGGATAGCGCCCGCCGGAGCCGCTTGCGGAAGCTGAACTGGGAGCGCATTCCCAAAGAGAAGGTGGAGGGGAGGAAGAGCGTGTGGAGTGGGGCGGCGCCAGGCGAGGAGGAGTTCCCCATAGACCTCCACTCTCTGGATGAACTGTTCGGCCAGAGGGACAGCAAGCCGAGGGACAGACCCAGCACCCTGAGGCGGCAGTCCGCTCTGCTGCGCTGCAGGTCCCCCCAGGATACAGCGGTAGAGGTCAGTTCGCCAGGATGGCAGAGATATTTGGCCCCCGTTCAGATCTGGTACTAACATGCGTCCCGGGTATTCTGATCACAAGTTGTACGCCCCGCGTACGCGGCGTACGTGCCGAGGATTAAAATGCATCACCACAAGCGTCTCAAGAGACCGCTTGAGACTGAATCTCCGTTCTGTTCTCTGTATGCAAATAAACACAACTAATTGCCAATGTCGTCTGGCTTGGATCCTGTCCTCGGCACATCTTAGGTGTGTTCACACCTTTGCTCCAGGCTGGCCACTTATGATTAACCGTGGCACATGTTAATACCAGGTCTGAACAGGCCCTTCAACTTGATCTTTGCTTGCCCTTACATGTGCTCCTTGCCTCCTCGCAGATCTCCTTATTGGACTCCAAACGCAGTATGAACATTGGAATATTTCTACGCCAGTTCAAGATGTAAGCTTTATAATTGTTTTTTTAAATTATTTTTCTCAATTTGTTGACATTTCATAGACTCTCAATCATTAATTGTGAAACTAGTTCAGACGTATAAATGGAAATTATAGTTAAAACCTTATCCTTAACAGCCTAGCATTAGCCTTTGTGTCTTCCTTTGCTTGCCCCCCCTAAATCCAAACTGAAAGTAAAGGCAGGAAACACAAATGTGTACAAATGTGCCCAGGGGAGCAGTACTTCACTTAAAATACTGGCGCGAGGAGCCATATGTCAAGGGCGGACGTGTGTCTGTGTCCGAAGTGCGTGGTTTCTTCAGGAAAGGGGGTGTCGAGGAGTGGACGGGGTGTATTTCAGGGGAGGGAGCACCCTGAGCAGCTGGGCTGGTTCTTGAGTAAGTGGCTGGGTATAACCTTTAGAGTCAGAGCTGACACCTGCTGATGCCCTTAAAGAGCGTCTAATCTTAAAGCCAGTCCCCCCCTCCCCCCTCCCCTGCAGAGAGAGACCCCACATGTGGCTTGTCATATTCATCCATCCTTGGAAGCCTCTTTAGCATGTTTGCCTGGCTCAAACAAAGCTGCACTTGCGTTAAAGAATAGGGCTGTTTTATAAGCACATTAACATGCCGCTTAACATCTGAAATATCTCCGGTTTAACGTCGGGAACCACGACAGATGCGCGCAGCGTTTCGTCACAGACGTTCATCCATACAGATAAAGGGCAAAAGGGTGTTATTGTCATGCCTCCATGAGACTCTCAACTGAAGAGCGTTGCTTCTCTCGGCTAGATTTGTCGAGACTTGTAGGGAAAGCTTTTACGTGAAAGGACGCTCTTCTGTGCACAAACAATGGTCTGGAGCGTATTTGCCCCCTATTTGTTCTGCGGAGAGACAGACGTGCCGTTCGAGCGCGGGCGCAGTTTAAACAAAATCCACTGTTCTGTCAGCGTCTAGCAGTAGCTCACTTTGTGCTGTTATAGGCATTCTGTGTGTCATTGGGAGCAATTAGCCGAGAAGTGTTTCCGTATTGTCAGGGAGCACTTTAGAAAGTGATTCACTCGTCGGCTACTTTAGATGTCTTCGGCCGTTGGTGTCAAATAACACGTCACGCATGTGGCGGCGGAGCTATGAGTAAGGAGATTTTGTTTGGACATAAAGGCGTCCCGGCGTGAGCGCGTGCGATGGGTTGTGCGCCGAAAGGGACAATAAGGGAGAGGATAATTGAAAACTGCCGGAATAAAGGACAGATGTGTCACCCTGAGAAAGTAAGCCACGGGTCATGCGGTCGGCCTGTTTGTGGCCTCCTTTCCACCTTAACATCTCGGGACCCCGCAGACATCTCCCGTGTGTGTCTGCCTCTTATTTGTCCAGTGGATATGCTGCCTTTTGTCGCCAGTGTGGCGTCAAACCCCCTCCCCTCCCCGAGACGCTGATAAGAACGGGATAAGCTCTGTTATTTCACGATGATTGCAAAACTGAAACTGATAACAACCATGCAGGATGGTGATTTTGTACCGTTTGTCATTCCGAAAAGGCCGCTGCTTTTAAAATGAGATTATACCCGAATGCCTATATTTCCACAGGCCTGCTAAGGAGATTGTTGAGGACATCAGACAGGGCGTCGGAGACCGCTTCGGAGCAGAAAAGCTCGCGGAGCTCTGCAAATTGCTGCCTGACAATGAGGAGGTAAAGTGCCCTTTCCTGCATACAAACAGAGACGAGCTCCTTCCTCTTCCCACCTCCCCTCTCTTACTCATCATCTGGCTCTGGTTAGGATGATCAAAAGTTTGCCATTACACCACGTCGTATGATGTGGTCTGTTTCCAGACGCGGGCCACGCTGAGAGATATTGGGATTGACTCTTAACGACATGTCGGCTTTCGTATCCCAGATTTTGTTTTTGTCTAAGCTTCCTTTCACGTTTTGCTGTTTATTCCCTCTCAGGAGTCTCGCCTGAGGAGGTTCAGTGGGGACCGGAGCTTGCTGGGAGAGCCCGATCTTTTCCTGCTGCTGCTGGTGGAAGTCCCCAGGTACTCCTCCTCTCCTCTCAGTTAAAAAAAAAAAAAAAACTCTCATATTTTTAGTCCTCCTACATACTTTACTTTGCGACGGCATGTTTGTCCAACCGATGACTGATGATCTGGAGTGCCTTCTTGTCTCTGTCATCACTCACCCCTTTTCCATTCACCAATCCGTCCCCCTCTCTCCTCCTTCGCTAGCTTTCGGCTGCGTCTGGATGCCATGATCCTGCAACAAGAGTTTGACCCTGCTGTGACCTCTCTGTGTGTGGCAGCCAGATGTCTGACAGAGGCGGCCAGAGGTAAACTAACAGCAGGGAGTTGTGTACTCCGCCGCTATAAAGATCTGGGTCCGCAATGCCCTTTAGAAATACTCTTTTGTAGTTAAGCGTTGTGATTTAAGCAGTTTAAGCGATGCTATCTGCGTGCACATTTTTACTCGATAATAACAATATGAAATCTCTTTTCTTTTACTCTTCCAGAACTGCTGAGCTGTCCAGAGCTGCACTCCATCCTAAGATTGGTGCTGAAGGCAGGGAACTATATGAATGCTGTGAGTGCCCCTTTTGTTTTATTTCTTTCCTGTGACCTGAAAAACAAAACAAAAACACAATTCATCTTTTATCCGTGCACAATGCAGCAGTGATCTGGGTGTGTGTGTGTGTGTGCTGGGGCATCACCATGACTGTGCACCTGGGTTTTGAATCGTTTGTTTAAAGTTGTCACATGTTGTGTGTGTGTGCGTGTGTGTGTGTGTGTGTTATTCTGACCTTGCTCTTGGCTTCTCAGGGTGGCTATGCGGGGAATGCTGCTGGTTTTCGAATTTCATCACTACTCAAGCTGGCGGACACCAAAGCCAACAAGCCGGGCATGAATTTGCTGCATTACGTTGCTATGGTAAGATCTGGAATTGAGATGCTGTAAAAAAAATAAATAAATAAATAACACCAGATACCTGCTGAAGGGAAAAAAATCAGCAGTGATAAGTTGTTTAAACATAGAAAATCCTAATTAAGTATGTTATTTTTATATCCATTTTAAACATACCATTTATTCACACCATTTAAACACATAACATGTGTTTAATGCATAAATGTTTTTTTTGTTTTTTGTTTTTGGGAAAAGCTGGGTCTTTTTGCAAGGTTTTTGCAAAGAAAAAATAGTTTCAGGCCATAAACGACAAAGAACAGTAGCTGTGGAAGACCCTCGAAACAGACCATATGATTTTGTCGCCGCAAACTTTGTGCATTGCTTCTTCTGAAGACAATAGCTGGATAATCATTTGTATTTGTCTCCACAGGAAGCTGTGAAAAAGGACCAGAGTTTACTGTCATTTCCCAGCCAACTAGGCCATGTTGGCTCCGCCTCCAGGTCAGCCTCTTCCCAAAACTCGAATCCTTTCCAATTATGCAGTGATTGAGTCTAAGGGAATACACAAGCCGTACTCAATAACAACGAACCCTCCAACTGTCTGGTAGCATTAAGTAAAATTGGTGCATTTCGCATCGGGCCGAGAAGCCCGGCTGTCAACAATAGCTGGCTGCCTCAGTGAAAGTGGGTTATGGCAACACTGATACTTCAAGGCAGTATTTGAGCTGCTTGGGCGTTGTACTGTTACTTTCTTTGATTCTCTGCTGAGACATGGGACTGAAGAATGGCTATCTTTATGAGAATCCTCATTCAACCTCCTTGCCACTGCAGGTTTCCAAGAATTTAAGCAAAAAAAAAAAAAAAAACCCTATCCCAGCTCATGTTCAGTCATCCATTGCCCGATTCCAGTTATGGAACCTCTCTTCAAACGTATTACACAGCTGTTTCTGCACAGGTAGTCTTATAATTATGTCTAACGTGTCCTCTCCTTCTCTCCAAGGTTGTCTGAGGAGTCTGTGCTGGATGACTTATCCAAGTTAAAAAGCAGAGTGGCATCTCTTAAGGATAACACGCAGACTCAGGCAGAGATTTGGCAGCAAACACAACTTTTTCTAGAGGTATGCAACATTTTGTTTGTGGTTTAATACACCAGATAATCTCTTTATTTCAAGGATGGAAAACGGGACAATGAAATATATGTGTGTCCGTGTGTGTGCAGATGGCTGAGAAGCGCCTGAACGAGGCAGACGACGAGGTGGAGGGTATGAGGATGTCGAGTGAGGCTCTGGTGGAGTTCTTCTGCGAAGATGACGGCACTTTCAAACTAGAGGAGGCCTGCAGGGTCTTCCATTTGTTTTGCCATCGCTTCCAAAAAGCCGTCCAGGTTAGACACAGCCGACCAAAACAAAAAATCACATTGTTGTAGAAGCCATTGAAGAAATTGAGCTCTGCGTTAAGAATCCAAGAAAATGATCAGTTCCCCTGTTTTATAGGAAAATGCCGAACGGGAACAGAAGGAGCAGAAACGTTTGGAACGTCAGCGTGAGATCGGAGAAAAGCGCCGCTCTCTGGCAATTTGTACGGGACTGGACCTGGCCCTGAGCCATGCCAAGGAACATGAGAGTCAGGACAACCGAGATGAGCTGGAGAAACTTCTGGAGAAGAATTTGACCCACACTTGGAGTCGTCGTAGTCTTAGAAGGTCGGATTCCCACAGATACTCTGACCACCCCCTGCGCAGCGACACCCAGCCCCACAACTCCGCCATGCTCAAGAGATTTCCTGAGCTGGGCAGCAGCCCGACATCGACCAGTTATCACTCAAACAGCTCCTCTGACCATGAGAACACTGCTGTGCTTTGCAGCTCACCTGAGACTGATGACACATGTTCCCCCATCGACCAAGAACCTGTTCTGGACAGAGGGAGCAGGGCTCAGCACGGCCCAGAAACAAACCTGAGCATGAAAGCAGTTCAAGACTCGCACATTGCAAAATTCAGTCATTCCCAGCACGGAAATAGCTTCAGAGTGAAGCAACATGGGCCTGATAGCCTTTCTTACATGCACCAACCAAAGGCAACAGGACTTGAGAAAGAAGCAGAATTTTCACATGGTGAACACATGGCTACGAACAGTTCCAGTACACACTCTGTTGCTAATAATACAGACACACCAGCCCAGTGTGTTAAAAGCCAGGCCTCCACTTACAGGTTTGGCAAAACAGTGACAGATGGTAATAGTCCTCTTCTTCAGAGTAAATCTGATGGCTCTTGTGTCACTGAAGTTGAACAGACTGTTCATACGAGTGGAATACCTTCTCATAGGGGGACTGAGATGCTGAAGTACCAGAGATCTGAGACCAAATCACAGTCATCTGTAAATGCTCCAGATGAAGTCCACATGCAGCCTCAGAGGAGAGACTCACCTTCCACTAAAACAAGGGCTGCTACGCCTTTAACAAAACAGACGGGCACAGAAAGTGTGTCTACACCTGTAGAGGAGAACTGGATGCCGTCCAGTCTGCCAGAGTTCAGCCAGTCACAGCCAGAGGAGGAGCCTGACTTGCCGAGTGCTGAGAGGGAGACTGGAAGGTCATACTCCCGCGTGGGGGAAACGCTGGAGTGCCACACTCTGGTGAAAGGCCTCCGATCCTACGAGGCCTTGTCGCCCCCAGCCTCCCCACTCCCACTCCCACGACCCGCACCGAGCCTCTGCTCCAAGTGGAGGAAAGAGAGAGAGGTCGACCTTCGAGGGGGGACAACTCAAGGGTCTCCAGCGTCCAAGGAGGAGACCCGGGCCATGAAGATCCCCGTGCGCAGTGGGATAGGGGCCAAGAGGGGACTTGTGTCACGTGCAGGTCCTTCCAATGCAACAGGCATCCCCAGGGTGCGCTCTAAAACAGAGCCTTCGAACGCAGCCTCAGTCGCCACGAATCCGCCCAATCCTACACGGCTGTCTGTTACTCGAAACATATCGATGCGCTTGTCTCCTATCACCAGGCCACCTGTTGCAGAGGTGAAACGAAGCAACAGCGCACGGGAGAGAACAAGCGAGACACAGACTCCTGGAAAGTCCACTCTGACCCACAGGCCTTCAGGCAGATCCGTCGCCGAGAAGGTTTCCGGCAGCGCCCAGCCGGCCTTCATCAGAGGAGTGCCTGTCCGTGTGTCCAAACGACTCGCCCCAAACTCTGAGACTCAGACCCCGTCCCAGCCTCGCAATGCCCACAGCCCATCCTCCGCCACAGCCAAGACGATACGAACGGCCGTCATATCGGCCGCCCGGAATAAAAGTGCCAAGACACCAGGCGCAGGCTCCTCTCCCGCCGGCTCTAAAATCCCCTCAGCCTCACGGATACCTGGTTCCAAAATGCCTCGAGCTGCTGCAGCTCAGCCGCTGTGGAAGTGATGATGGAGGGGATTAAGTTCCTGGCCAGTTTGCTCAAACGTCTCCTAGATTCCTGGTCTTATCCCTCAACGGGAGTTTATCTAAATGCAACTTTTGTGAAATTTCTATGTATGGCTAAGTGTTTAGGTTTTGTGTGTGTAAAAGGAAGATGCACTAGGAGCTTTGGGGATCTCTAGTGTTTCACGTAAGAGTATGATAGTGGATCCTCTACAATCTACCTCTTTTACACCCATTTGTGTCCTTTGCAGGCAATAGGACAGAAAAAGAAGATGTGTCTTACAATAACTGCTCACGTGTAGAAAAAAAAAATTCACATTTGTAAAAGGCCACCAGGTGAACACCACACTGTGTTAAGCATTGGAGGAAAAAATGTCTGTTTTATTTTAGGAACTTGTCCAAATGTCGTGTGAGTCTTTTGTGATCATTGTGTTCTCGGACATGTTTGTCTTGCAGTCCGAACTGAACGCGGTACAATGCTGAACTGTTCATCCTCTTGTTGAGAGGCCTCACCATTTTGATGCACTTTACAATCTGAAGAAGGCGCAGTAAGGGGGTGCCTACTGTAATTTTTTGTCATTTTCTTTTATTTTATATTAAGATTCTATAACTTAATTGAATAGCATTTGTTGTTATTCGCTGTATTATGTGGATTTGTAAATAAGAGAAGATGAATAAAGAAAGTGCTGTGAATAGTAGTCTTGTCTATGTGTTCCAAGGTCTCCAGTCTTCCACATCAACAGCTGCCCCTGCTGTCTTCTTGTCACCCATATTTTTCCTCTCCCTCTCTTCTGAGCTCTCTCTTGCTGCATCTCTTGACACAGTCATCCCCAATCCTGTCAGTGCTTGTTGTCATGGAAATGCTTCAGACGTCCCAGGGAATCTCCTGGCAAAATAGTGGGGTGCAAGGGTTGGGGAGGAGGGTGACTGTGGGTGTAGGGTCCCAGTGGGAATTCTCTCTTTATAGGCTGCAGTGACGCCAGAACCTCTTGGGAAAAGCAATAAACTGGTGCCTCTTTGTGTTCTTGAGTGTCCAGTTGTTGGTCAGCGCTGGCCTTTTAACCTGCCTGAGTCTAAAGAGGTGACATCATCAACAGGTCTCCAGGGATGTGTCTAAAGAGAGCCCCCTTTTAGCAGCCTTCATGTTTTCTGCATCGGCCTGAAAGCGTCGGGCGAGGGAGAAGAATGACTTGTCTGAAGGTGAATAAGTGATATATGAGCTTTTAGACCAGTGCCAAAGACAGGATGAGGTCCAAAAGACAGGAGACCGGATTGTTTATGACCCCTTTCTATGTGCGCACACAGTGACACATTGACATTTAATGACCAGGATAGAGCAAGTTCAAGAGAAAGGTTGACGTAGCAGCAGATTTATAGACTATAGGAGCAGCCTCACTACAATGAGATTGACTGGAAGTGTTATTTTACTAAAGTGTTATTTAGGAAGTTGGTCATTTTTATTTCAGAACAGAGGGATTTCCAACATATCCCCCCTTTTGAAAAGTTGTAACAGTCTCTTATTGCAGGACATAATTCAAATATTTGTGTTGTACCGTTGATTGCAGGGGGGAAAAAAATCAAGATTATTGGCACTGATTTTCCCGCTATACTGGAAAATGAGTCAGGAAGCGGTCTGGTAACATGTTTGCTCTTGCCCTTTATTTTTCTTTTTTTTTTTATTATTATCGATAGATAGAGAGATAACATATACACTGTGTGTGTGTCTTTCAACACGGGACACGTGAGTTACAAAGTCCCAAACAGAAAAACAGCTTAACAATGCCATCTAGCGTCGCACAAGCGTCGCAACAAAATGAAACTACAACTACCAGTTTGCACCTCTTCCGTACGTCGGTTTTTACGTAATGGACAGCTCCCCGGATGCGGCTGTGATTGACTACACCAGGCAAAAAGAGATCGAAAGCCGAGTGGCGGTAAGTCACAAAGTCCTTCAAATTTCACTATTTCAGCAAATAATTACGTCTGGGGCGCGCGTTAGAATAGACTTGATTTTTTCGAGCAAGGTGTATGCCGCTATGTGGTCTGAAACATAGCTTTTTATTCAGTGATTTGCAAATAAATGCCCAGCTTGTTTGCTAACTAGCTAGCTTGTAGCCACCAAATGCGCTAGTTCCTTAGCGTGAAACTAGCCTGTGGGGGAACGCCTAGTGTTTATAGATGAGCAACTCGAAGTAATAAACGACTGGTAAAAAACAAAAAAGACGCCTCAGCTTCACTTATTCTACGTTGTTAAAGGACTTTCAAGACTTTGTTTATGAGTGAACGGTTTGAGTTGAAGCCTACTTATTAACCGTAACGAACGCTACGCCTACAAGCTAACTTTGGGCGACGGTTAGCTCGCTTGCTAACTGGGTGGAAAGTTGCATAGCTTTCAAAAACTACTGTCGTGTAGTCACAGGCCACCAGTTTTACCTTCGTCATTTACAGCTAAATGGGCACTCTCTTTATCAGTGGCAATGTACTACTTGGTATTACTGAGTGTGAAGTGTTGTATTTGTTGGTCACCCAGTTGTTTCCTCTCCTGTTGTCAGGTGCTGCAGCCCCAGTGGTCGTAGGCAGGATGCAGACCATAAAGTGCGTGGTGGTGGGAGATGGGGCAGTGGGTAAAACGTGCCTTCTCATCTCTTACACAACCAATGCCTTCCCAGAAGAGTACATCCCCACAGTGTTCGACAACTATAGCGCTCAGATGAGCGTGGATGGTCGCACCGTCAGCCTCAACTTGTGGGACACGGCAGGCCAGGAGGAGTATGATCGCCTGCGCACCCTTTCCTATCCCCAGACCAACGTCTTCATCATATGTTTTTCCATTGGTAGCCCCTCCTCCCATGCCAATGTAAGGCACAAGTGGCACCCCGAGGTGTCCCACCACTGCCCCAACGTGCCCATCCTGCTGGTGGGCACCAAGAAAGACCTGAGAGGTGACGCCGAAACGGTGAAGAAGTTAAAGGAGCAGGGTCTAGCCCCGACTACCCAGCAGCAGGGCAATGGCCTGGCCAAGCAGATCGAGGCTGTTAAGTATATGGAGTGTTCCGCGCTGCTCCAGGATGGCGTCAGGGAGGTGTTCGCTGAAGCTGTGAGGGCAGTGTTGTATCCAGTCACGAAAAAGAAACCCAAGAAGTGTGTGATCTTGTAATAAATGGTTCCCAGGTTTTGGACTGTGGAGAAGGATGATGGAGATCCACAGATGCAAAGGAAGGCTGATGAACAAAGGACGCCATCCCACTGCCTCCATACATATTCCTCCGGCAGTTTTCAGCTCCTCTGTTACTCTTCTCTTCTGTATTCATCTCCTGGAGGATCTCACTGTGTTGCCATCATCACCAAAGTGACTATGCCCAAATGGGGCGACAGGCCGTATCTCCTCTATTTTTCTTACTTTTTAACTTTTGATATTTACACATTTTCAATTTTACTTCTGTTCTAGATTTATAGCTCCTCTGCTTTGCCTTATAAAAATGCTGATCATGGTTGCCACAAGCCATAATAACTTCCAAACCAACCAATCAAGCTACCCTGTTTGACTGGAGAGAAGAGATCTGCCTTCGTTCAGGTGGAGAACTAATGACTACCTCAAATTCTCACCTAGGTTGCATCTCACGAGTCTCGAGCAATAATGCCATCAGAATGCTACGACTTTCCTATTTAGATGTAATGAACAGCCAAGTAAAAGGTGAACAAGTTTTTAATTTCAAGCAGCTTGAGTCCAGACAAGGTGTTATGACTCCTGGACAAATGCCAGTACTCCTTAACCAAATGCACAGATTAAAGGTTAAATTCCCTCGCTGCAATTCTCCTTGTGCTCAGTCTGGCATACGAGAGCTGCCTGGCAGGCTGCCCCTACCAGCCACTTGCACTGCTCTCTCATTTCCCCGCATGGAAGGGCCAATAGGCCTTTTGAAGATAAGCCGGACCCATTAAAAGCAACCGACCATTTGCCTTCTTCAGTAATAGAGGAGCAGGTGTCAGAAGGCCTGTGTTAATTTAACCCACACGGGTACACAATTTCTAAAACTGACATAGTCAGGAAGTCAGGTTGTAGTACAGCTCTCATCTGTCTACGTCTTAACTCTTGATGCTCACACTGAGCGCCATTAAAAAAAACATGCCTAAGAATTACCCTGTGACCGGGTAGGGTCAAGTAGTGGTGTTTTGTCTAATGATGGTGAATTTACTCTGTAAATGATTTTTTTTTTTTTTTTTTTTTTTTTTCCTCAGATGTTTTTAACCTTCAAATGCGGTTATGGCCAAAGTTGAATATATTTTTTTGTAATAGCCTATGTCTATGTGATCAGTAAGATGTATGTGTGCTGTAGTTAATACTCAGATTTGATAAACCAAAACTCCGTAGTGCTTCCCTTGTCAGTTACATTTTTGTCCTAGCAGGCTATGACCACTGCAGAATTGATTCAGTATAACATATAATACCGGAACATGTTCTAACTGGCTTACGCTAGGCTGTATACTCTTATCCTATATTGTCTTGATTAGGTGAATATTTCATCTTGGAAGAAACGGTGTCAGAGCTGCCTCGTTCACCATCTAACGGCAGTTTATCCACGTTATAGAAGGAGCCTTTTATTTGGTCAGGTGCCTTATCTAAACCAAAGACCATAGCAGCGCTCCTTTGTCAAACCCAACGGTTCTCATTGTAGTGCTGCAAGTGCCACGAGACAGTCAAAAAGTACAGGTCCCACCAACTCTGAGTTTTACTTTTGTAACGTTTCGAAGCCCTGTGCCTCAGTTCCTGCCAGTAAACACATTCTTCTTGCAGCATTTTTTTTTTTTTTTTTTTTAAAGTAAGACACAGGTGCTGAACTGACATCTTGCGCAGAAAGTCTGTGTGCATTTGTAAATGGAGCGACGGTGGCCCACAGCTCTTCAGATTGTGGTTTACATCCCTGCTCTGCATAGTGCAGTGAGGCACAGACACAACATGCACATAACGGTTAGCGAGAGCTGCGTTGGTGGAACGCGCTTTGCCACGACTGAAGATTTTTTATACATTTTTATAAGATATATTTTGTAATGACTGGTTGCTCATTTGTACTTTCAGCTGCCAGCAATAATAGCAACCCTTTTTACTATAGTTATTTACGGTCACGCTCTTGAGGGGAGTGTATAATAAGTCAAATTCGATTGTGGCCTGTGTAAAGGTTAGAATAACTGAAGCGCAACACAAGAGGTTTTTGCGAGACAACAGTGCTGTGGTTTGAGATCTGACAAAAGTGTGAAATTGTCCCGGATGGATGTGTGGAGGGTTGAATGTAAGTGCACAATAAGTAAAACTGTCATTATTTTTTATTTCATTTTATTATTATTTTTTTTTCCCGCCATGTCCCAAATTCACTCAGATGATGCTGTTAAAGTGGAACATACACCTGTGGGCCCTCTGTGTCTGTGTCCTGGAGCTGTATGCTACCGTGTGCGTGGTACTACGCTTTTACACTGGGAACTTGATTTGTAGAGATCTGTTTGTAATTGTTTTATAAATAACAAAAGCATATTTGTATAAATGAACTAACAGTGAAATGATTTTAAATTATGCCAAATAAAATGGTGGTTAAAACCAGACGGATATTATTTTGTTTTCTGTTGATTTGTTACATTACTGTGGTGAATATCACACACGTTCGGTACATTACTACACAGTAATGGGAATATTTTTGAACCACTGAGTCACACTCGGGTTTATACATTTACACAGCCACAGGAAACCACACTATATTCTTGTTACCTCTTTGTGCTGTAACAGTTCGTCTTTCTTTCACGTTAATGGTACGTCAGTTACCAGGCCCAAACACTAGATGGACACAGCCCTCCAGCTTTGCTTCACATCATCCAGAGCGAGCACCATTCTTCAATTCTTTCTTTTTTTTTTCCACCTCTCTCCTGTACATTTGGAGTTAATGGTCTATACCCATCGGGTTTTCAGAGCCATCAGTCAACTTAACAGACGCCAACAAGTTCAATCAGTTTCACAGCTTTAAAAACCCAGCGTGCTGCGTAGTATGAAAAATTCCCTTGACCTTTATGGGTGGGGGCGCTGACAAATGACAGATGTGTTGAACTCCACCAAAGGCTCATTACAACATCGCTGCAGCAACATTTAGAGCCTATTTCCTGCGCTGCGGTCGGCCTCTAAATGCTTTATAGCGAGGACAATGCAGAGTGTGTGTTTACATTCTGCCGGTGCCTGTGTTAGAGCAGGATGTGCTGCTGCAGTCCGGGGCGTAAAGGCGCACGGAGGGAAGCAGTGATTTGAGGCCTGGCTGAGTAGTGTGACTGCTAAACAGGATGGGAAAGAATGAGCCTGTTTGTTTCTGTCTCAGATAAGGCGGGAGGATTGATGAGACTTAAGTTGGTTAAGGTGATCCATTTTTAGGTGAGTGGATTGAAGCGGGCGTTTGATGTGGAGGGATGAGTTAGTCGGAACGTCCTCGAGACTTTCTAGGGTCGGCCGCCGTATTCAAGTGTGTTTGTTACGATTGAATGTTTGTGATAATTTCATGAATAAAGCAAATAATCTTTAACCTAATTTAGAAGTAATTGCATTTAACCATGACATATAAATATTTTTTCAGATTTCATAAAAATGTATTTCTACTGACAGATAATGACAAATCATTGCGTCTGTACTAGTTATATTTTCCAATTCAGCACACTTGTGGGAAATAGGTAAGTAAAAATACTCAAATACTGCCCACTACAGCTTTAGTTACTTTTTTTTTTAATATGAAGATTTAAGGCTGTGGAAAATACAGCAAACTTTTACAATCACAACATCGTATCGTTAAATAAGTAAAAAAAGCACTCACATTTCTTTTATATTAATTATATGGATGTGTTACGAGCGCCACCAAAGTCCATTTAAATTCTTTACCCCGGTTTAATATCAGTAACTGCTGATGATCCCATGTATCAGCAAAAAGAGAGAAAAAAAAAACTTATTTATCTACTGTCTCATTACATGAAGCATTATTTAGTTCAAAGTAGCTCCAACAGTATAATATGCTGCCTATACACTGATTCTAATCTAACTATGTCCTATATAGTAATATATCAATCAGGATGTTTGCTTATATACTTGAACCACTGTACATTTGACTGCTAATACATGTGTACGTAGGATTTTCCCTTGCAGGACCTTCACTGATAATAGAGTGTTTTCATATTGGTTCTTTTATTTAAAGACTATTCTAACATTTGCTCTTAATATATTCTGTGTATTTCGTTCGGAACATTATGACAATAATAATGGCTCTGCAAGGACACACATATACAATAATGTTGCCCTATCGCGCAAGCTGGGACGCTTACCCACACACCAGCTTGATATGAATGGCCTCTTTTGTCGCGTTGCCTTTATCTCAAAGTAAGACGGCACCGTTCTACATTACGTCACCTAATACAAATTAAAAAAAAATAATAATAAAAACGAACCCATTACTCCACATTCAAATGAGTCTGCGTGGATGACACCAAACAACACGAGCCTTCAGTTTACCACGCGCTTTAAGAGGCTTTTCATTCTGCTCAGTCACTCAACAAACCTCGCATCTGAACGTGGGAGCAGGAGGTGAAACTTTCTCTGTGTTCCATCTCCGCCTGTTTGACGGAAATGTGCAGCTGTGGCTAAGCCAGCAGATATCCTTTCTGTGAATCATCAGCGTGGAGCGAGTGGGAGTGATGGCCTCCGTCGGGACCTTGATCTCAGCTCAGTCTATTCCTCCACAATCTCCCGTGTTCCCTTCCTCCCTCTCACTGTCCGTTTGATGGTGCTCTAAAGCCGAAATGGCTGGGCAGCGCTATTCAGCGAAGGAAGTGGGGAGATTCCACTTCTTCTCCTTGTCTAAAGATGAAAAAGCGAAAGGCCTTGATCTAATACGCAGCCTGCAGCGAGAGCGAGACTGAGAAAGCTGCAGTTCTGCATTCAAATCAAACTGTTCCGGCAGAAGGAGAGGGAAAATGAGATTGCAGAAGAACACAGAGAGGATCGAAGGCCTATGGCTGTGTTCTCAACAAAGTATGACTCAGAGTGAAGGAGAAAGAGTGTGGTGCTGTGACTGTAATGGAAAGAAAACAAACAGAAATTAATGCAATAACAAATTTTGAATGTAAACAAAGGCAGGGAGGGAGGGTTGCGGGAGAAAACGTTGATGGAGAAATAAAGGAGAAATGTGACCTGAAACTGGACCTAAAGGCTAATGTACTGGTTTAAAATAATAGTTTGACATTTTGGCAAATGCCCGGATTCACTCTCTTGCTTGTGACAGAACATAGAAGACCTATATCACTTTAAATGACAGTGTTTGAGCGAATATAAAAAAAAATAGAAACAAACTCAGATATAGGGTTGTTAATGAACTGTGTGGACTTCATACTGCAACCTATGAAGGCCCTACAATGGTGTGGAAGCCCTAAGTAGCCTCGTGTTCACATATTATTTCTTCCGTTTCCCGTGTTAGTGAGTTAATTTCCTCTCTTTCCTCGAGATCTCAAGTTATTTATCTTGGGAGAACAAAGTTTTGCCTTTTCAAGATCTCAAATTGGAGAGACCTACATCATACGTAGACTGTGTCATTGTAGAAGCTCCAGGGCTGTGAGCAGCTCAGAAACAGGCAAATTTGCGCATAGGCAAATTAGCCCTACGTCATGTTCAGGAAATGGCGCGGGGGATTCCTGATGTGAACTGCACATGTGTTTATATGCAGCTTGTATAGCGATATGACTCACTTTTTATCGATCATGGCAGCACACTGGCAAGATCGTGCTGGCGATGTGAAACCACACCAAAGCCGGGTCGACCTGGGTCTGAAAATCCCACGTCAGCCTGGTATTTTCAATGTGAAAGCGGTATAATAATGTAGTAATAACAATTTAATAGCTTTAAGTGATAAGACTAACGTGTCTGAGCCACTTAGAAATAAAATGTGAATGCATGGCCACTTAAGGCTTCCGTACAATGGGGACATAGGCCAGGGACTTCATATAGAGTGAATTTTGTTATGTTTGGAAAGAGTGACAAGATTAGCTTAGCAACTGTTATTTTTAGATGACACATTTAGGCGCCATTGATATTCTCCTCCAACTGTTTGCATGAAAGCAAGTACGCATATTCTACAATAACGCCGAGCTATTCTTCAGTGTTTCTCTGGAGAAAGAGCAGAACCGACTGAAGGCCTGAACTATTATGGTAGTGTGAAGAGAGAAGCTAACAGAGGAGCTGCACAGGGAGGGGAAAAAGAACAGACTCCCAGGTCTCCTCAAGTATTAATTGTGTTGGTTTGCAGCTTGGAAGTTGGATACGGCCGTCCGTGAATCACCGAAGCAACAGCCTGGGAACAGAAAGTCCTCAAGTTCCCTCCTCGCATTGTTGCCCTTCTGTGTGCTTCTGAGAAAACAAACCGGGAATGAGACGGGGTCTGATTAGATGTCCCGCGCTATATGGCGGCCCATTGTTGACGCGCAATCCCTCTAAATCCACGAGAGGCTGTTCACACGCTGCCAATCAGTGATGTCTGTATCGGCGGGGGAGAGGCCAGATGGCAGGAGGTGCCGGAGCCAGTCAACTCTTGACACTTTTCTCATGCTCGCGCCACCGCAGGGTAGGAGTGATGAAGTGAGAAAAGGTGCAAAAAAAAGGGGATGGATTACTGAGGGACCTGCTGTGGTTGGATGGAAGTGAACGCAATCACCGAGCTGAGTTTGAACTTCGCAGTGCTTCCTTTACGAGCCATATGACAGACCACACACGGGGAGCCCTAGCCAATTACGAGCTATAACTTTTGTTTTATGCTCTGTCTGAGCTGTCATAACACGCACACAAAAAAAAGACCAGACAACACGAAAGCAAACACTGTTAAATCTAAACAAGCCACATTTCCACATTCCACTACTCTTCCGTCTGTCCTCCCTTTGTTATGCTTTGTGGTGTGCAGCAGCTAAAGCGAGAATCTGTCAGTGAGCGAGCAGAACCTTTTCACAAACTTGTCAATTCATGCAACGAGCGAAAGGTCACTTGGCAATACAGGCCGGCTGGTACTGAACCGGACCCAAACGGCTGCCAAGTCTGATTACTGCAAACCTGATGAGCTTGCAACCCTCGGGATGGATACAGTGGCCGGCAGGCACTGTTTCATTGCAACACCGTGCATATCAGCAACAGAGATTTAGTGGAACATCCTGTGCTGCCTTGCTCTCCTTCAGAGCGGGGCCTGCTTTGATCTCACCCATCTTGTCTCCGAGGAGCAGATTTAACCGCTCAAATCGAAGTAGATTGTGTGGCTTAACCAGGTGGGAAAAAGCTTTCTAGAGGAGAATGGGGCCATTTCTCTTCCTATCTGGACTTAGATTCTTTTCTGTGGCCAGTGGTAATCCCTTTTCACTACGGATCTCTAATCTTTGAAATCAAACGACTTTCTTCTCGTTTTCTTCTCTCGCTGCTTTGCTTTAAATTGTCCTGGTTTTGTTGTTATTGACACCGTTACATCACTGTCAGGCACTATAAGCTGTGAAGTAAAGAGTCCTTATGGTCCAAGTGTTAATCCAATTGTCTGTAGTCCCACGTGAGGAAAAGGGGATTGGGTTAACGGCGTGCATTTGTGTGTGTGTGTGTGTGTGTGTGTGTGCGTGTGTGTGTTTGTGTCTGAGATGTTTATGGATTACCGAAAGGTCAGCCTCGACTGTTGAGCCTCTTCTGGACAGCGAATCACGTCACTGGCGTAGGGACTGTTGTACTTGGCCCCCGATGCATAAACCTCACGGCCGGCACTCTGTGCAGCGTGGAAACAGGATTTCAACAAAAAGACCAAATGAAATACGATCTGCTGATTTAAAGAAGTAATTTCCCCTCGAGGGATAAAGTCTGACGTCTGATCGTGTGGAGAAACAGCGGCGAACACTTCGTCTGTGACTATCATTAGAGTCTGCTTAAGCAGCAATTAGGTAGCCAGCGAGGACTAATTCAGATAAAAAAAAAAAAGAGAGACTTTCCCGGGGGGGTAGCAGCTCTTCTCAAAGCAAGCAATGCGGGCTTGTTTTCTCCCCGCTTCCCCTTCCTTTGTTCTATCTCTTTGTTTCTGTCTCTGACAGAAATGTATGTATTTAATGCTTGCTCTATTCACTGTCTCTGTCCCGTTTTTAACTCGCAAACCCTCAGGATTCATACACGGGTGGGTAGATATTTTTATCCTCCTTATTAGAATTACACTCACATTCGGGAAGTTTTGGGTTGTCAGCACTGGCGGTGATGACTAACGAGAGAGCGCACCTGACAGAACAACGGTACGAACCTTATAAGCTGTTGTTGGCAAACGTCTGCCGATTGAGATGGTGTGATGTGACTGGAAGTTCCTGGACAGCTAATGGAACTTTTGGCAAGGTTGTTTTCTCAAATGATGTTTCCAAGATTAAGACTCCCTAAAGTGCTGAGGGAAAAATAGAAATGGACATCTTTACTTACTCAACAACTGGGGGAGGGGGGGGAATCCATCCGTTATTGAAGATCATGTAATGTGACCAGAAGAGCCAGAACAACTCTTAAATGGACTCTTAAACTAGGTTGGATTTATGTTTCTGTCAAATCCTTTGTACCTTATGTCATAAACTGATGTGCAACCCTCCTTCCCCCAAAGCTGTGATTGGTCTGAAATAGACTCTCAGGGGCTGGACAAGCGAACCATCTACTCAGATGTCTTCTCTTTTTTTTTTTTCTTTCTGTGTTGCAGCGATTTCGTTAAAAGTAACCGTTGTTCAACAGTTATTACAACAGTTCAAAAGGAAACTGTTTGAAGCACACAGAGAAGTGGACGACTTCACTCTTTTTTAGCGCCGTAATTACAGAACAATTTTGACACACCAGGTGCACCTATAAATGGTTGCAACAGCGTAGGCCATGATGAGCTGATGACTCCATGTAGATCTACTGCAGGACTTTAAACTACAGACCTACGTCTCACATCCACATCCACGTCTTCGAAGTGGCAATTAACCTTTTTTTCTTGCCACACGGTGTAAGACTACATGGATCTGATGCACATAAGCATATAAAACAAACCCACTGGATAACTCTATATCAAAATTTTTATGATAATAAAAATTTTTATGATAATAAAATTTAGATAACCAAGTAGATCTGCATTTCGTTATCAAAATCCCAACCATCACTTTGAACACCGTCTTGTATCCGTTTTGATTCTATTTAAAAATCCTGTCTCTTTGTGTGTGCGTGTTAATTGCTCGCTTTATACATCAATTTTTTTCAAGATTAGGAAAAGATCATGGCAATCAGCGCCTCCTGGGTTGTTATCTTTGTGCGCAGGTGGCTGAGTTGAGCTCAAGGTGCGTGTGCACATTAAGCTTGTTTGTAGACGGTCTATGTTCTCAGGGCTCCAGCTGATGGTTTGCTTTTATAGCATGTGTCGTACTTAGACCCACGGCTTTTTCTGTGACCATGGAAACGGTAAATTAGCCATTCACAGGACGCGGTAATCTACAGGCCGACACTCCTGACGAGCGCATCTGACTGGAGGAGAAAATGAGATAGAGAGATAACACTTCACTTCACATTTCACTGCGCATATCCCACTTTTTCAGCCCAGAAGCAATATGTTTTGTTACCCCGGATAAAAACGCTGGTCGAAATTCTCCTTCCTCTCAGCCGAAGACTATCTGATGTCTCGTTATGGCTCGGTGAGGGGAGAGATGTCTGCGCCAGATGTGGCTCCAGCCGATTAGTAGTGTGCATTTAAGCTGCCCTGATGACTTGGGAAGCAAGCTGTGTGTAGTAATTGAAGCTTTCTCCCCCTGGGGCTCTGCACTAATCGCTAATAAAGTCCACCTCCTCCACACCACCATCCAGTAGACTGTGTTTCACCCCTGCCTGCATCCTCTGTGGGGTCCCATAATGAAGGTCAGTCTAACTATATGCACCCAGTCACGCACGATGTGCTCAATAAGCCAACTCGAGCGTGCAAAACCATGCGTTATAGGCAACAAGAGGCTTCTCTGACACATATCCAAATACACACTGCTACAGCACTAACTGTGTACTGTAATCGGAGTAAACAGTCATGCATCAAACACAGACATGCTGTTTGTGCATGCAGACATAAGGTCGGCTACATATGTCTCCCGCCAGCATTCTTGCAACATCTCCCAGTGTTTTTTGCTGTTTTTTTTTTTTTTTTTGCACACAGTTTTAATTTCACAGTTCAAGAGAGGAGACAACTCCGCCGACTTGGCACAAACAATACTCGTAAATGGACACGATTCGCACTGAATAAAACATCTAGCGAGAATCCCCGATGCCCACGGAGTTGCTGAGCTGAATGTGAGCCTAGGAAGCAGAAAGAAGATCAGGAGGAGAATCTATTAAGGCTGTTTAAGTCGATTTCATGCTCTGTGAGACATGAGCTCTGTAACCTCCGCTCTCATGCGCTTGGAAAAGTATTTTCAACGCAAATGATTATATATATAAAAAAAGAAATCTTTCTATAGATATATGTACTGTGTTGAGTTTCATTTGTTTTTTAATTGGATAGCCAATATGCGATGATCGAATGGAGGAGTGTTTGGTCTGAAAGGTAGGGGCAGAGGAAACCTTTTGATAATCGAAGGGAAAGTATTAGCTCCTAATAAACCACTGAACAGGAGATGAAAACATTACATCCGAGCATTTTGCCCCACGTGGGGTTAAAATCGGTTGTCTCCAGCTGTGCAGCATTCACGTGGAACAGTGAGGAGAAACTAATCATGGAGTTTATTATTTATATGGTGTGATGTATTTCTCTGGAGGACAAGTCTGAAGCTAAAAAAAAGAAAAAGAAAAAAATATATCTTGTTTAATTTTCACCTCGGAGAAATGTCCCACCAGGTTTCCAGGACACACAGCCTTGAAATTAGTTCACCCTCCCCTTAATGGGTTTGTATATAGCGTGTAGTGCAATGCAAGCTATTGTCACTGCTCTTTATTTATTTATTTAGCGTGTTTCAAGGCACCTGCAGGGCCCATCATGTCCCGGCCTCCATCAGACTTCCTGTCACTGACAGAGATGACTGTAATTATATGCTCAGCGCGCTGATTCTCTCCAACACCAAAATAGAATTGTGATTCACCAGCCCACACAGTGTCCACACATGCACACACACACACACACACACGCGTGTGCGCTCCGCGTACAGGCACACAAACAACAACACACACCTCTCTAGTAATCAACCCTGATGGACCACAATTAATATCCAATTCCACCAGCCTTTGTTTTCAGCTGTGGATTTAAAAAGACATGAAGAGCTCTGGAGGGAATTAACTCATGAAAACTGATATTTAGGCTGGTGACATTGCTCTGGGAGGGAGGCCTCAAGAGCTCTGGTCTGAAGTGTGTTTTATGACGTTGGCATCATGAAGAATGTCGCACAAAAAACCCTCTGTGTATTTTATTAGGATGCTTAAGGACTTTAGCATGCTGCAGGCTTACGTGGTTGGGGAGAAACTGATGATTCCAATCTTAAGCTCTGCGTCTGGCCCCTGGTGGCACACCAGCGGATAGCTAGCCAATTTATCCCCCTCACTAGTCTTAAGTCAATAGCAGAAGCAGCAGGGGAGGGTATCATGGATTCTCCCTTTTAAATCAAACTTCCTATGCAGGGAAGGAAGACAACGCCCTCATCCTTTATCTTGCTTACGTGGAAAGACGAGCCCGAAGAATGCATTCGGATACCTCTGCTACCTCAGAGATAAGCTGTGTATCTGCAGCCCGTGTCGGTGTATCTGGCGACTGTGGTTCGACATCGGGACGGACAGCGGTTTGGGGACGAACCCTTACGAGAGGTTTAAAAATCCCTGCAGGTTGACCTCAAGGGGAGTCTGACAGAGAGTCATCAGGGTTGTAACAAAAACAGCAATTCCCAGAAGTGAGCCAGAAATATGCATAAGAGATGAAAGTCCATGAGTGTTAATCGAGTGCTGCTGTAGAGACGCTTTCGCGTACATTCGTAATCACCAGAGGATGAATTAAATTCATTTTTGTGATTAAGAAAAGAGTAATAGAGATCAGCTTCTCTTTCTCATAGATACATTAAGGCGAGATGGATACTGGATTACAGCAACTCCTCAATTATTTTAGAAAAATTATGCTCTGTGGTGCATAAGCTTTTACAAATTAGGAAATAATAAGAAATGCAACTTCATCAACTTCTGTTAAGAACAAATTGGCAAAGCATTACTGGAATTAGAAACTGGGATACAATTTATAAACTTAACACCGAAATCCCATAGACTAATTTTTGGTTGTAATCACTTTACTGTAGTATGGCACTAAATGTTAACCAGCACTTTTCATCACAGTTGGAAAGCTGCCAGTCTGTGCTCTTTTTGGGGATGGGATCAATTGTTGTTGTCTTGAAGCAGGTGGGGATTTTGGCTTGTGCGTGGGGAAAGGTTGGTTGTGTCTGTAAAAACACCTGCTAGCTTGATGGCCCACTTCCAGAGGACACGTTCAGATTCACTCTCTGGGCACACAGCCTTGGTCTACAGTGTGTGTGCTGAGTTTCTGAGGTTCGCATCTGTGTACATCTGGATACTCCGAGTGCTGGCTCAGCTCGGTTCACTGGAAACATACAGCGAGGCTCAGGGTTGATGGGGTTCAATCTGAGCCTTGAACCATTAGGGTCCTGTGTCGGTGTGAAGATTTTATTACGTTGCAGAGCTTACTACATTTGTCTGGAATTTGGCTCCGTAGTCTCTGTCTGTGCTTCGTCTCTGTCTCTCTGGATTATCTACAAAGGCTGTACTTGTATTTGTTAGGGTTGCCAGAGTTGAGTGCAATGAAACTGATATATAGCACTGCAGTTTTTGTTTTTATTATTTGTGGTATGCTCATACACTTTCCGTCAAAATCCAAGTTAACCTTATTGTCTGTGCTTCTCTGTGTGCAAGAAAAGGAAGACAAGACACAAAAGATGTATATATGAAAATATACACAAAAAAATACAAAGCATGTAGTAATAAGGAAAGTACTGGTGCGGGTGAGATCACACGTGGAATACTCGATCGTGTTTTGCATGGAGGCAGCTGTAAAAACACCACAGCTGGTGCAATCAAAGCACGCAATCAATTTCTTCAGTCCACGCGTAACAGTTTTACTCACTGGGGTTGCTTGTTTGAGGATTTGTCTGCATTCAGAAGTGTGGGAGGGAGACAGCTTTGTAAACTCTGGCTGTTTCTATATTTACGATCCAGTGGATTCTTGCTCTTGTTGGGTAATATTCTGGAGCCACTGTACGCTCAGTCACACAGTTTCTTTCTCGCTGGCGATGTTAAGTGGGGATAAAGTTCGGCCGATGGGTTATCTTGAGACAGGATGAAAACAGCTGTGATGAAAATAGCAGATAATCTGTCTGCACCACTCAGAACTACTGACTTTTCCCCAAGCGTCGACATCAGGTTCATTTCCGTGAAATTTCCAGACAGCTGTTGAATTGTTGAGGCCATATTTTGTACACCCATTTATCTCTCACACTGGATAAACTAACTTAAGTGATTCTCCGAAAAGCTGGATGTTATTCCTGATAAACTATCTGCAAAAAAGAAAAAAACAAAAAGAAAACAAGACATCTCAACAGCCTTAAATATACTTTGGGTATTTAGTGCCTAAACAACTGAACATACACATCCTGCCATTTTTCTCATTACACTGCTACAGTCAATGCTGGGAAAATGGGGTTGTACGGTGGCAGCATGGGGGGCGGTGGGAGGGAGGATTCATTCATCGTGGAATCAGCCCTTGGTGTTGTCCTTTACTCCGCCCACATTTGGACACTCCAAATATGGACGTAGTGGTTGTGTCGGGGCAGAGCTAAAGCAGTCTTTTTGTTTGGCTGTACCACTTGAGGCTGTAAACATGTTTAATATTGCTGGAACCTTTTTAACCTGGATTTACTCCCTTTTGGAGCCAGCCTGAAGTGGCCACTCGATGAACTGCAATTTTTGGCGCTTCCATGTGAGCTTCATTGCTCAAACCCGGATGGCATGGCTGGAACTCACTGCTAAGCCTTCTTGAGGCGTCGTGGGCCTTACTTAACGAAACATCGGTGAAGGGAGGTGCCCACTTGGAAACCCCAATGATGTGCGGCACGCTGCCTACTGCTGTTGGCTAGGCTAGGTATCAGATGTCTTGTAGTTGTAGTTTTTAGTTAGCAGAGTGCTAGCCTGAAGGTTGGTTTTTCAGTTGTACTGGCCTTCTAAATGTGTTTTGCCAGGGATTTTGGCACAAGGGATTGCAACATCTCCTGTGTACTAATGAATGAAAACATTTCACCTGCCAAATTTCATCACGTTAGCACACAAACTAATTCAGCTGACTGCCGTGCATAATGGTGCATATTCTGAAGCAGACTTAATGTAGCGTAGTATTTCATCAGAAATGTTGCAACTCAGATTTTTACTCTTTGAACCTGCAGGCATAAAATCTTGATTGGTACTCTTTGGTGTACGGCATCTATTCAGCAAGACTAACTCGAGACTAGTTTGAAAGCCGACACATTAACTCTCCTTCGCCGTATCCGTCTGCCCTAACATCGACTTTTTACTGCCCTCCTCCCTCCTCCTCCCTTCACTGGAGAGATGGATGGCCACGGAGGAGGATGGAGGAGGCTGCCTCGGACAGCCTGACGGGGAGCGCGAGTGAGCCATCACTCTTGTAATGAGATGTTGGGACAGAAACTCGGTTGAGTGGGAGGGGTGGTGGGCGGGTAATAAGGCAGGATCTGCCCATCAGGGGTCAGCCCGGAGGTCAGGTCGGCGAGGTGTGACGGGATGAGGAATAGCATCAGCGCTGTTGTGTTCGCGGGAAACAGAAATAGCTGCTGCAGGAGCCTCTGTAGCAGATCGAGGTCAAGTTATGTGAGAGTGTTTAACAAAAGGAGGGAGTGGGGGCGACTGTTGAGGCAGGGAACCCTCGCAGGCAAGCGGTTAAGGGTGAAAGCGGTTGGTGTTATTGTGTGGATATGTCAGGGTTTTCAGGACCTGCTGCGAGGGGAAGGGTAATGAGAGTAGTTCTTGTGTGAAGGTGTTTGTTTAGGGGGCACCAGGAAGTATCTAATTAATGCCATCCCAGAGGCCCTGGTGAGGCCTGACCTTCTGTTCAAAGCCTCCACAGACTCACCCTGCCTGGGTTGCCATCAGCGAGGCTTGAATTATTGATAAGAGGAGAAGCAGCAGAAAACAGGGACGGATTTAGGATTTCTCCAATGCATGTAAGTGTGCGTGTGTTGTGTGTGAGAGAAACTGAGACCATAGGAAGTTGAACGATCTATAAATGGAGGGTTAGCCGAGGCTAACCCCAAGGGCGGACGTCTCTGAGGCCTAAAGGGGAAGAGCATCCGAAATAACATGCATTCTTCAGAGACTGGGGTTGAAGGTGATGGGAGAGAGGAGGTCGGTACGAAACACGCATCCCGAAGCAGGAGCACATAGAAAGCAGAAGAAGAGTGAAAGAAAGGAAAAGAGGCGTGATTTGTCCAAACATTAGGGAATGCGCCTTATGTGAAATGCAGCGCACTTAGACGCAACAGGGGAGTGGAAAGGGTGGAATGATGGAGGGAGTGCCGTGACTCCTAAATCAGACTGATGCTTTTCCCAAATGCGCCGCTGTTATTTTGCCGCAGCTGGGTCTCGCTCACAGGAAACAGATGGAGGTAATAAAGCCGCGAGCTGGGTGGACGCTGTGATCCCACTGGGCTATCTGTGAGCTGGCACTCGCTATTCTAGCCTTGACATACATAAAGCCTGCTGAGGACTGAGTAGGGCATGAATGGCTGGCGGGCAGGGTGACCAGCAGGGCAGGGATTCGGTCTGGGGGAAACAGACTGTGTTTAAAGCTTAAGGTTTAATGGACTCTGAAAGTAAGGCTGAAGTCTTACATATCAGCTGTGAAGTCACGGAACAAAGGCTGAAAGTGTTATTCAGGGTAGCAAACAAATGGATTCATCCCAAAAGAAAATATTTTTGGGAAACAGGGGACCTTCTTGTTGAGTTACATAAATGGATGGTTATTATTCATGGATCTAAGCCAAGGATCTTCATGTTTTTCATAATAAACAGGTTCATAAATTCTTCTTCTTTTTTTTTTATTTCAAACATGTGGAACAGTAGGGTGGCCGTGCAACTGCAAGAAACATAAACATACCTAAATAACCTAGCTAAACATAGAGGGTATTGACAGTTCCAGGATTTAACTTTAAAGCTGAATGCAGTAGGGACACCAGTCATTTTGGCCTCAGTAGTTGGCTGATGGGAGTGAGCTGCACTGTTAGATTCTCTTCTGCTAGTATTTCGTCTGGGAACTGAAGAGACTCTTGACCAGTTGCGGGGAACCTGACAGAATCAGGGTGTAATATGCGGCCTCAGCAGCGACAGGGGCGGGGCCTGCTGTGTACAGGAAGCTTAGAGTGACAGGCTAGTGTGGCGTTCCATGTGAAAAAGTGTGCTCCATTTATCCCTTTACTGAAATATGTTAAATTCATGTTAATGTGTATTTAAATACATTTAAATGTGTGGCGGAATATTTTTTAAAAAAAATATGGGAAAAATGTCTAATCAACCAAAGATTTTGTGACCCCCCCTGCAGTACCTTCACGGACCCCCTAGGGGTCGCAGACCCCCTGTTGAAGACCTATGATCTAAGCCACAGTCTTTTAGCATAGTGCTAAAATATATTCACCTGCGCCTTTAAAATTCACTTGAACTCCTGGTGATCTCCTGGATTTAGGATTTAGGAGGCCACTGACAACTGGCCAAGAAATAGTTAAGCAAATTACACAACTAGGGCTTAGTTGCATTAGTAGGTCAGTTTTGTTGGCTTCCTTAAGGCTGCACAGCAATTTCCCTCTAAACGTTCTTAATTTCCCCTATATTTAATAATCTTACAAATTGCTTCATGAAAAATATAAGTGTAAAAGCGGCTATTCTTTTTTAGTTTAATTAATTCGTTCTAAGTCTTAAGCATTACTTTGCACATGAAATCCATCATCTGCTCCCAAGAATTCTCCTGCAACAATAATTAGGCCGTAATAAATAACACCGCCATTGCCTGAGTCACGTTGAAATCACACAGATTGCACAAAACCTCTCCAGACAAGGAACCTGCACAGTTTTGCATAAATCTGAAAGACTAATTGGCTTTTGGTGATTAGCTCCTGCTCTTGCTTCTTATTACCTTCTCTTTTAATCCCAACCCACCCTCACACCTACGCTCCTTCTTTGCTAAGTCATTAGCGGCGAACCTCCCGTGAGAACTGGAGCTACCTGCGTCAAACAAAACAAATACTGGCTTGTTGGATGCATGAGCCGCCGGAGCTCCTGGGACTGGCAGAGTATGAAGTCGGGAGAGAAGTCTGCTAATGTATTTTTAATCACTTTTGTACGGTTTATATTCTCCCTGTCCAAGGCAGGAGACAGATGCAGTCAGTCCGGGTGCCACCTTCATGTTATCTAACATCATTAAAGACTATTTCTGGACATGTATTAGTGTACAAATAAGCCCTTTGTTTTTTTGTGTTACGTATAAACAGTAATAAGCAGAGGAGTGAGGGAATACACGCTGTTGTCAAAGCGATTGGCCCTGAAAATACATTGAGTCAGGGGAAAAGAGTTGTCAAGAGTGAAACTAGCCACAGTGAGATCATGGAGCAATCAGATCCCCTTAGTATTATACGCCACTAACTCCTGCACACAAATAAATCGCAGTGCTTCTAGGGCGCCATATTTCTTTTAATTCAATAAACAGAACACTTGTGTTTACGGACAGAAGCTTTAATTCCGTCCAAGGCATTTCTGTTCCATCTCAGACAACTTCTGAACTTATTGTATTTGGCAAGGCAAAAGCAGCTTCAGTCACATCCTTCGATATGTAAACACTCACACGAGGCTCTGACATCCTGTTATTTTACTCACCTTCTCCCTCCCTTTGGGGCTCACAAGCTAAACGTTCTCTGATCTTCATTTCGCAGTACACGACAGAACAAAAAAAAAATAAAGAGGCCAAGAGGTCATAGGAGCGCAGCAGAGGAGCGTATAAAGGAAATAATGTGATGACAGAGATAACAAAGATGTCAGGCCGGGTTTGAGATTTTGCAGAAGCTGCAGCAACCGTCAACGATGTGCCAGATGTGACAGTCTGCATTTGGTCTTCCCTGACAGAGTGAGAGTGATGGTTGCTTTGATCCAGCACAGGATCTGACATATTCTCTCTTCCTATCTGAGCACTTGACACATCCCCACTGGCACGTACAAGCCCGGGAACGTTCGGGTGTTCTTTGGAAAAGATAGCACCGCGCCTGTCCGACAAAGCCCCCCTGTCAAGGGCTGAATGTGATGTGATTACAAATTGTTCCATTAACTTTGATTTTCTCTCGAGTGGAAGCAAATGTTCGCAAGGAAAAATAGCTGAGGTCCATCTGGTTGGGAAATTTATTCCGGCGTGTTCACATCACACGGCGTTTTACCAATGCAGCAAAGTAAATGTTATCATCGCAGGAAACAGGCTGGTATGCACGTTCGTATGGATGTGAGCTCCCAAGCGGAAGTCCGTGGTTAAACAGTCTAAAGGCCCTCTCTCCCTCACTGTAAACAGAGGATAGGTGCTTCAGCCTCTGGTTACATCTACATTCACCTTCTGTTTGTCTCCTGGTCGACAGGCCGTATAAACTCCTCCGGCTTGTAACTAAAACAAGAATTATCCAAGGCGAGGTCTGGACACAGATTGACTCTCTAGACACTATAATCCTCAAGCTATGATACGGAGCTAAGAAGGGAGTTATCCACAGACACTCCACTGTGTATCCCTATATAATAAAGGGCATGTCCATGCATACATTTAAGCGTTTCTGGTCTCCTTCAGGATTTACAGACTAGATTACGCACTATATCTATGAGTGATGAATAATTTAGTAAATTTACTCCTATATTCAACTAAATTTAATGCTTTGATGTTCAGTTGCAGTTATCATTTGACAGTTAAAACTGATTTGCTGCAACGAGCATATGGTACTGAATTAAATGAAACAAGACGTGAACCAAACGTGCTGCCATGCAAACAAGATAGGGGAAAAAACAAAAAGACGAAGAACAAGAAAAATCCAAAAGAGGCTCAGTGAAGAGGAAAAAAAGATTAAAGCAGGTAAACACGAGGAAGCAGAAAATCTGACAAAGGACAGGGGAGTACACTTGGTAGTTTGGAGTTTAAAGTAGAAACTCTGGAGTGCACAAGACGGTCATTCTGAGGCCACATACGAAAATGTCCGGGTTTTCCTTGGCGTTGCGTCGAGTATTTCACGTCGATCCATAGCAAACCTGCATCTAGTTGGAGAAAGGCTGTAGTGCATATCCCAGACCTATGCATGGCTCTGTTTCTGCTAGAGAAAAAAAAAGAAGAAGAGAACAGTATATATTGGGCCTAGCCTAGCCACCCACCAAAGGTCAAAATCTGATGCAGCACAGTCACAAGGCTGTAGTCCACCAGTAATGTTGTTGTTGTTGTCATGAGACGTCGGGGGCTAAAGGGTCGGAGTGGAGTGGTTTCACCCAAAATTCATATTCATGTAAACGTGGCCTGAATTAGACTACTTGGTGACACCCGTGAAGAGCATTCCCAAGGCCACACAAGTTAAGAGGGGCAGGGCAAGAACTCATATTGAGAAATACCACTGGTGTTTATCAGTATGTGCTCCTGTCTTTGTTCTTGTTCATGTGGACTTGTGAAAAATCAAGTCGGTCGCTGCCCAAGTACTGTTCTGGTTCAAAATACGCATCTGAAGCGGTCCAAATAGGAACCTCCCAGAATGCATTTTGTGGGAGTCAACAAGTACTCTGCTGCTCCAGATATATCTTGTACTCTTGCTTGGATCATGATTAGATTCTACATGTATGATTTAGTCAGATGTAAGTTCATCTTTTTCCGGTTGCTCTGTTTTTCTGTCTCCACCCTGCCACCCTCAAGCAGATGGTCCCCTCCCATATGATGTGGGTTCAAGGTTCCTTCCTGTTAAAAGGAGTTTACTTTAGTGTTTACTGTGGGGGGGTTCAGCCCAGATTCTATAAAGCGTCTTAAGACAGTTGACCTAAAATGTCATTTAAAATGTCAAGTCCTGAGGACAATGTACATATACCCAGTTAGTGAGTACCCTGCATTAAGTTACCAGATCGTTAGCTAGTCAAACTATTAGCCTACGTGGCTTCTAGACGCAGTTGCCTAGCAGCAGTGCTCACACGACCACTTCACATACCAAGTTTTTGCTTACATCCGCTATGAAGGCACCCAATATCATCTTGAAACCTCCTTAGTGTCCACAGAATGTAGACACTTTGGTTTTCTTTAATGCATGAGGATCAAAAAGCCAAATATCTCAACGAAGATAACAAAGTCTTCTTATGCCTCGTCAACCATTTATAGAGTTAAGCAGTGGATATGTTTCTTTAAACCGTTCTGATACAGCCATGTTAAGATTTTGGTATCTGTGAATTTGTGCGTGGGTTGGCGTTGCTGCGCCATTAATCTGATTAAACTGGTCTTGAATCTTTTTTTTTTTCTTCTTTTTTTTTGGCCTGGAACATTCTGCTCATGTAGATGCACACAATCATAACAACGTCACCTTAACAGCAACCGAGAGACTCGTTTTACATCTGAACATGGGTGTGACAAACCGTCTGCGCCGTGGATTGAGAGACATCCGACCTGTAGGTGTGTAAGTGCCTCTTAAGGGCAGCATCTGTCACATAAAGCATCAAATTGGGCTGCTAATGCATCTGCAGCTGATCCCTCACTCAAGGGGCTCACAGCAAAAGAAAATGTGGGATAAACACTTTCCAAGCTAAATGGCAGTTCATGGGTTTAGCGTGGGTAGTGTTTATCCACCAATCTGTTTGGATTACCGAGCAGCACAGAGGATATTGTTCAACTCTGGTCTCATGTCGTGTAGAACACAGCACAGAATAAAATGCTCAGCCGGTGTCTGTCACACACAGGAAGACAGGGAGCAGATGTAATCAAGTAGCCTTGAGGAAACCGTTTCATATCGGAGATGTTGTTGTCTCAGTGGCAGGTGGCAGGAAATGTGTTGAGAGGCTGTACGGGGTGTCATTTGTGCTAATGTGGCAGCTGAACCTAATTGACTTCTGATTTTATGTAAAATTGAAAGGCAGCAATTGAGCTAATTTATTTATTTCCTTTATTAAGATTCGGTCAATAAAGCGTTAGCTGTCATTTTACCCACATTTCGACTTGGAGGGCTTATTATTGTGACGAATAGAAGAGAAAGCGTGATTTTAATGTTCCATTTGCCGATCATAGATTTTATCCCGTCCTCGCTGAGTATTTAGGTCATTTTTCACCTGCACCTCAGTTATTATTACGACCACAAGTACCTCACATCTCCGTGAACCAGAGCGTAGTCCCGTCATTCAGATCCCATCAGGAGCTACGTCCTTGTGTTTTTAAAGTGGCTCTCTGGAGTTTTTTTTTTCAGCAGGCAGAGCTGGTAGCTGGTCCTGCTTTAAAAAAATAAAATAAAAAATCAGCTCTGTACTTTGTGTGAGATTTGTACTTTGTGTCTAAATGGAGTTATTAAAAACGTTATTGTTTTTTTTTCTAACCTAATAAAAAAAAGACAGAATATCTGGGTAGCAATATGACAACAGAAAAAAAAATAAGCCAGTCAAACAAGATTATAAAAGCTCCTATAATGGCTTTGTTTTTTTTTGTTACAGCTGAAAGTCTGTTTCTACTGCAGTCCATACTCTCTGATGCCATGTTTTAAATGCTGTTTGGTGTATTAGTTACTGCACTGTTAATCCTAAAGGTAAAGTTTAAACTTAACCTTTACCAACTTTTAACTGAATCAAATATGACGTGGAGCACAGTCGGACAGATGGATACAGAATGACTTGTGCCAAATCACAGCTCTATTTTTAAGAAACTATGATCTTACATTAAAGGAACTGTTTTCGTTTAAGCTTATTCTAAGGAAATTGTGACATATGAATTGGGTCTTTAACCATATAAATTCATAGTTTGCTTTATAGTAGTTAGATGTGGGAGTCACGGTTGGCTCTGAGAGCTGAATTTATTCATGTTCTTCAGCTATCACACAGGAGATCTTGCGACCATCCTGACAGCACACGCATTACGAAGAAAAATACAGAAATATTTGCGTTCTAATCTGAATGAATAATGCGTTGCCTTTTCCTCCGTCGGCCGTGATCCCTGACAACGCGAGAGGAAGCGTCTTCCCTGCACCGCCCTCTCACTCTCTCTGTATCCACAGCCTGCGGAGCCCCACGGATCCTTTCCTGTTTTGACTCTGCCTGTCTCCACTCTTTCCTGCTGAGCGCCCTGTGCTTTCCACAAAACGTCTGTGTGTGCGATGTTACACTATGCGCGAGCGGGCAGGTGTCGCCCGCACGTAGAAACAGGTGGATACGCTTATTGATTTTTCCATGAGCCGGTGCATGTGCATAAAAAATTGAGGAGAGGGGGAAGAGAGAGAGAGAGAGAGGGAAAATGGACAGATGTGTTGACTTCAGCTCGCTGGAGCAGAAGTGTCATCAGTTTCTCTCGGGCCGCTGCTCTGACCTCTAACCCCCTCCAAGCAGGTTATTGTCTTTTATTGACCGCATCCAACAAAGACTCGTCATCTTTTAACCACCTTTATCTTTGGCAGCTCCTATAATAGAACAAATCCTGCCAAATTATGTTAAGACAGTGTCTGTAACAATTCCTGTGAAAAGCTGCTGCCTCACTGAGACAGTTTACAACTGTTGGCAGCTTGTGTTTGTGTCTGCGGATCCACTGGTGTGAGACAGAAAATTTGTGAATGGCTCCATGCTGATTTATTAATTCCTGGCTCTTATTTTCAGAAGAATGAGCATGAAGGTCTCCGTGCACCCCTCCGTCATGATCCGGAGGGCTAGTTAGCAGCCCCCGGAGTGGCAACAGCCAACTGAAGGCGTGCGAGTGTACAGTATGTGTGAATTGATTCAGCTGCGCGGTGCGGTGCCGTGATGAATCACTGTAATTTGTCCAGCTTGCAGAGGAGGCGATACCACGGGCTATTAAAAACTGCAGCCTTGCACTGATTACCATAGCAGGTAATTGCCTGGTGGAGATAAGATCGGTGCTAATCCTGAGATGTTGTCAGATTTTGAAACAAGAAAAACTTTTGATCTCCCCCCCTCCCGCGCGTGCACGCAGAAAGCTCGGCCATGCCAAAAGAGATAAGCTGAAGTGGACCAAATCAATTCCTGCAGCAGGTTAATTGCTTTTCTATGCACATTTTAAGGGTGAGGGGGATTGTTGTTTTATTGATTCACTGCACAAGGAAGATTTTAATTTCCCCCAAACCTCACCGGCAGGCGCGGACGGTCTGGAGTCAGAAAATCCAATTATCGGGGCTCGTCCCGAAACTATACTAAAACCGCGGGAGGACGGAGATATTGAAATGACTGACAAGATTCAAAGGGCCTTTTGAAATTTCAAATGACACAAGACACGCGTCAATGGATCATGCAAGGTCGCATGCACTGAGTCAATAAACAGGTCAAGGGAGGCTTGTGCGCTGTGGCCTCTGTGGAGGACTTAATCCAGGGAAAAATGTGGCGTGAAAAGCCTGAAACAAGCTGCCACACACTGCCTTCCAGTGTGTAGATGCTCAGTGTTGCAGCAGTGTTGCATGTGCCAAACCAGACTTTGATTTCTGCTCCGACACTGCACAAAGTACAAAAAAATATTTAAAATGTTATAATGCATAACATAAATGCTCATATCCATATACGCTACCAGGCAAAAGTTTGGACACACCTTCTCATTCAATGTTTTTTCTTTATTTTTACTACTTTCTACATTATACTGAAGACATCACATATATGAAGCAAGGCATATGTGGAATTATGTATGTTTTATGTTTTAGATTCCTTAAAGTAGCCACCATTTGTTTTTTTGACAGAGCTGCAAACCCTTCATGATGTAGTCACCTGAAATGGTTTTCACTTCACAGGTGTGCTGGGGTTCTTACTGGTGTTGGGACCTTCAGTTGTGCTGTGCAGAAGGCAGGTCGGTACACATCTGACAGCCCTATTTGGCAACTTATAAAATCATATTATGGCAAGAACCAATCGGCTAAGTAAAGAGACACTACGTTCCGTCATTACTTTAAGGACGGGAGGTCAGTCAGTCCAGAAAATTACAAAACGTCTGAATGTGTTCCACCAAAAAGCATCAGGCGCTGCAACGAGACTCGCTCACATGAGGACAATCTGTGCTGCTGAGGATAATTTCATCTGAGTCACCATCCTCAGAAATCACAAGTTAACGTCATCTCAGATTAGAGCATAGATAAATGCCACACAGAGTTCTAGCGGCAGACACGTCTCTACATCGACTGTTCAGAGGAGACCGTGCGAATCGCGCCTTTGTGGTCGAATAGCTGCTGAGAAACCACTACTAAGGAAAAAACAACAAGCAGAAGAGATTTGTTTGGGTAAGAAACACAAGCAATGGACATTAGTCCAGTGGAAATCTGTGCTTTGGTCCAAATTTGTGACCTTTGGTTCCACCAGCCATGTGAAGAAAAGGTGAACAGATAGTCTCTACATGTGTGGTGTGTGGAGGAGGAGGATTTATTCAAAATTGAAGGCACACTGAACCAACATGGCTACCATAGCACTGGTTTGCCTTTAATTAGTGGCTTCACCTCATGATGCTTATCGAGAAAACGCCAAGAGTCTGTGAAACAGTGATCAAAGCAAAGGGTTGAAGAATCCAAAATGTAACATGATTTGAGTTACTTCACACTTTTATTGTTTACCACATAATTCCATATGTGTTCATTCAGAGAAAATCTACAGTGTAAATAGACGTGCAAATAAAGAAAAAACTATTAAATGAGAAGGTGGGCTGCTTCAAGCTGGAGAAAGAGAAATTAAATTTGATGCATTCAGCAACAGCTAAACATGTCGTCCGTGATGGTGCATCAATATAAGGAACACTCTATCTTAAAGTATATTTCCTTGAAAAGTGCTAAATAAAGCAGAACCTGTTTTAAAAAAACAAAAAAACAAAAACAAAAACCTTTGTCTCAGTCTACTGGCTAAGTCTGTCAACAGTAGGACAAGAAGTTTATAGTATTGTAATATGTAACTAGGACAAAGGGCTGATGAATAAAGTATGAAATCATGAAATAAATAGCAGTGTGTATGTTTTGAATATTCAATGCTTTGCCTTTGTTTAATGCTGTTTGTAATTAGAAACTAGTTTGAGAGAATATATATATCATCTTCTGTCAGATTCAAGTTTCTATCTAAGTACAATAGAAGAAAATGGCGCAATGCGGCATCCGTCAAGTCAACCCTAAAGGGAGTTCCACGTTTTCTCCTGCTGTCACAGTGCTGAATTCTGGTCTTTCTTTTACCTTTTTCAGTGTAGGCTTTAAAGAAACTTGGGTCTTTTCATTGGTTTTACTTCCTTTCTGTTTTCCTGACTCCGCCCTCATTGGTTTCACCTGTGTCTTGTTATCTCATCTGCCCCTGTGTGTGTGTGAATAGCCCTGTCTATGCCCTTGTCAAGTCATCTCTTCAGTTATCTTCTTACTTTCCTGTTGTTTCTTTCAGTTTTCTCTGAATCACCAATGTGCCTTGGTTTTGTTCTGTTTCTCTATCGACTGGATTTCAACATTTGTCAGATTTGCGTAAGATTTGTGAGATTTCACCTGTTTAACTCCTGCTTAGTGCCTTTTGTTCTTTATTTTTGTTCCAAGACATCATTAAACTGACTAAACTGTTTAGTGGCCAGTTGGGCACAACACGATGGGCCTGGGACTGAGCTCCTAGGGCAAAAGAACAGCTTCTTTTTTTTTTTTCGTGTTTGCGAAAATATTAGATTGCAATGCTGAAAATTGAGGGGGAAAGGGATGTTATAGCAATGTGAAAAAATAAAGCACTTTTCAAACATTTCAGCATAAACCTAATGAAGATGTAAAACTAATCCAGAAACCTGTAAATAAACAAACTATATGACCTCTTTAGAACAACTGGCACTCACCTTAGCAGCCATGGGACTGCCCTTAAATTTGAACACAATTAAACACGACAAACCAAATCTCTTAAATGTCTCTCCCTCTTTTAGTTACCCCATTTTTCTGGTTGCTGTTCTTCGATAAGAGGCTTCCAATTTATCAGAAATGTGCATGGTAAGCATTCTGGCCCCAGGTTTTTATAAACAACGCTGACCTAGTCACTTGCCCATAATCTGACTTGAACCCTCAAACGTGGATTGCTGCCGCTGCCACTGCCGCTGCTGTGGTCATTACTTAAAAACTTACTTAAAAAAATAAATAATAATAAAAATTCTGTGCTCAAAATGTGTGCTACAAAAGCCAAACAGCTAAATCTCAAATGCATTCTCATTTGGAGGTTTACAACAGAACGAAAGCTCCAAATGCAGCTCTGAGAATACGTGATGGGCAGGAATTAGCATTTTGCTCTTTCAGCCCTCCATTAATCCATTAATTCAGTCTTCCATTAATTGGTTGCATTCAACAAGAGTGGTTTCGGTGTGACAGACTCTGATTGAATCACAATATTTCTATGCGTGTTCTGTTAGTGGTGTTTTTTTTTAATTGAATTCTGTCCGTACCTTGTAATAGCCATGGCTGCAGGGGACAGCTCTCTATCTCTCTCTCTCTCTCTCTCTGCTCACCTTGATGTGTTGGAGGCAGAGATACAGCCTGAGGCCATAATAGAGACTTCACAAGACTCTGGAAGAAGAATACAGCAGTGTGATGATCACTTCAAAGCCGTCAGAGGGCCTATACATAATGGATGACACAAGAGAAGTCCCCTCTTCAAGTGCATTGTTCTTCCCTCCCAATTAATTTAGAGGTAATTATTCCTTGGGCTCCTTAATAAGATGAGAGGCCACCCAAGAGAAGCTGCTACTGCTACTGCTGGAATTAGAAAACACAATAACAGGCAAAACTGAGATCACCAGCCAGGCCGCTCTGATGTGCTCTCAACACTGTCCAGTTGATTTGTTTGTCCACAGTGTAAACATCTCCAGAAATATTTAACTGACTTCTAAGATGTGAAAATGTGGGAATCCAATAATTTAGCGGCCAGGAGCACAAGAAAGAGACCAGAAGTGAAAGAAATAGTCAAAAGTGTCGGCGGGTGAGATGAGATGTTTTGTCATCACAGGGAACACCTTAACAGAGTTTCTTATTCAGAAAAACTGGATTCAAGAGTGAATGATTAGATTTTCAAAGGTCAAACTCACTCGGTACGTTTATATGCACATGAAAAAAAACGAATTATTGCCTTAATCTGACTTTAACTGGACAATTTAAGTGCATGTAAACACGTTACTCCGACTAAAATCGGAGTTCTCCTTATCTGATTAACACACCCAGATAGTGCGACTGGAAATTGATTTTCCCTGCCATGTATACGCCTTAATCAGACAATGTGTGTGCGCATGCTCCACAACCGCTGCACTGGTATATGGCAGAACAAAAACATTCAAGAAAACTGCAAGATGCAAGATCGGTTCGTGGCTAGACAACATAAGTTTAATTTATTTTTTACAATATGTTTGGAAGAGATAGCTTGATAAAGGTTTTTATATTTAACTCTCCAGAAAACACAAAAAATGCGATGACAGCTCATTATTCAAAGAAAAATAACAGTAAAATGACAAAACAATTCCAGTTCAATCCATTCATTTGTAGAGCCGGCGCGAAAAAGTTTTAAGAAGTTTTATCCTGAAAAAGATTAAATAATAATACAACTTTTATCAATTTGTCCAAAGAATAAAAGGACAAAACCACTTGCTCTGCTTCAATAGCAACTGCTAAAACCGCTAACCTCGGTTTCGTTTCCGCTTCTTCCTGTTGTCCAACCAATTATAAAACACGACGTCACCATCCCTAATGACTACATGACGTCATCTGGAGGCGTCGGTTAGTACCAACAGCTGTAGAAGAACCACCTGAGCGATAGCGCCATCTTGTCTGCACCAGATGTAGTGTGCACATTACATAGATGTGATAAAAAAAAAAGCTGTATTATCCATCTGATTGTTGTTTGAAATGCCGGTCTGTAGCATAAACAACTCCAGTTGTATATTACAAGACATAATAGGTCAACTGCAAAGGGGGCCTTATTATCCCGCTGAAAAAAAACATATCGCCACCTAGTGTGGAGGAGGAGGACATGTTCCTGTCAGTTATTTGTTGCATTTTGAGCATAGCTTGATTAAGCTGTGCATGTAACCGCACCGACTGTGGTCTTTAGTACGTGACAGGTTTCTGGCCCTGAATCAAGTATTTACATGCTAAAATGACTTAAGTATTTGGCACCTACAGGCCAACGTTATCATTCATTCCAGTAATGCTGTGTTCAGTCTCCAAGCGGCAAAAGTTACAAAAAGGTCAAGCATGACATCGTTGGTGACACCCTCCATTAAAATCTGATGAAACAAAACACATTCAGTTGGCTGACGGGTCACAGTGTCACTGGAGCGTTGTAAAACGCCAAAGCAAGCTCAATTCTGGAGCGTCATGTCGTCGACTTCCGTTGAAACTTAATTTTGGTTTTCCCTGAACTCAGCATAAGGAGAGACCATTCATAGGTGAAAATTTTGGTGCTTCTATTCCAACAAGAAGCGAGTGGTTTAAGGTTATAGATGGAGACAAGATCGCTTGGAGTCTAGACACTGATAGCAGATAAGCTGACGTGAGACTTTGGTTGGCGTGGACAATCAAGAAGTAGTGCGTGACAGACAGTCTGAAAGGCAGCGTGACAAGGGATGAATTTAAATGACACTACTTGGGACTGATTGGCTGACAGCGTGGGAAAGCGATAGAGAGAACGGAGCAGTAGAAATAGCCCAAACTGATCCTGGAGGAATAGAGACAGAACGCGAGGACAGATGTTCAGTATTGGACTTCAACCTAAACTTCATTTGAATCTGTGGATCTAGTCACAGTAATATATTGATGATATATTCCGTTCACCACCAAATATTATCTATCTACGTGCAACATCATACTCGAAAAATAGTTATTTTTCTGCTGCGTCATACCACCAGATTTAGTTTTGCTGGGGACATTTTTTTCTTGCTTTTTTTTTTTTATTTATGTGGTGTAGTGTGCTGACTGGCAGCCTGTTCGTCAGAAAACAGCATCACTAATGCATGCGGGCTATTTGGATGCAAAGCGAAAGGAAGCCAGCAATGTTCCTGGTTTATTTGGGAACATTGGGGCGAACTTCAGCTCGCTGTGTTGTTGCCGCAGTGTTTGTTTGCTGCTCAAGAGTTCGCGGGGGCCTCATGGGAGACTTGCAGACAACACACACAGCGCGCAGACCCTGATGATGATGCACAGCCCCCGATGTGTCGAGGAGCCTCCTCAGCAGTACGAGATGCCAGGAGACCGCAGTGACTCCGGCTGACACAGCGGGAGTGTACAGGGCCAAGGAAACTGCTACGTGTTCTGAGTGCACCACCGCCGCAACTCCTCCTCTGCCAGAAACAGTGCGGTTTTTGCAGCTCACATGAGCCCAGTTTAGGAAGACTTCTTGTTTATAGTGTTTTTGTTTAGTGTGGTCTGTCTGCGGCTTGTGCCGCTGCATGTTGAACATTTGTCTTTGCTTTTATTTCATCTCTTCCTCTTCACCCCTGGAGCCTAATAATTTTTTTACAAGAACATGTGGTTTCCAAAGACTTTTCTCTGTGAAATAATGACTCAGTTAATAGTAATAACAAATGAGACTCAGCATTTGAAATCATCACCTCAGGGTGTGGGTGGGGAAAAAGAAGGCAGCAGCAACAGTCCCTCTGGAGCAAGTCACGGAGCTGAGCTTGAATGTCTGTGACATTTTGATGGGATTTTTTTTTTTTTTTTTCATATAACCGTAATAATGTTAGTGTACACTTGAGATTTTCTTTTGACAATAAGCTCAGCCTCCGCTGCGACTACTGCATCTACAGGCAATGTTCTGTCTCTCACTTTTACTTTAGTTTCTCTCTGAACTGTTTGGGCCGAACCGTCCAAGGCCAAATTAAGTATGCATTTAGACTTAGCGTTGCCTGTTTAACAATTAAAACTGAATTTTAAGTTTCCCCTTTGTGTTTTTCTTCAGCATCACTAAACACGGACACGAGTGCACGGCGAACAAGCGAATGATTATCGATTTGTTTGGGATGTAACAGGTGATAGCACAGTGTTTGATGTTTGGCCCAGATGGCGAAGATCAGAGGGGAAGACTTGTCACGTCTGAAGTTGGCTTCGTGCTGCGAATGAAAACCTCAGATGAGAATTTAGCCTTCGACAAACTCATTAGAATTTCTTCTTTCAAAAGTCTTTTGCTCTGTGTTATGCATTTTGCATGAGTTTTTTTTTTTTTTTTTTCAAAAGCACATTGTAAGCAAGTGAATCTCCGTAAAGGGAAAATCTAGTCATTATGCTACTATGAAATGGGATTGTTTTGTGATGACGGCGTAACCCACAAGGAACTCCAAGGTGAGGTTTAACAGGTCTTTCAAACATCATCAAAGGTGAAGTCGTGTCAAATAGGATTAACAGCCAATTGATGGATGTAAATAAAAAAAAAAAGCCCGCCTAATAATCCGCGTTAAACATTCAGCAAGCCAGCCCATGGGCAGGCTTACATTAAAATATGCTGCAGCTCATAGTGGATTATCACAAATGTTGTTATCCACGAGTTCTTTTTTGTATCACCATTATCATCATTCCCGCTGTTGACGTGCTCAGCATTGCCGTGGCGCGTTTCCGTCTCCTGCCATCACGTATGCCGCGTATGTTTCGAAAACACCATAAAGCTCCAGCAGCAGGATGTCTAGCCTCATTTGCACGTGTACAAGGTTCATATTTTCCGCTGCAACTCCACTGAATTGCCATCCCACGGTTCACGGAGCAGAGAAGTGAAACCAGTCGGAGGACAAGATAAACCAGACGGCACAATGCAGCTGCAAATTAAACTTACGTCAAACTGCATTCTCTGCCCCACTCCTCTCCATGTTGACAGCAGATGGCCTGCAGCGTGACATGTCAGCAGGGCTCTCATTGCTATGCAGAAAATACTACCGGCAATCGTCTGCAAAAGGGAGAGAACAACATAGAGGCCGGTGCATCGGTTTGGGGTATTAATGGGGAGCTGAGCATCTTGGGTCGACTGCACAAATGATGCTTGATCAGTTCAAATAGCGTGCTACGCCGCTTTGGGTTATGCCGTTATTACATTTTATTATAGATATGTAACACTCCTCGGCCTGTTTGATATGTATTATTTATATTTAAATAATATCTATATTTGGTAAATCGTAATTCCCACGCAGAGCAATGGAGGCATTTCCAATCACACGGCAATCTCTGCAAAACAGCAACAAGGCAATGTGCCTGACATTCAGACAGACCGTGTCATATTTTCCACGGAGAAAAGTAGCGGGCCAAGCACTTGGCTCACAGATCAGACTGTCAGGCCATCTGCTGCGCCATTTCACAAATTCTCTCTTTTTTTTTTTATGTGATGCTTAGTAATCAAGTCATCTAATGTTTCCATTTACTTCGTGCCACTGCTTATCTCCACATGACCTGCCATTACACATCAGTATCGTGAAGCTGATGTATATCCCCTTCTATACCATTAATCACGTTGAGAGGTTGACAAAAGAGATGGCTGAAATAAAAAAAAAATAATAATCCATACATATACTCCAGCTTCATGTAAAGAATGTAGCAACAAGTAAACTGCTGAAAGACTGAAGTTGTTTATGTGTGTGCGTATGTGGAGGGGCAGTGAAAGCTTCAGTACAGAATCTGTGGAAATGCATCATTTGAAATCAGTGAGAGAGACACAGGGAGAGGGAACAGAGCAGGAGTGTGTGCAGAGGGGGAAAAAAAAATGGTACAGAATTAAGAGATTAAAGTAGCTGCAGGATTAGGCTGCAGGTTTTAATGATGGAAATGGCAGAGCTGTGAACAGAGTCTGACACATTCTCTCTGCCCCTCGTCTCCTCTTCACTGCCTCTCCACAGAGCGCGTGTCTCCTGCCGATTGCGCGGACGGCCTCCGGGGAGAGCCAGCTCTGCCCTCCATCAAATAACGTGCATTTGTTAAACGAACGTTTATGTGCGCGCACATGTCTCCCGGAGGAGCGCAGCCGCGCGCCGGGCAACAAACAATATGCAAACTGGATTTCAGTTACCGTCCATGCATTTGCATTTGCAAACACGCTCGTATGTGGAGCCACGCATTCACAGCTGCACTCAAATAGACTGTAAATAACAAGATTAAAGGTAATAGTCTGATTAAAACACTCCATAGAGTATGTGTTTGCATAATCAGGTTAACGTCTGGAAAGATGTGAAATGGCTTACAAGAAAAAATCATATTAATGCCCGGAGAAAAAAGACGGACAATGGAGGAACTTGTTGGCATTACACGGCACCTTAACATGCTGAACCTTATTAGGTGCGAACGGGAAGTTGTTTTGCCATCAGCCAAACGATTTGCAAACCACTCCTAGCCATGCTATTAGAAAAAAGCTTATGCATCACTGTGTGACCTTTAAAAAATCAAATCATTCTGGTGTAACAGGCGGGCTGAGAGGCTGTTCCGTTACTCAAGTGAACTGGGCTCGTTTTTCTTCCTCTGATTTTAACCCCAATGAAATCTTCGCCTGCGGCCGCGCTGACAGGGGAGCACCGAGGCTTAGTGAAATGATTAGTGTATTTAAATGCATTTTTAATCTATCAGTACTTACACCATGTTGGCGTCGGTGGTTAGCCTCTTAGTAACTGTAACAAAGCAAGTTGATTAGGGGGCCACCTCACGGCAGCGATGATGACAAAAACGTGTGTGAACCTGCATGCGTGTCAGACAGCTCTGTGCTCCCATTTCGGGCGTAATAATTAGGACACACTCCTCTCATCTCCCCTTAAGCCACATTTCACTAGCTCTGTACTCTGTGTTCTCCTTTCACAAAAAAAGTTCGTCTTGAAGTGTGAAACTCTCCCTGACTGCCAGACTACTAAAATATCCCACTATCCTCGCCACATTCTGCAGAGCTCACTTTCAGCTGCGCTTTAATTGTCAGGAGAGCTGACTGTACTGAAGATAACTCCTGCCCCGAAGAAATGAGATGCTAATGTATTGCTGGCCATTTGAAATAAATCTGCAAGGTCCTCTTTAATGCAAATGCAATACGCCCTGTGTGTCAGCCAAAAGGCAAAAAAAAAAAGCCCCCCCCTCCCAAACAACAACTGATACATTTGAGCAGCGAGGAAGAGATGATGCTCGACCATTCTCTGGATGTTTGCAGCAGGTTTATTTTGACACCGTGTTCTTGCTCAAGGCTGCCGTGGCGAACAGGGCATCTACCTGAAATCCAACGTGGAATTTATCTCAGAAAACCTGACGCATCGCTCCATATTATTCTGATCATATCAGCCAGTGAAGGCACTTTGGACACTATTCAAAGTTTCGTCCTTGAACGCAGCGCTGTTTTTCATCCTCTGTGCGCGGGGTGCCGATCCAACGGCAAACTTCAGGAAGTGACTTTAAAGAAGAACTCTGCGGTACACCTGTCCGGTGATAATCACTGCTTCGCTACAATTTCTGGGTTTGATCTTGGACGCTCAAATATTCTGTCAAAGAGTGTTTTTCTGTCAGTCCTAGTCCCACTAGGCTGCTTTACCTCTCCATTTCAAAGGATGAGTATTCCCTTTGTCGAATGGCTCAGCGTGAGCCGATCGGCTTCAGAGATCAAATCTTCATAGTGCATCCATAATAAGTCAGAAGACTGGCTTCAGGGGGTTATGCCAAAAAAAAAGACAAAGGTCAGAATAGAACTGAGGAGTTGTGGTCTCGAAAGCAAATCAAGGACTTTGGTCTTGGTCGCGTGTTTCGTCTAACAGGACTCAAATGCAGCAGGCCGTGGCACTTCGGCAATGATAAACAGCAATTTAAAATCTCAACGACTTGTTGACTCAGTCCTCTGCGCACGCATCCTGACTCAAATTGATGACACTTGTCTGAGGCCGGGAGTCTGGCCAGCATGCTGTCACCACCCGAGCCAACGCTGAAGCATGAGAAATGCGAGAAAAGGAGCTGATGAGCCAATACTCTCTAATGAGTTTCTAAGCGAAATCTTGTCTGTTTCTCCCAAACATGCAGCCAGTTGGAGAACGGCCTGAGTGTTGGTGGGACTGTGACATGTTTTAACTAAGAATGACTTAAATTGTCATCATCGTGCAGCCGGTAAGAGGAATAGCCTGCTGTTTAGAGACTCTTTAGGACTGTGACAAACACTAATCTGTTGCTAATCCTCTTCTCGGAGCAAGGGGATATCTCTGTTGCTCCTTAACGGTTACAGTGCACTCGATAAAACTGCTCCATTTGTCAGATGCTGAACGATGTTTAACTTCTCGCTCAGCCAGCGCTTGGGGATTAATGCCTTAACCTCAATATTAACTTGGGCTGAATTGCATCAGGCTAGAGGGCCGGTGCTGGTAGAAACTCTGGATAAAAGCTATCATTAGGATCTCTAACCAGAGATGTTTCAGACAGCTACCAGGCTGATTATGGCCAAATGGAAAAAGCTACAGGTTGGACTCTCGAATTCTGCCTAGGGAAAACGAGGCAGACAGAGAAGATTAAAAGATCAAAAACAGAAAAATAAAAACCCATCAAGCATCAAAGCTGCATTTATCAAGTCAGGATTCTATTGTGAATGTAGCTGAGGATCTGCGCTACGGTGCGATCTGATTGTCTCTTGCATCAGTGACTATGTCTGGTGGAAACAAGATGCTGGCGGAGATGTGGAGGAAAAGTTATCAGCCCCAACGCTTTAAGGTCAAACACCTAAAAAGACAGCTGTAAAACATTTCATGTTATTGCCAGGACCAGCTCTTAAAAGCAATTCTATTACAATAATGGCTAAATTGTGTCCCAATCCAAATAAAAAAATACAAATAAATAACGGGATGTTTCATAAAATAAAATGAAAAACTCTTGTAGATCATGTGTGCACTGTACAACTGTATTAAGAAAAGTTGACTACTAAATCAATCCAATGTAAGCCTGTATGTGTTGTTGCAATAATAACAACAATAATAATAATAACTGTACAGAAATTAAAGTATTTCGACTCTTACCACAAAAAAAGCTGGATGCTTTTAATAGAAAAAAGACTAGTTCTTTAGTCTAAACTAACTTATCTAACTTAATAAATTGTAGTGTTTAGCTTAATTTGAACATTAGCACTGTTACAACAAATATTAAATCAGAAATCTGCTCAAACTGGAAACAAACACAATTATCTTCTCAGTTCTTCCATTCAGCATCTACGTTTAGTCATGTTCTTTAACATTTAGAAAATACTATAAAGGATGAGGCTTTGCTACCTGTCCACACCTTGTTAGGCCCCAGTACCGACAGGACATCGCTAATAATAATGATGAATCCCTATCAGACTCTTTTATTTAAACAATGTTGAGGGTCAGTTTAGCCAACGCTAACTTGTCATAACTCGTACGACTACTGAACTTGTTACCTTTTGTCAAGGACATAGGAAGCCTTTTTTTATTTGCCAAAAAAAAAGAGAAATAGAACTCACAGCAGCTTACTTCTCCTCTCTTTTTAATTGGACAGCTAAGGTTACCCACTGGTGAATTTGTGTTTAGGATGGAGGCCGTGTAAATCCCCAAATTGACTGTCTATGCTTTTCAACCCGGAATAGATCGAAAGCTGGCTCACGGCCAGAAAACCAGTTTTGACAGTGGATCCAAGATGTAGCTGGTCTAGAACCAAGAAAATGCATGAGTCAAGGTCAGGGGGCAGGATTATTAGGACCAACAAGACCAACAAAAATGTCAGCAGGGGGTTCATGGAGGAGGCAAATTGTCTCATTGTACTGTGGTGCTTAGTCCAAGTTCAGATAATTTAGAGAAAGATTTAAAAAATAGCTAGTATTTGGACAGAAGGTGTGAAACTGGACACATATGCTGTGAAGAGGTCCTGCTGTTGTTCTCAGAAGTTGTACCAACTCGTGACAGCTCAGAACTAGCGCCCAGTTCACAGTGGTGGAAAGTGGAAGATGATGATGATTTGACTGGTTGTTTGTGATGAATACGTCTGTTTATTTGGGCCATTTTAACTTTTGTGAGGCATCTTTTGTCTCTAAATAAATGTGAGGACAGGCCGCAGTGTTGTGTCCATAGGTCAGCAGGAGCCAGGAAGCTGCTGAGTTAGCTTAGCATAGAGCATAAGGAGTAGAAGCTGGAGAGGCCGCTAGCTTGGTTCTCTTCACAGTTCAATAATACACCTATAGCTTCTTTAAAGCTCACTTCAGAGTGAGTGTCTAACTTTTACTCAAACACAAATGTAAAAATTACAAAAAGCATCTGGTTAAGTAACGTGTGACTAGCATTTCGGAGGTAGCGTAGAGGGTAAGCATTGACGTCACAGCCTTTGAGTGAGAATAACACTGAAATGTATCAGTAAATACAGCGAGACCAGGAAAAATGCGGATTATTATATAAAATTAAAGACAACTCGACTAGACAATGATCCATAGAAACTAGAATGGATTTGGAAAAGTGGATTAGCCTCAGTTTAAGTTAGTTTTAGGTCATTTCAGTTATGATAAATGTAGCTAAATAAAAGATGCTAACGCTAAGAGCTTTACTGAGAAGTAACTTCTGAATGGAAGTTAAAAGGATGACGAGGAGTGATAACAAATATTCCATTTATTGCTATTTATTGTTTATTTATCAGCTCTAACTACGCCAAAATAACAAAATCGACACACTTACCTGACACTAAATGTGAACCACAACCCCAGGTTTCGGTGCCTGGATTCCAGTTAGTAAAGCAGCGATCCATTTACTTCTCTTCTCTGTCAGTTGGCGATATCTGTAAAAATATATGTCCAACATCGCACAACAGCTCTTCGCCTTTTTTAAAATAATTTTACAATTTAGACGCTATTAAAGCCTATGGTTCAAACTAATGCAGGTAATTTCCATGTTCAACTGTCAACTGTCACTTAGTGGCCGTAACCACTGAGACTTCGCTTGCATTGACGTCACTTGCATACCCTCTATAGGCTGCTTTTTGGACTTTCACAAGCTATTGCTGCCTTCAAATGCAACTTGTGAGCTAGTGGTCACAACATGTGAAGTCTTGTACATAAAATTCTTGGTGTTTGAGTGGTAACATCGGCTGTAAGTTGTGAGAACAAAACTGCTCGACAATTGCTGGCTCTAGAAATCACTGAAGTTAATAGTTTAGCTAGCTAACAACCGGGCTACCAGTTGGGAAAGTTAACATTTCCCACACATTATGATTTCCCAGAAAACTCTGTATAACAAAATGAAATATATTGACTTACCAACTGCTTCCACCAGTTTTGAAAACATCAGCAAACACGTCACAACTCTCTTCTTTATTGCTAGGCTAAGCTAACTACACAATGCAAAGTTAACCGTACAGTTCGCAGACATTTGAATATTCAACTCCTGCCACCATGAAGGTAAATGAGCGTATTGCTTTAAATATGTGTATGAGATGATGCTGACAATTAGTTCTGTGCCAAATAAGAAAAATGGAACAAACTATATGAACATGCATGGACACACCTGGTGATTAATTAGTGAAGCTGGATGAGCATTTTTACACAGAGCAGAAAGAGGGAACAAATGTCACTGTGCACTGGTTCGTGTAGTCGCTATTGTCTCTGTAATTACCCCCTTCTCTTCCTAGTACGCTGCATATCTTTCTCTGAATTCTTCCCAGTCCTAGCCAATGTGAAGAGAATGTAATCGTGTAATGATGCAGACTGCAGCTTCTGAATCGCAGGCAGCAAAGGGGTAAAAAAGACTTTGAAGTCACACAGTTAATATTGATGAGGTGAGAGAGTTTCAGTGATTAGCAGCAGAGATTTCACTCCTTTCTTTTATTTTGCATCATTAAGGTCAAAGGCCTAACATTTCACACTTTGCCTACATTTTCCAGTTGCTTGATCAGCGGACAGAGAGGTCTAATAATGACATTACATATTTTTGTTTAATCACCTGACTGAGTGGAGAGAAAAAAATATTTTTAATGTTCCCGAATAGCCGGGTGGAACAAAGAAGCAGGGCTAGGAATCTCTATAGGGAAGGATGTGGCTTTCTTAGGTGGGAAAAGACAACTGTGTTTTGTTACCTCTGGACTAGCTCAGCTCCAGCACTACACTTTGTCAAACTATTTACTTCTGTCGACATGCAAAAGCTAATACAAGAGGTTTTAGAAAACTTTCTGACACTCTTCACACGGACGGAATCAGAGCGCTGTGAATAAAAAGCCTGAGTCCGATGCTGACGACATGTTGCCACCACTGTTTTAAAATCCTTGGCTGCTCACTGTGCTGCCACAGCAAAGCTCTCTACGCGTTGTACTTCTTGAGCAAGTCACTCTGCCAGTGCCTCTTGCGATCTGGAAACGCTCTCGGCAAGCGGATCTTTTTGAAGTCCTCGATGCATTTCTTCAGATCCTCCTCCAGCATTTTCCTCTCGTCCTCGTCCTCGTCCGCTCCGGGTGGGGGGCCGCCGTTCTCCCTGACGCTGGGCCGCGGCAGCGTCTTCAGGTTGAGGGTGGTTGGCCGCTGGGGGCTCTCGGCAGGAGGCGGCGTCGGCGGGGGAGGGGGGCTGGAGGTGGAGGCGGGTTTGGACGGCGGCAGAGGCGGAGGGAGGACAGGGGGTGACGGAAGCGGGAGGTCAGGACTGTAAGTAGGAGGCGGGGGTGGAGGGGGGGTCAGGGGAGGAGGGGAGTCCAGGGGCAGGCGTTTGTGTATGTCTAGCGTTGTGCTGCTGCCGGTTTCTGGGAGGCTTTGAGTTCGGCCTGTGCTGCTGTGTTCCACCGTGGCTGATTCGGCGCGGGCCGGTTTAGAGGTCACCACTTCGCCGAGAGCTGGGAGCTCAGACGTCACTGCTTTGGAAGTTTCTGATGAAGTACCTGCAGGGGAAAGAGGAGCAACAGTTCAAGCTTGATTCAAGTGATTCAGCAGCTTATTTGCTATCTCACAGAACACTGACACCACTGTATGAAAATCATCAGATTAACCGAACTAAGCTTGACATAAAGGCTGATGTACCGTTGTAGTGTTGTACACTTTAGCAACACTTCTATTCTTAAATTCTCTCCAACCGTGTAGCTGTCTACGCTGGAACCTTATGTGAGTTTGAACTTGGCATTGGGAGTGAAAATGAGCCAAAGCAAAACTATTCCTTGACATCCTGGAGTTTTGCCATCGTTGTAAAACAGGCATGAAAACAGCACAAACACCATAGAGAAGTAGTGATATAATACAGCTGTAAAGATGATAGCATAAGGATATTTTAAGACTTTGGACAAGGCCTAGTCTGCAGTTTGCATCTGTTTCTAGTTTTTAATATTAGCGTTTAAGATTCAATCATCTTGGTCATGGTATCCTGACTCTCCCACCAGTCAGCTCCCACCAGCCTTTTGGGTGAGGGGTGAAATGTGTGCGAGAAGTCCTGATGCTGTCTGTATGCGAAGCCAAGGGCGAGCTAGTCAAATCACCCCCCGGCTCCAAAAACATATTGAACACGCAGATACTGGAGTCGTTTTGACTTGTTTATCATTCGGCACGAACCGTATTCCTTCAAATGTCAGACTAGAAAAATGAAAAAGTGGAAGGACAGCTAGCACATCCACGGACGGCAGGTGTCTGGTTTGTTTCAACAAATGTTTTGAGCTACCGGGGGGAGCTTTGCACAGAAATTTGATTACATTTCACTTCCTTTTGTTTTTCCTTATCGCAGTGTGTCAGTAGCATGTGGCTGGCACAGAAACAAACACCTCAGCTTTCAGCTCTACAGAATTTTTTTTTTTTTTTTGTCTCCAACAGGACAAAAGTGAACACACGCTGGCACGGGAGCGGGTGGAAGCAGAAATTAGCAGAGGAAGGAGCTCAGCATGTGTGTTGGGGGGGGGGGAGACTGCAGGATAGTTTCATTTAATTTTCCCCTTCCTCTTTACCCTTTCTTGCATGCGCATTATCTCGGAGGGAATACTGAACGGATGGCGTGAAACCTCCTGACCGAAGCTTGACAAGCCATTTTTCACGCTATGTTGATTTTCCATCTCATCTCTGTGCGAGGAGGCTGGTGCTGTGCAACTTCTCAGAATAGTGGCACGTGTACACGCCGTACCTCGTGGTATTTGAAAGCCCATATACTAGTTTTTTTTCTTTATGAGTCTGTTTTTCCTTTTGAGAGACCAGTGCGCAGGCAATCGGCCTTTACCATTTGCATAGATTATTTTCTTTCTTTTTCTTATGTGGCCTTCACTGTTGCAGTATTGCTGTGTTTTGACCACAAAGAATTGTGCGCGCACATAAATGCTCCTTCCACGTGCGAGGATCTTGACTTGCTCTGGAGGAAAATGAAAATAACTCTGGAGGAAATGGTGCAAAGATAATGGCGGCAAATGCTCAGAGGAACAAGTCTGATTTTTTCTTTTGTAGCCGCGGCATTTCAGCTTGGAAGCTTAAACTTCAAGCGGAAACATCTTTCCAGTTATCCACGTGAGTTTGGATGCAGCTAAATGAGATGGTAATGACGGTCCGGGCGTGCGTGGCGTTCATGCACTGCATCATCCACACTCCCAGAATAAGTAACTCACGCACATTTTCCCCCCTCTCCGCGAAGGAGCCCCTGCTACAGTATATGAAAATACATATAAGCGGCTAATCTCTTTCACAGGCTCTCATATGGGCCCGTGCAAACACGTGCAGGTACGCCATCCACACATGCACATATAAGTGCTACCAAAACACGCAGGGCCCCGCGCTGGTTCCTTCAGCAGGACTCATCGTCACAGGAGTCCATCTTATATAACGGGAAAAGCAGCTTGTGTCAAAAAGGAAGGGGGAGCAGAATATTCCCCCACCGCTTTCTGGATACCTAAATGCGAGCGTGTGACACAGAGTGCTCAAGCCGGGAGTGAGTGTCGCCCCGCGCGTGCGTGCACCCTGCGCGCGTAGCTAGGTGTGGTTCTGTTATCCAGGGCATAAACTGGCATCCGTAAGAAGGACAGATAAAGACAACACGTGAAGAGAGGAGACGCCGAGGGAAGCAGGGGTTTGATGAAGCGTGTTCTGTGCCGCTTGTGTGTTTGCTGCATTCACTGTCTCTCATAATGAATACATGTGCATAGACGTGGGAGTACGGGGGCTTAGCAGTGTTGGAGGAATAATCCACTGGGGGATGGGCTCCATGCTTTCCTCCACCGCTAAGCCTTGTGAAGGAGAACACTGAAAGAGAGCACTCAACCCTTTTTCCCCGGGCCACTTCTCCAGGGATATATGCAAAAGCTGAAGCATTTTCTCACACACCCTCTCCACTCTCGCGCTCACTCCCTCCATCTGTTCATTGTGACACATCCCTCCATTGCCATCATTACCGCTATTAGCAACTCTAATGCACCACTGTTGCCAGGGTTTGGCACCTCTCTGTTGCAAAATGTCTCCGCCACCTTGGTTTGTGGTGCCGCACTTCCACCTGAATCTTTATTTTTGAATTCACTTTGTATTCACACGTAAATACAACTGTGGCAACGTACCGAAGTAAACACTCCAGTGTGTGTGGAAACTGTAAATAGTTGCATTGTTAATATTCAAATCAAACTGAAATTAAAATAAATTCTTGTTAACAGATAAAACCTTGCTGTTTGCTTTCTACTGTGTTGGATACTTAGAGTAGATTGTGAAAGCACCTCTCACAATAGCGGATTTACTTCTCAGCCTCTTGGCTAAGATTGCCTCCTGGCTGGGTGGTGAAATTATCTGCCTCTTGTGCCACTGTAGCAAATTGGGTTTTTAGTTTATTATTTTTTTTTGGACACTTCCCCACTATGGGATAAATAAAGGATTATTATATCTCATCCTATCTTTGGGCCCCGATGATAATTTCGGGCATAGGTAATTCGGTTTGACTGATCTTGAGTTTTGAGAGCGATCACCACACCGGGACCAAATTAAAGAGAGTGGATCCTCTGAATGTGTTTATATAACATGGCTGACAAGTAACGTCTGGAGAGAATCCGTGCTAACGTCAGCAAGCTAGCATTCACAAAAATGGAGGCTAACGTGAAAGTTTCTACGTTCTGTGTCTAATACAAATGTATCTTTGCATATGGTTCTCCCATAAGTTTGATATTGAAGGGACACAGCGGTGGCTCCTGCCAAATTGGGATCATCCCTATGTTCCCCGGGTCCTATGTTTCCCGCTTTGTATGCAACCGGGGAACATAGGATCCCTGTGTTATAAAAGGGTTAGGGTTAGGGTTAGGGTTAGGGACCCGGGGAACATAGGTACGCTCCTGCCAAATCCCGCAGGAAGAGCCGCTGTTGCTATGATGACAAACGTGATCCGCTGGATGGTAAAACTAACAATGGACTTAGAAGACATGGCAACAATGGCAGACATGTAGATCAGTGCAGCACCACTGGATGCAAGGACAACCAATTTAGTATAAATGAAAACTAAACTGACCTCCTAATGTGCATTTACCTTTAGGTGAAAAACATTTACATTTCAACCACAACACTCAGTGAATCAATAAGTGAAATTGACTCGATATTTAAGTTAGTTTACATTTAAATTTAGCTTTTCGGGCCAGTGCCACAATGCGTTTTGCAGGAATGTCTCGGCCCTTTGATAAGTGGGTGTCACAGCGATGGAAAACAATGTGTCGCCATTCACAGGAGACACACAGGTTGCATCTTCTGCAGTGTGGAAAAAACAAATCCCTTAATATGACTGACTATGACAAAGGTCTGGGCAATCTGCAGGCTTAGAGGTGGACCAGCAGTACTTCACAGAACAGACTGTATTCAGAGACACTAAATGAGGTATTTCTCATCTACCCCAATAGAGGCACTGCCAATTAGAGGACAAATGTCTTAAACTACTATTGTACTACAAAAGGGAATTTACTGAACAGATTTTATCAGGTGTAGTTTTATGTTTTCTCAAATATGTCCAAAAACATATCAATCCCCTTTTTTTGAAAAAAAAAAAAAAAATAGCTGCAGTATGACTGCAGTTAACATTTTCCTACAAGTAATGCAATTTAAATTTGACACGGTGTAGGACTGTACAATAAAGCTGTGTAAATACAGAGGGCACCTTGAATATGACCAGGTCAATAAGGCGCTTCTTAAAATTCATTGCGGCCGCCGGCAGGTGTTACGGCCCGAGGACGGGGAGACTGGCAAACAAGAGGACATCTTCATCTCCATGGTAACGCCACAATGATGTGCAGGAGCCAGAGCTCGACAAATGCATAGTAATGTCTCTCAGTCAGAGTGAGAGAAGCCTCCACCGCGAAAGTTATGCATATGGCTCGGCCCTGCTGTTCTAAAAGCAGCTCACGCTACACGGTTTTGGCAGTTGCAGCTTGCTCTATATCCAATTACGTCGTATTCAGCTTAGATTTCCGTCTGCTTTGTGAAATTATGTGTACGGCGCCTAATGACAGCTTGAGCCTCACCTCCCACAGTCATCTCATTCATTGTCTTGCCTGTCAAGCAAATGCATACGGGGGTGTAATCAGACACGGAGACGTCATATTTTTCAGGCTGACTTAACATGATGGGGCACGGGTGCAGTATCCAAAATCACCGGAGTGCACTCAGAAGTCTCTGAGCAATTACAAATATGTCAGACTACATAATGTGGAGGAAACGCTCGATGTAAACAGCTGGAGAACGGCTGCAGAAAAAGAGAAGCTAAGAAGGGGATAAAGGTTGCACTGAAAAGGGGCAAAAAGGGGGAAATTTGCGAGCTAGTCATCAATATATAACTAACAGATAAGGGGTTTCAAGACAATTGTTATATTGTTTTTATTTTTTTATTTTTGCAGAGTTTCACAAATCCAAGCTATTCCTGTGTCCTGCTGATTCACCACCTCCTCTTCATCTTCTCCTGCTTTGAGTTTCCCGAGCGGCTACCTGGCTCCCACCGTGCAGAACCTGCCTGCATAAGCACCCCAAAGCCCAACCTGGCACCCCTGGGCCCCTGCGGTATCCCCGCTGCCACCTGCTTTCCGCCAGGGACCAACTGCGTCCAGGACCGCGAGCACCGAGGACAAGCCTGTCTTTTCAGATTACCGATAATTAGACGGACGGATTAGAGCCCAAGCGTCCAGATGGCCGAGGTGAATCCCGTCCTAACGACAACACTGACGAGACATAATCTACGACTCCCCGCTTTAACGGAGATGCAACAGATGAGACGCAGAGAACCGCTCCCTCGCAGACTTTCTCCCCTCCGGCAGTGATCGATGGCGCGCAATTAAATCTCATCTAATTGGACTAATTTCCCGTCTTGAGACGTTTGTTTTTTTGAGAGAAACTTCAGAGACTAAACGCTCATTAGCTGAACATTTGGAAAAATATGTGCGAGACAACGGGCGAGACATTCATCCGTTAGAAGACACGACCCAAACCGCTGCTGATGACTAAAACATAAAACAGAAACAGGAGAAGCATCAAAATTTAAACCACGTGAACCATGTTTCATAAGAGATCAGAAGAAATTTAATTAAAATTTCTCACAATCCTCAAAGAGCCCGATTTGAGATCATTTTGTACATTCGTAGTGAGAGCGACTACTGTGCGGCACTGCTTTTGTTTGTGCAAACATTACCTTAACTTCTATAGGAATCAAGAGGGGGGAAATGTCATTAGTTGGCCCATTTCAGCCTTTATAGAGAAAGATAACATTATAATACAGTGTAAAAGATGACAAAAACACCCAGAGTATAATGTATTTCTCCCTTCTTCAGTTGTTGCTCCCTTGCTGCGGTTGAGCATTTTACTAGCACAGGATTTACGCAGCAAAATTACACCGCAATTATTGGTTGCACCATAAAGGTTAATGACTTCATTTAGGGCCTCCCTGAGCTGGGGTTCCCGGGCCAGCATCCAGGAGGGCCTGAAATCTATTGGAGGCGTAAAGGTACGCTTGCAGACCCATATAATTTGCAAAATAAATCTTTTAAACACCAGTCGTAGTGGGGTCCTTAAGTGGAAGTTCGGTCGACCTCCAACTGTTTCCTCTGTCGGTTATTGCCACAGCATAAACCCTTCTTTGCGCAATCTTTTGTTTCCTCTTAACCCCCGTCTTCCAAACCGCCCCTGCCTCCTCTCGTATCCACAGCCTCTGTGGCACTTTCATATGCAGAACTTTGCCACTTGAGTTGTCCTTTCTGTTGCTTTCACTCATCCTACAGTTTGCTCCTCCTGACACTTTGATTCACTCCCCATGACTAATTTCATGCTCCCTCGGTCCCATCCTACTTTCGCTCGGTGTTTTCACGCATCCCGACAGTTATTCTTTCTGCGAGCTTAAAAGAGAAAAGCCTGTGAAGTCGGGGAGAATGGTGATGTGCCGAGGGATTAGATGATATAGCGCTCTACATCACTGGTGACCTGAACTGCTCTTTTGTGGCCCTCGTCGATGCTCCGTCCTCTCTGCCTCCCCCAGGAGACGCGACCCCCCTCCTGACCTTGCAAGCCGGACTGGGAGTCCCCCTGGTGTACGGGGTCTGACGTATTTAGCGACAGCTGTGGCCCGTGTGTGCGAAGAAGACGAGGAGAAGGGGCGTGAGCCGAGCATGTGCACCCACGCTGGAGGACAGAGCGGTGCGGTGAATAAGGTACACATCTGGCTCGGTGCCCGGCTCACTATAAATAACCCAATAGACAATAAGATGAAGATGCCCCGAGCCAGTGCTACAGTGCTCTCTGTGTGTGAGCCTGCGCGGAAGTGCGCAGGGCCCGTGTTGTGTCGTCAAGGGCAAACACTAGCACAGCGAACGCTTGATTTCATACATGTGCAAATGAGCAAAAAACAGAAGGGAGCAGAAGCAGCCGTCAGACTCTCTCTCCAGTCCTGCGTTACGTCTTCCAACTGGCCGGCTTTACTCCCGGGTCATTATCAGCGGTGGTGCTTTCCCGTGTTAGCATGCGCTTCTCCTGTTTGTTGCTGTCAAGAGAGTGCGAAGGGGGCAAATGTCTGGTTTGCCTGCTAATGCATTTTTAACTGTTCTCAAAGAAGAGCGAAAAGAAGGCAGCCAATTAGATCTAAAACCTCACAGCTCCTAATCATTAGCCAGCCGCCCTCCTGCGCGCCTCCTCTTAGCGAGCTTCCCCTCCCTCTGTGCACGTGTGGGTGCGTGTTTGCGTACACAGACGACGGCTGCCTGCTCAGCAACTTTCTGAGACAGCAGGCGCGAGTAGTTCAATGGCCCTGCATGGCCCTCATACCAACCTGAGCGCTGAACCAGCCAAAGCGACCCAAACGCACACTCAACCTGTCCTTCAAACGCCCACGTAAGCACAAAGACGAGCACGAAAACAACGCGGAGTCAAACTGTGCGGGCCGTACACATCCAGACGGAGACGAGACGTGGAGACTGACAAGCATGGCCGGGCACAGAGGCACGCATGGTTACGGCTCAGAGCGAACGGAAACAGCAACATGCTGACACATCTGATAGTACGCTCAGCCTAAGATGTTGAGAAATTTACTCACTATTTTTCTTTTTGAAGATGCTGTCTAGCAACCTGCAGTCAGCTCATGTCTCAGCTCCAGAAAATGCCATTTATTCTGAGTTTGTAATATCAGCTTCCCCCCGTTTCTGTCGATGTAATTGTACCGTGGGCCGATACGAATCTGTATCTGTCAGGCGTAGCGCAACATAATCTCCCTGTGATTGTTGACGGAGCTGACAGACCACAGAGGAACACATTACAGCGTGGCCCGGTGAGGACTTTGTCAATACAGTCCTGCACCTCTCCAAATAAGAGGACACTTAATGCCGGAGCTGCTAAGGGAGATGGATCAGATAGGAGAAATCCTCCCGCTTCCCCCTAACTTTCCATCTCTTCTTCTCCCATTTTTTAAGGCCCTTTTCCCTCTGACGTGCATGCGTTCCTGTTCTGCTCTGCTCCCTTCATTTCTCTTTCCAAGTAGGGGACGGAGTGACCCGGCTGGCTCCGAGACAGGAATCAGTCTAAGCGGGGATAACAGACCGGACAAAGCATGTTGCAATGCAGAGCTGCCTGCAGTTGCAACAGCACGACAGGAACAAGAGGGTGAAATCCCTGTCTGAAAGAACAAAGACAGAACAGTCTGTCTTTTTTTTTTATTTATTTTTTTTTAAATAAGAATTAATAAATCAATGTGTCTGCTATGTTATGAGCCGCATTTGTGCCAAAGTGAAGCTGCTACCTGGACTTTTCCAAAAGACACGGATGCAAAACTTCATGTTAAAATATCTTTATTGTAGCACTCCGGACAGAACAGGCACACCACTATGACGACACAACCAGAACCTGCTCCATTGTATAGCACACGGGCAGGCACGGTACACTTTTCAGCTTCACAACAGAGATTTTTTTTGTCTTTTGAGAAAGAGGGAAAAAAACAAACAGAATGTAGCACTTCGTCACAGTCAGGCCCGCGGAGCTCGTGTCAACACTCCTCACACGTCTACTGTTGAATGTTGAGTCTCAAGGCAATTCGTGGAGGTAAAGACGGAGATCGCTTTAGGACACCGATGGCCGAAATTTCACACATGGGCCAACGTCTCTCCATGCCTGTGCTAATGACTGACCTTGGCGCTCCCATGTTGCGGTCATGTGCCGGAGGACCGTGACACAGCCCGGGAGGAAGGCCCCGGTTGTGTGTCTGTCTTTGTTTGGGACGCAGAGACATTGGAGGCACTGCACATTGTCCTGGCCTCTGAGGGAAAGTCGTGAATTCCAGGCACACACCAAAAAGAAATAATAAATGAAATCATCTGTTTTCCGGGAAAGCGGCCACATGAATTTTTTACATATTTCTTTTTTTTTCCCGACGCTCGTCTGCTGTGCTTTTATCTAGGCCAGATGGCGGTTCATAGGTAATAAGCATGTGATAATCTCTTGATAACCTATATGAGTCAGGGGTTATGAAATGGCAAGTGAGTGGCTTAACTACAGAAACATAACCCTGGTTGTTTTTCCAAGCGTACATTATGATGACCTTGCTCTGTGTGGATGTGTTTAACAAAAATATATTTATACTGGCAACAAAAAAATCATTTCCGATCTTTTACTTAAATACTACAGCAAGCCCTTCACCCTGAATCTTAGACCCAGTCGTCTTCTTCACTATTTTCACTGCACAAAGTAATTAGGTGGATTATTGACAACAAAATAAGCATTTTGTAACCCACTTTGACAGATTCTGTTATCTATGCATGTCCTCATTTCAGTCTTGGCTCTGTTTTCTGGTCAAGTGCTCGATACAAGACCGGGCTGAGAATAAAAGAGGGACAAAAGCGCGGAGGAGCAGATGGATAAGAATGATGGGAATATTGCCTGAGGGCAGGACGCTCCGCGTTTAATACGAAGCGGAGCGTGCGTCCATTCGTCTGATAGGAAATGCCGAGATTGAAAATTTGAATGGGTTTATTTGTGGTGGAGTAGTATTGTCACTGAAAATAAACAGCGACAGGAGAGCATGTACCATTTTCCTCACAGCTTGCCTTTCAAAAAGCGAGGAAAACACGCTGCCATTATGAATGGAAAGTACGACCAGGATAGAAAGAAAACATCTTTTATTTGACAAATCAATTTGCTTTTTTCGCGGAACACTTTAAATTTCAGTGTTGTCTACGCCTGCGGCGACACGCTGCAGCAAGTCTAATATATTGACTCAGATGTCAACAGCACTTCATCACACTGAAACACAATAATGCGACTTCTAGACATTTCAGAATACATTTATAGTCACTGTCAGACATTAAACTACGACCTGACACCTTATAGCTCTGGTAAAAAATCCTGCACTGGACTGCACTGCCTCTCTATGTGTTTCTCAGACTAAATTCCCTTCATGCTAAACCTCTCATTCGTAATCGTGTTACGTCATCTACAACTTCCCTGCGTCTGCGCTTTCACGTAACCAGCCCGACTTAGGTGTCTTCAGTTGTAGTCTGAGGTATACGAGGCAGACCTGTCCTGTGGCTGATTCTGGAAACGATCCTCTTTCTTAACTTGCTCCTTTACGACATGCAGTCACTATAAAACTGCCCTCACAATGCCCTTGCTACAGTGGTGAGAAAACATTGGCTGGCTACAGTGTAATCCTACCCTTTCTCATGGGTATTCACTTACAGTAAGTGAGAGCTATTATCAAATATGCAGCAGCTTCAACTAATACTGAACCGAGTATTAAGAATAACATCATTGTTGACATACACTCAAAATATGATCCGCTAGAGCGACTTTACTTTTTTCTTTTCTTTTTTTCTTTTTTTGTTTGCAGACAACAAGGAGTCATAGTGTAAGCCTAAACCAAGAAGTGATTCACGGTCAAAATGCTCTTTTATATGTAATTGAACAAAGAAATGTCAAAGAAGCACAATGAAGGATACAAACAGAGCAGTGGGCTGTCAGTGATGTAACACCTGCCATCTCCCGCCCTCCCAGTGTGGCTGATTAAAATACTGAAAGCTCTATAGCACAATCATTGCACACTCTTCATCTATTTATTTATTTTTTTGTTGTTGTTGTTGTTGTTTCCGTCTACAAGATCTCTCGATATCTGAGCATTTTTCGTCAAAGCCTGTTGCTCAGCGGTTTTTGCCACAAGGCCGGCGTCCTATTTTGAGAAGCCACACGAATACATTCAAACGTTTCTCTTTGCAAAGTAAAAAGTCCACTGCATTCTCTTCCTGCTCCGTGTGGCTGCACTAACCCATCACTCATTCACAACAGCGACCGAACAGAGTCACTATGGCACGTTCCCAAAGCACATGGTACTGGACACATTTAATAAAAACTGAGGGAAATTAGATTACACTTCTTTCTTGTGCTGGGGCCGCTCGCGTCCCTCAAGGCTGATAAGATGTCCAATTATTTGGTAATTTAGTTCAGAGGAGCAGGAGACAGTCCGATCTGCTCAAGTAAGCAGGCAAAATATAGCACTGTACATCACGGCAACTCTTTGAAGCCCTTTCCCTTATGCCCTTGTGACTGGTTCGATAATCATATAGACACCCTTGGGCATTTATTTAACAAAATTAGTTCTTGGTTACAGTATTGTGCTTCACCAAGGCATATGCAATATATAGGGAGTACAAAAGGGGAATAAAGGTGTCAGTCTCTGCAGGGAAGGAGCCGGGGTTGCTGTGGACAGGGTCTCTACGACTAGATGGCTCAGCAGGTTAAGCGAGGGCAAAAGCTGGACCTGAGGAGAGGGGGTGGGCATGGATTTGGGGTTGGAGGGGAAGTCTGCAGATTCAACCTGCAGAGAAGGTATGAAGACTCAGAGCAGCGGCTGGGTACTGTTCACAGAATAAAAGGCTGCAAGGAGAGATGGAAGGGCACAACATCTACGGTACATCTACTGGTGCAGAAGCCATCAGAGAATGAGGCTGGAGGTTAGGCTCTTGGAGGCAGGGTGAGGGGGACCGGGGGAACAAAGCCGATAGTCTCACTCACGGTAGAACACATATTCAGTGTAGCTGGTCCAGATCTTGTCGTCTGTCTGCTCGTGGGCAAAGGCGCAGGTCCCTGTGGAGTTGCAGGCCACCATGTGGAAGCCTGCGTCTGCCAGCTTGTCAAAAGCCTGCTCCAGAAAGGTAAACTTGAGATAGTAGCGGGACGTGTAGCGCTCGGGGGGGCGGTCGGGGTCGCGGCTCTCGTTGAGCGTTTCCCCGAACACCTCTTTGGCCAGGGAGGTCTTCCCACACACCATGATCCGTGCCACCCTGCGGAATTTGGCGTCGGTGTGGCTGTCGCGGCCCAGGGTGTACGAGCCTCGGTAGCCAATCGTGATGAACCCGGACCGTTTGCCTTCCACGGACCCTGGCACCAGGCTGGCACAAGCGGCAGCAGCAGCACCCAAGGAGCTGAGGTTACGGGCAGTGTCAATCCCAGGTGAGGAGTCCTCTGTGTCGCTCTGACAGCCCTCGTCACCCAGGGAGTTCTGCTTGCTGATTTTGGGTGCCAGCAGCTTGACGAGCTCCGGCAGATTGAAGAACTCAGCCTCCCTCTGTAGACGTCCCCGCTCTGGGAAGTGGTCTGGAAGAACCAGCTGCTGGTCCCGCATGTAGTCCAGGATGTAACGGAACAGGAAACCATCACGGTCCACAAAGAAGCGCCCCTTGGTGTCCCTGGCCAGCCCTTTGGCTGACTTTTGACTGAACATCTCCCATAGCAAAGAGTCTGGTACACTTGTGAGGGTAGAGTAGCGGGTTATGTACACCTGCCCACCAACATTGAGCTCTATAATCTCTGGGAATGGTACGTCCTCTAGGCCACTATCTGGTAAAGCCATGATTCACTCCAGCCACACAGACGCACAACTCTAGGTTGCAGTGAAAGTTCAAAACGCAGGACTTGATGATGCTGTACGAAAAAAAAAATAAAATAAAACCTTTCACAGTGATTGTTGTGGCCTGTCAAAAGATTTCAGGTCCTGCTGCGGATCGCCTGTGGCAACGGAGCAGCTAACCTGCGGTGCACAGTTGGTAAGCGCGCAAAAAAAATAAAAAGAAGCATCAAAGCCGGCAGAAATAAAACAGTTACGCGGTCTACTCTACCTACTGCCTTCCCGCAGAGTTACTAAAACATAGCGCAGGGTATTTCAATCAGCGTTGAACAGAAGCGTCATGTCCATGTCCTTTGCGCGCAGATGGATGTGGTATCCTGAGGGTGAAATTCTGCTTTTCACTCCAGTTCTCTGAGCAGGAAATGCAGCATTTACACAAGCGCTCATAACGACCTCTCTTCCTCTTAATTTCGGTCGCGTGTCCTGGCGCAAACAGGATCAGGTGGCCCAACTTCAGGGAAGCAATCCATACTCGTAGGGATTTATAGGTGTCATGTGTTTGGAGAGCCAAGAAATGAAGAGGATGTTGAAGATGTAGTGAGAGACGAGGTAGATGTATAAAAAGATCTCCGTCTTTTCCATCACTCGGGGGCTTGGAATTCACGCGAGCCGGTCAGCTGTTGGACCCCTCCTGATCCCGAACTCCAAACTCCCAACTGCAGCGTAACGGAGGATACAGCGTTTATCCTGCCAGTTAACCACGCCTACCCGCCGTGACGCGCCTCTGCTGTGATCCTGGTCAAAATATCCCGTCCTCCAAGAACACTGTAAAAGATATTTTCCTTTATTTTCCTAGTGACGTGAGGGAAATAGTATTTGGCAGTTTCACGCAAAGTTTTATTAAATTTTCAAAAGCCCATTTTATTCAGCGATCTCTGACAAAATAAACACCGATTGAAAATGAATTATTTCACATTATTTTGTCGCATGATTATTTAATCCATTAAAACACACGTCGGCTGTTAGAATTAGGTATGAATTTAATTTTGATGCATTTATGTGAGGGGGAAAATGGTGCCATGACTTCCTCCCGGAAGGATGTAACAACAGTGACATCTAGTGAAAGCCCCGGAGGAAATTATTTCTCTGAATATATTAAAACTTGAGATTTTGATAAATGTTGTAGATTTATCATGTGAGATGGGCATGGGAGATCAGACACAACATTAAAGCCACTGACCGTAGAAGTAAATAACAATGATCATCTTGTGACAACACAATGTCCAAATTCACTAGATCCCAAACTGGTCAAGTATCTGTGAGATGATCCACAGAGGCCCCTTCTATCAACCCATAGGACCCCCACTAACAACATCCCGTTGCCAGACACCACAGGACACCCTCAGAAAGCCCATGTCCATCCTCTGATGAGTCACTACTTTTTTTTTTTTTTTTTGGAGGCACAACACAACATAAGGTGTGGTCATAATGTTATCCCCGACAAGTGTTTGGTTGAGTTATCAAAAGCATTTTAGTTTCTTCTCTACAAAAGAAAAAAAAAAAATGCTTTTGCTTCTTGTAACTTCTCTGGGATATTTGACCTTCACTGTGCAGAATGATTTATGAGCAGACTCTGACAAGGCTGCAATATTGCACATTCTGTCTGGCTCACCTGAGAGCTGGGTTTATCTGATCCTAGCATACAGCCTACACAGCTCCGATGAGGGAACTAGAAATCCTCAGGTTACGAGCACAGAGAACGGAAATCAAACCTCTAAATAATAATTATAAACAACTTGCATATTTAGAAAGATGTGCTGTTTTATTTTAGTAATAGAGATATCTGAGATAAATCATTAAGTCTGTTGTTATCCCAATGATGTTTTTAATCCCCTAACACATGCAAGGATGAGGTTTATGGCAGTGGAGAGACAGTGACTGAGTATTCAAATTAATTAAATTATTTTTGAGAAAAAACTCATAGGTCTTCAACAGGGGGTCCGTGACCCCTAGCTGGTCCGCAGCTATACTGTAGAGGGGTCCCCAAATCTTTGGTTGATTAGACATTTTTATATATATATTTTTTTTATTTCCCCCCACAATTTTGTCCCACAAATGTAAATTTCTTTAAATAAACATGTTTTTACCTATGTTTAAAGTTAAAACTATCAAGAAATAATTATATATATATATATATATATATATATATATATATATATATATATATATATATATGCGTGTGTGTGTATGTATATATATATATATATGCGTGTGTGTATGTATATATATATATACACACATATATACATACACACACAATTATATACATATAATTGACAGATTGACAGTTTTAACTAAATGTGTTGTCATTAGGGAACCTCGCAGTCAGCAATAGGGGGCGGGGCCTATTGTGTACAAGAGGCTTAGATTGAAATAAAAAAATAATATTTGAACCTGTGTATTATTCGAATAGCTTACTATTGAATGCAACACGATAATAATAATGTATATTTATAAATAGCACTAGTTTAATATAGAACACATTTATTCTAATAATCTCTCCATCAGTTTGAAGGTCCTTGGCCTGAAAAACATTGAAGATCCCTGTAAAAAGGTCCACTCTCTGTCTGTTTATTGAACATTTAGCTATATGTCACCACGATCATCACTCACTCAAACTCTTTCTATCCTTTACAGATAATTTTTCAGACTGAGGAACATTCGATTACACTTCGAAGATTAACCACACCTGAAGGTAACATGAGTCAGAGGCCTGCCTAGTCAACAGACTGTACCTACAGTATTTCTCCCCGTCTGCTCTAACTCGGCCCTGCCTACTCCACCATCTTTCTCCGTCCAATCAGCAGACCCATTTCACCCGTCTCCCAACAATCTGGCTCTGATTTCCCCCGAGGGTCCTCAGAGTCTCCAGCTGGCTTGCAGCGCTGCAGCCTCGCCGTCGCCAGCAATCTGCATCGGACGACTGTAGTAATATGGTAATATGGCAGCGCTGTCTGCCAATGAGATGAGTCGCTGACACAGTCCATTTGCTGTTCATCTTCACTGAAATAGGCAGGAGCAACGTGCCACTTAACACATTACTGTAGTAGTTCCAACCAAAATACCCAAAACAATATGCGGAACTCTGTAAATATCCGTAAATATGTTGGAATTACTGTCAACTATTAGGCCTTGGGGGTGACTGAGAGCGATTACTAAAATGACTCTATTTGTGCACGGATCATCACTGCAAAACGGCACGTGCCCCCGGATTTCTTTTACCCGCCGCTCCCTCATTCCAATCACATCCACACCACAGCTCAATGATTCTCACACACGTGGACAAAAACGACTACATCAAATAAATGAGTTTGACCTTCAGGATTATCCGAGTACGTCTGTCAATTCTCATCACGGAGATGGCCTTCTGGGGCTGTTAGTTGCAGCGTGTGTTTGATTCCCCTGCTGACTCAAAATAGACAGAGAAGGAGCTGGCAACCCCTGGCAGAGAGGGGGACAAATGTACCTACTCCTCCTGCTGCAGCTGAAATGCTTGAGGGAAGAAAAAAAAACACACACACAACAACCAAACACACTACTCACTCTGAATCACTGGATAATGCAGTGACAATAGAAGAGTTACTTAGAGGGGATTTTATGGATGTGTCTGTGTATTGATCCGTGCATCCTCAGCGGTTTCTGCTGACGGCGGCACCACTGAGTGATTTATGAGATGTTATGTGCGATGAACACAACTGGACAGGCTCTTGCATCTGTCTCCTCGGGAGTTTGTGGCGCCCATGTGGACCCGTCCGCACCGCCTCATTTCCCTCAGAATGAGATGTCCAAGCTGCATCTTTCACAGTGACATGGAAGCGGAAGAGACACGACTGCAACACCTCTCAGTGGGGCGCTGCGGCTGAAGAGTCGTATCCCGGAAGATGCTGATGTTTAATTTGATAAAGGAACAAATGAATAATGAGCAGAACAGTCGCAAATGCATGATGCTTTAATGAAATCACAGCCCTCGCACACCTATAAACTACTACAAACTTGGTAAATGAAATCAGTTTGCTCTGCTTTCTTCCATGACTCAGTTTCTGTTCTTAATCCCAAATCTTTTTATGAGTCTGTTTGTTTCCTCCTCCTTCCCTGGCGCCTCCTAAATAAATCAGATCTTCTCTATAAAATACATAATGTATATAACTTTGACAAATGTGGTTCAACATTCACCACCGTCTCCCATCGATCTTTCCTCCCCGGTCTACTCCCAGCTCTGAAGTTTGCCGTCTGAATTTGAAGTAAGCATTTGAAGAGTCTGAGCGTCTGAACATTGGGACGCGGCTGTGAGTTTAGAAAAGCCGATTACGGTTTAAACAAGAAATGGTTTCAGTTTTGAAAACTGCTGTAAAGAGTCCTGTAAATCAAATAATCCGTTTTATCTGTGACAGTCGGAGCTCTGTTCAGAAGGAGGTGGCAGTCATGCGAGTGACGTTTCTGATGCTTCGACACTTACACATCACGCAGCACCTTCAGGACACGTCCCAGATTCACTCTGCTGCAGCACGAGACAACAACTCCAAACACAGAGACAGAGTCTTAAAGAAGTGTCTGCAACAACAAGAAGACCTCATTGAGTCAGTCTACATGAAGGGGAGAAGTCGGCGTATATCCACCTGCCTGTAGAAAGTTCTCCAAGAGTAACTTTTCACACAAGCTACCTGCAAATGAAAGCAGACGTTAGGTTTAAAGTCAATTGTTTTGTTCAGGGCATGAAGTTAACTGAACTATTTAGATGGAAATATCCTCACTGCACCTCTAAAGCCTGAAACTTATCAACTCTAGACATGGTTATACCACCAGATATGGCCTCTGGTGTTCACTTTACTCTGCCTCTACCAAGAACTAATGAACTCAAGAAAACTACAATGTATAGAACAGTAGCAAACTGGAATACGTATCTACCATATTTAACTATGATAGGCAATAAAGCAAGATAGAAATTAAGAGAAGCAGCATTAGCAAGGAAGCAAGTTTTAGTTGGGTGGTCAATAGAGGGTGTGCATGTGACGTCACAGTCAGCGAAGTCTCCATGGTTACAGCCACTGAGTGGCAAAAAGTGACAGTTGAACATGGAGACTAGCAGCATTAGTTTGAATCAAAGGCCTTAATACCATCTTAATTGTAAAATTAATTTGAAAAAGGTCAATAGCTGTTGTGCGATTGACTGTACCAACAGATCTGAAAAGCAGTCGGAGATATATTTTTCAGATATCTCCGACTAACAGAGAATGAGAAGTAAATGAAACGTTGCACTTGGAACAAACTACTGGAGTCCAGACAGAGAAACATGGTGTTGTGGTTCATGTTTAGTGTCAGGTAATACTAATTTATGCTGTATTTATTTATTTATTTTGATGAATTCATACCTTAAGTTACTTCTTAACTTGCGTTCTGGGGGGCTGTCAGATAAATTTGCCAATGTTGTTGTTTTGGCTTAGTTAGGGCCGAAGGTCATTATTTCAGTTCCAACAATAAATAGCAATAAAACAATAAACGTAATATTTGCGATCACTCCACGTCATCCTTTTAACGTTGTATGACTAACTTACTTCTCAGTAAAACTCTTAGCGTTAGCATCTTTTATTTAGCTATACTTATTTATGACTTAAATTACCTAAAACTAACTTAAACTAAACTGAAATTAAGGCTAATCCACTTTTCCAAACCCATACTAGTTCGCATGGATCGTTGTCGAGTCCAATTGTCCTTAATTTCATCAAATAATTTACATTTTTCCCGGTCTCGCTGTATTTACAGATACTTTTCACTATGTTTTGCCACTCAAGGGGGCGTGGCCATAGGCGGTAGTGACGTCAATACATACCCTCTATCCTGTAATGTAATGTGTGTAGAATAGAATATTTTTTGTTGTTTTGTTTCTGTTTGTTTCAACAATTTAAAGGATGAATTCCATTTATCTCAGATCAGTTTTGTTTGGTTTAGTTATACGTTAATTGTGATGATTGTTCTATGTTTTAAGTTTGAAGTGTGAATACTTAGACTTAAAACCCAGTAAAGAATATCCGGAGCCTATTCCAGCCAGTATATCACAGGCCTACATCCCATTTAGAATCTTCAATTAACCTAACAGTCGTGGGAGGGTTCAGAGATGCAGAGACTCGTGACGAAGGTGGAGAATCCAGAGAGGACACGCAGACACAAGGGGAACATGACTACTCCACAAGGAAAGGCCCCAGTCGGCCGATGGATTCAAAACCCAGCACCTTGTTGCTGTGAGACATCGTGCTAACCGCCACACCATTAGCGTGAGTAATGCCTTTCAGCATGTTGACTCACCTGTGTTTTTCTTCTTTGGACAAGATGGTCACTGTGAAAATAATACCTCACTCTTTCCATCTTCTACCCTTTCAGCAATAGACGCAAACAAAACTATATGTATTGTGATCACCACATAATGTCTGTGTATTCACCAGACTGATGCACAGCCCCACAGAGTAGGATGAGTTCCTCAAAGGAGCTAAAAGGCCAAACTGATCCACTGTAGGCTTGAGACCTGTGCAATTGCAGTTTTCACTGTTGTAGGGAGCTTTTTGCAAAACCTAATCTAAGCAAACCAGCCTGAGCAACATGATTTAAGAAACTTTTGAAAGAACATATAGCCTCGGATTTTTAAATGTCAGACAATTTTATCAGTCTCACACTGTGCCAGCTGAAGCGGAAAAATACCGCATCTACTGAGGATAGTACGTGTGGCGCAGCTCAGACTTCTCATTCTCCAAACTCTACATCTAGAGCAGATACACGTCAAACTTTGAATTCCTTTAGTAACGGGAAAGTTATGAAGGCTTCCAGGCATATTTCATTATTAATCAAAGGTTGCACAACACCACCGACAAAGCACGCACACAGCTACAGCTGCAGACGATCATTAGGTCCAAAGGCGTCTGCTCCTCTGAGTCGTGGATCAATGATGTTTTGCTGAACGCTAGCTGCTTCAGGTTCATCTCAATTTCTCGTGCCGGTCAATCGTACACAGGTAAATTGGCCGATATGAAATCATTTATTAATTATCTGAAAATAATTTATGCTTGCGCGTAGTAAATGGTGACACAGTTTCAAAGGGAGGGCTTTATGATCTGCTTCCTGTTGGACAGAGGACAAAAAGCGTAAAAAGATAATTGTTTATTTTGGTTCTTCCCCACCAGTAGTTTATCCACAATCAGACTGAAAGAAATTATAGACTAAGGTACACGAAATGCAGGGATTTTTAATATATACCACAATTAATTTCATGGAGACAGCATATGTGCATACTTTAAAAGACTAATGCCAATATGATGACCACCAACTGCAAGGAAATAATCCCACTGGTGGGATTGGGTCGGGTTATTCAGGACTGTAGGACTAGTGTCTGGGGAAACTTGTTAGTGAGCACAAACAAAACACAAAACCCAATCACTTATCCATACAACAAAACAATAAATGGTTTCACCCACCACTTTTCAATGACAACTCGGGGTGCAGTGACGGATCGTGCCCACTTTGCTAGCGATTACACTCAAAACAATCGGTACCCACTCACAAAGCTCTGTACGCGTTCATTATCAAGGGGTATATGTATTTATATAGCCACATCCTTAGATAATAAACTCTCATACATGTCATTAAAATACAAAGAAAAGAAAAATATTAAAGTGCTTTCTACTGACTCAAACACATAATCTCTGAGAGAATGGCATTGATACAGCATGTTTGAGAGTTAAAAATCACTTATTTTCTGATTAGCTGTGTTCATCAGTGCTTAGGGGATAAAGACCAACAGATGTAAGGCATGATTGCAATGGTTAGCTGAAGATTACACCTGTGTCATAGGTAGTCACACACACGCCAGCTTGCAGTAGCTGTCAGATATAACCATTTCAGGGGTTATTTAAAACGTTACCATCTGTCAAGTTAATACCGGTCAACAATCTGCACCATCAGCGCAGATTTCTGTGTCAGAAATGTGTACACTAAAAGAGATATTCTAATACACCAGCTGCACCTCCATCTAACTGGACACTGTTGATCAGATCAGAAAATGTATGATTTGAACTTTAAGACATATTTAACACGATATAGTCCAGATTATTTATACATGACTCTTGAGTGTTTGGGCCAGAGAACGTACTGTTGGTTTTATTGAAATGTCTTTTCAAGATGCATTCTTCTTATCAACATCACTGGAAAAAAAAAAACAAAAAAAAAAAAAAAAAAACATTTTGGACTTGTGAATGGCCCAGTCCGTTAAAAACCAGATAACAATGCAAACAAATGTTGGGGTAAACGCTGGTTAATACGGAACAGATACTAACTGGTGCTATGGAGGCAACCTTCCCCTGTACTCTTTCCACGTGATCTGAAGAACTAGCAACGTTCACGGAGCAACGCTTTCTGTTTTACAAGACGCAGTCGTCATCTCGCAGCATTTCAGCTGAGTGGGTATAAAAATATAGACATTTGAAACCCTGAATATATGTTCATAAGTGATTTTCTGCAACAAAACAAAAACATAATTTACAGTTGTCCCACTCAGTGTACACACTGTCTTTTTCAGACTTCACCCCCATCTAAAATGTGTTCTTGCGTTACTCCTTGGGGGAGGAGGAGGAGGAGGAGGTTTACACCCAATACAACACAGAACAGCAATTATAATGTCATCTTCGCCAACTGCCTGCATCAGTCATTCATCAGTCTTTGTTAATACACTAAAATTACCTCTGGGTGTGTGACACAGATTTACTGGGGAAAGAGGAGTGTGTTTGTGTGTCATGACGTTACATCAACATGTCTTTGTGGTGCCTGGCTATGTGCTGGCTCTTCTCTGAAGGCCTCCTAAAGCCCTTGGTGCAGTAGTCGCAGCGGTGGGGGTAGTCCTTGGTGTGAATTGAGATAACGTGGCGTTTGAAGCCAGAAGCGTCCGTACTGTTATACTCACAATACTGGCACTGATAAACCTTTCTACCACTGTGTGTCTTCATGTGCTTCTTCAGCTCGGCGGGCTGCCGGAAGCCTCGCCGACAGCGCTTGCACTTAAACGGGAGGTCCTTTGTGTGCAAGGACAGGATATGGCGACTCAGGGTGAAAGTGTCGGGGGCGTTGAAGTTACAATGCCGGCACTGGTGCACCTTGTTGCCCTTGTGCGTTTCCGCGTGTTTCTTCAATTCTGAGGGCCTGTGAAAGCCTTTCTCACATACGTCACACTGGTGAGGGAAGTCCTTGGTGTGAACCGAGATAATGTGCCTTTTCAGGTCACTGGAGTTGGTGCTTTTGTGCTCACAGTGTGGGCACTGGTGGGTCTTGTGGCCTTGCACCATCTCTATATGACGCTGGAGCTCCCGTGCGTCCGCGTAGGCTTGGGGACAGTGGCTGCACTTGAAAGGCAGATCCGCGCCGTGCTTGCTCTTGATGTGAGTCTTTAGGTTGGACTGATCTGCGCAACGGAACTCGCAGTGCGGGCAGTGGTAGGGCTTCTCGCCTGTGTGGGTCCTCATGTGTTTCTTCAGCTCGGATGGGTGACGGAAGCCTTTGGCGCACTCGACGCACACGTGTGCGAAGTTCTTACTGTGCACGGCCAGCAGGTGGCGGTTAAGCAGACCCTGCTCGGCTGTCTCGTAATCGCAGTACTTGCAGTGATGCAGTTTAGGCTCCCGGTCCTTGACGATGAGCTTGTCGGAGCCCAGGGGGCTGGACTCGTGATAGCGCCGCGTGTACTCGGTATATTCTGGAGACCGCTCACTGTTATGGCTTAGCAGCTTGTGACTCTCCAAGTGGTTGTGGAAACTGATCTTCTTGTTGGTGGTGAAGTCGCAGTCCGTGCACTGGTACTTCTTCTTGAGCAGATGGTCCGGGTGGTTCTTCATATGGCATTTGAGGAAACCCCGTGAGCGAAACTTCTTTCCGCAGATGTGGCAAGGGTAGACGGTCAAAGGCATTCCATCTGGTCCGATGATAACAGCTGGAAGAGAAAACAAGCTGTAATCAACATTTAATGTATACATTTCAATGTGAACCAAAAGGCAAATATTTGGCTCTAGAAAAACTGGCAAACACTAAACTAATATTTTACTGTCCCATGAGACAATATGTATGTATTATATGCTAATCATACCAGTCTGACACTGTCGTGTTTCTCCTTTCTTCTTTTTCTTAGCCTTAGGTTTGAGGGCACGGTTCGGGCCCAATCCCTGGCGGATTGGCAGAAAAGGTGTAGAAGCTCCATTCTTCACCTGTTCAATCGTGTTATCTGCAACAAGAGTGACATCATCTTATTTTACTTTCATCATGGAACCCCCTAAAATATATTATTTTATATTGATTGACAAAACTTTGATGTTTTGACTGCATTGTGTATCAAAATTGTAACAATAATGTAGGAACAGCCCAGACACCGTTCAAAAACATCGATGGAACCTACTAATATCATCGTCGTCATCATCATCACTGTCATCCTCATCATCCTCTTCTTCTTTTGGAGGGTTCTTGACCGCCATGTAGACCATCTTGTCACGTCCAACGCCCAGTCTGCCTGAAGATGCTGCTTCCAGATCAGGATGTCCATTCTGGTAATCATCCTCCGTTATTACCTCTGTGCCACCTAGAAATGGAAAATGAAAAAAGATAAGACCCATTTATCAGCACACTCATTTTAACAGGAAAAAATCTCAAGGTAACTTTTTGTGTTGTAAAAAGTCAACAGGGTGGAAGAGGTACACTTAAATCCACTTGCCTAAATCATCATCCGCTTCAGCTTTAAAAATGTAGACTTTGATGACTTCAGAGCCGTCCTCTTCTTTGGATTCCTTGTCTTCCATCACCTCAGTGCTGATCTCAAGAGGTGTGTCTCCTATGTCCAACTTCTCTCCCACTTCATCCACTTTAACAACACAAATACCACTGGTTATGCAGAAAAGATTGCAAAACAACTGTTTATCATGCTTATCGTGTGACAAACTATCTTACAAGATATCATAAGGTAATCCTCAGAGCTGCTTCTTGCATCATCGTCCTCGTCTGTTTGGAGGGGCACAGCTTCAGATGGCAGCTGTTCGTGGATTATCGTCTCAGAGTTGGCCTCTGTCACCATCAACCCTTGTGACACAAGCTGGTGGTCCAGTGTGCTGTCCTGGTGCTCAGACAGCAGCTCTGCCACAAACACCTGGTCTGACATGTCGTCATGATGGTGGTTTGAGTCTTGGATGAGGCGCGAGGTTAGGACGTGGTGGTGATGGGCATCCAGAGCTTCCTCTATCGCAACTTCTGTCCCCAGAATATTCTCGGGCATGATCACACTGTGTTCTGACGACACCATGTCTTCACTCGTCATTTCGTGAGCCTCGACCCCTTGAGACTGAAGACTTTCCACATCTACCTCAAGACCCTCCACAACCTCAGCTTCTAAGCCTTCCACTTCCACCTCTTCCTCAAGGCCTTCGACAACGTGAGCTTCCAGGCCCTCCACATCTACCTCAGTTTCCAGGCCCTCTACCACTTGCGCCTCGAGACCCTCCACTTCCACCTCACCCTCTAGTCCCTCCACAACCTGAGCCTCCAGCTCTACCACATGCGTCTGGAGCCCATCAACAACTTCCGCCTCCAAGCCATCCACATCGGCATGTAAGCTCTCCACCACTTCGGTCTCAAGTCCTTCGACCACCTCCGTCTCCAAGCCTTGAACCACTTGAGTCTCCAGACCTTCCACCTCAAGTCCGTGCTCCAGGAGGATGCCCTCGTCCGTCATCACATCCGAGAGAAGCATACCCTCAGGTACGGACACCACAATGTGCTCCCCATCGATGTGAGCCAGACCACCCATGCCTGCAACTTTAAACAGAAGACACAACGAGGCGTAAAGACACAACTCAGGTCCCATTTTTGTGAAGGTGCATCCTCTTGCTGTTGTTGTTGTAGTTAAAATATCAGAACAACCCTGTAATGTTACCATTTTGCTGGATAAAGAGCTAAATGACATTTTTTTTCATATGCTAGTTTTTAGATTCTGGGGAAATTTATGTTGTGCAATGTAATCTAAACAAATACTACAACATAATGGTTGTCCCCTAATCAACCACCTACCAAAGTCTTGCATGATCATAGCATGGGGCATCTTCAGCTCCTGAGTGTGTAGCTCCAACACCCCTCCTCCTTGATCCATGTCTTTATTCCGTAAAAAAAGACTGAAAATTACAGTATAGACTACATTAGCCATTCACTTTCTTTGTGTGCATTGCTGAAGATGAAAATGAAAGGGCAAACTATTTCCATCACAGCTAGTATTAAATACATACCTTCACATTGGATGACAAAACCTTTACAATAAAACCAAGAGGATAGTGGAGGTGCCTCCTTCCATCAAGGTAATCAACCACTCTGGTAAAGAAAACAAACAACCCATTGGTATAGTGCTCAGAGTGTTACATGAAAGATCAAATGTGTAGTGACTTCTTGCTTAGTTTAAAGGTGCGGGTATTTTAAAATATTCCTAAATGCGTTTATGGTTCATACCAAGGACATCAGTATCAGCACTGAATACAGATGCAGAGAAGCCTCTTCTCATTATCACTGAGGAAGAAGCCAGTTGTGTTGTTGACCACTGGCTCCATCCATTGCCTAATCAGAGTACTACATGCAGCCTCAACCTGAGGACATATAGCTATACACCTGGAGCTGGTTCAGCCTGATGGCTGGAGCCCGGCTGAGACAAAGGACTGTCCCGCTCAGTGTGCTGAAAGCGGGCTTGCAGACAGCGGCTCTGGTGGCTCACGGAGGATGAGCCCTACTTGTTGTTGTGGGATGAAATGCATTGTCGTCACATGACGATTTAACATAAGGCAAATGTGTCATGTCTGCAGTGGTCTGTATTGACGTTTGATTTTCAGGGAATATGTCATTCTGGGATAAAAAACGAACACTACGCCGCCACACAAAAAGCGTTTCAAATGCCTCGCAGAGTGACATCTTTGCACATAATTACACATGCACTGAGTTTATGGCCGCCAATGAAAATACCGCGGTTATGCAATGCATACTAAGGCGGCTACCGCCCTCCACCCACAGGAGCTAACTAGCCAACAAGCTAGGACTGAATCTCCGAGCGCCATTTTGTTTTAGCCTAATGGCTAACTCTGGAAATGCACAAACTCGTCTAAAAAGCACCATGGGCAGTGATTACACATGGCGTTGTCGTATTAATAAGGGCACTTGCATAAGCAACGCACTGGGATGCCTTATGAGCGTATGTTCTTGAACGTCGCCCTAATCTGCGCGACGACAGCCGTCCTTTCGGCTGGCTAGCTCGCTAAGCTAGGTGGATTATCTTCCATGTTGTTTTCCGAGAGGGCTGAAAGAGGCCCGCTACGTTTCACTGGGCCCCTGCGTCTCATTCCGCGTGCCTTTGTAATCGATTCAAAATAATTTTACCTGATAACGTCGTCTTCCGACTCTATCGGTGTTTCTCCCCCTTCTCAGAATTGTCTGTTATTGTTTTGGTTTATTTTTGACGGTAAGCTAAGTGCGGCCTGCAGTTTTGGATCCCCGGCCACTCTTTGCTAGGCCTCGGCCAATCAGCTTGCTTCCTGACAAGGAGGGAGGGAGGGAGGGAGGAGGGGGACGATGCGTGGCCTCGTTTACCGCTGATCCCTTACTATTTGCGTCATGCATAAGAGAGCAGAGTTACATTAACACAGCCGTTCTTTTAATGGGGAAACGTTTACACCAAACGCATTGGCGCAAAAATGCAAACGTCGCCACGCCACCAAAATACTAGTATTGCAGTATAATGTGCACGCCGCGCTGAGCGGTCAGACTTTGTATACGCAGATGAGGCCTGTAGGCCATTTTCTCAGTCACAAGGGGTGTGTAGCGTTGAGCGCTCATTAGAGACGCGGTTGGTTATGTACCCAGGAAATATCCGGGAGATGACGACGGTGTCGCTGCTGCTCCCTGCTGCATTAATTAGCCACCGATGCAAACAAATAAGATCTGCATGCAGGGATTAAAAAAAATGACCAGAAATACAATTACAGTTTCAGGGTAGTCTTTATTTATCATTTTCTTTACAGCTCCTAATTTTCAGAGGCACACTTCATGAGGGTGCATAGCTGACGAAGGCACAAGGCCTTTGTGCATAAACGTTTTTTTTATTTATTTTTTATTACAGAGATTTCCAAACACTCAAATCCATACCTGGATATCCAGTAAAATGTATGGAAAACTCAGTATTGTAACAGTACCTTTATTGACTCAAGATCACTTTCAGAGTTGAGGAGTTGTAGCTGTAACGCACCTTGGCACAGACAATATTTTTCCTTTTTTTTTTAAATGTAATTCACAAGGGCAGTGTGGTTTACGGGAGCTGCATTGCTGTGTAAGCAAATAGCAAAACACAAACACAAACAAACCTCAAGAGTTATTTTACTATGAAGAAGAACCCAAACATTCATAAATTCACTCTGATCGTCGCGGGACACATGGAAGAATTGTCATATTGCAGATAAAATTATGATGAAAGGCGGATGAGCTAGAGGAAAACAGCAAAACCAAGCATGCAAACGCTCAGCACCTTCATCGAGTAGTAATCCACACAGAAAACAAACAAACAAACAAACCAGCAATGTCTTCATTTAAATTGTCATCATAATCATTTACATCAACAGAACAGTTATACAACCCTTAATATTCCAGCAGTTTCTCACAATTACCATAGAAAAATAAGTAAAATTGACACAAACGAGTCTTCTGGAAGCACAGAGTTGGTCCATATTACAAGTGGAGTGTGCATGTGTCTTCACGTCTGCCTACACATCCTCTCACTGTGTGGGTTGACAATGTTTCATGCGAGGGGAAAGAGATAAACTACAAATCCAGTGTAGCCCAGCGCTCCAGTCTGAAATGAGGAAGAGAGGGTGTGGGGGGGCTGAGAGGTTGTACATGACACATTTGTGGACCCGGTGGTTGTTCTGAGAGGTAAACGTGGAGCAGTCTGGTGAGGGTTGCAGCAGTGAACATCCTTCATTACCGGAAAAGCTCAGTAACACCCATCTTTCCACGATTCATCTGAGATTTTAGTCATGCCCAAAGACCTGCAACGGAACAGGAAGTTAGTCTCATTCACTAGAACACGTAGGACATAAAAGCCTGAAAACAATGTACCATTATGATAAGGACATAAACCACATAATCCCTTAAGACATTTAATCCAAACACATTTTTTTCCTTTTCAAACTCCCATACTCACTGACACAGATTATTCAGGTCACATTAGCTGGACAGTCTAAACGTTAACACATATGTTCCACCTGGACAATTTAAGTCTCAACTTCACACAAGTTAACTGCACAAAAGGACCAATGCTACCTGTACTTGAATTTTGCCTCACTCATGAACATTTCACACAAAATAAAGTTGCTGAGCCCTACTCAACGCACGTAAATAGGGAATCTCCATGAAAATAGTTACACAAAACACTGGTGAGCTCAAATAAATAACAACACTAGTCAGTGTAATGCGGTGTCTGTACGTAACATGTTAGTGGATGATTCTGATGAAGAATATTTGCGTATAAATGTCAAACTCAGGAGTGACCATCATCTAAAACAGGGGTCTTCAACATTTTTCAGGACCCCCAAACTGATGGAGAGATGAAGTAGGAACCCCCTACCTACTATATGTGTTCTATATTAAACTTGGTCTAGTGCCATTTATCAATATACATCATTATTATTATTATCATTTTGCCTTCAATGTCAAGTTATCTTATCTCTTTACTAAAATATGTTGGACGTGTAATTAAAGAAACTTTAAAAATATATGAAAGAATTTTGCAGTGCCTCCGCGGGCCCCTTGTTGAAGACCTATGATCTAAAACACTAATAGCTGCCAGTAGTTCCACACAGGAAGCAGCAGCTTACAACTTAACTCAATCGTATGAATGAGGTTTTTTCTTTCTCCATAACTGCGCAATTACAAAACACCACATGGTGTAATAACCCTGTCCTTTCATGCACTCACCTCCTGGGAGGATGTGCAAGTTTGCTTCTTGTGGAGGCTGCGGGCGCAGCCTGACCTCGCCCCACCGAAGCCCTTCCTGCGCCGATCGACGTCCTCCCAGGTATGTAGGATCCGCCGCCGTTAGCGGAACCTGGCGACTGGACCCTGCGGCCCCCTCCGGGAGGCGGCGCCTGGACGACGGGCAGCCCCCTGGACGGAGCCTGGCGACCAGCTGCCATGGGGCCCACAGGATTGACGGCCTTAACCGGAGTCCGCAGGGAGAGAGGAGACTGGCCGTTGCTACGCACCCGGCTGCAAGCCATACCTTTAGTGGAAGAAAGGATGAAATCTCGATTCAGACTGCTTCTTCAGAAAAAAACTAGACACAAATACTGTTAATATGTACAAAATATGAATGTAGCTGGATTCAATTGTGGCATTTTGGAGTTGTAGACACACTTGGGAGGAGCAGTACTAAATTATCAAGGATAAGTTTGCATAGTGCAATAAGGTGAGTAAAAAGAGGGTTTCCTGAACATTACATGAGTAATGTCAGGGAAGATGAGACAGGAGGGGAAGAGGGCAGAGTCTGCGGTGTACGGTACAAGCAGGTTATACAGTACATAACGATGTGTGTTACTGTCAAGGTTCGATCAATTAATACAAGACACCAATAACAGATTTTTACATACAGCTGCACTACTTTTTGCATGTACTAATGTATATAGATTTTGCTGTTTTTATATATTTAAAATACCTTTTTATTCTTTGTTTTTTTTTTCATGGGATGTATTTGTGAGAAAGTCACATTAACTATGGATATGGGGGGAGAATTTACTAAACACTAAAAACAACATTTCTCAAGGATTTTAGCGATTGGCAAAATAATACCAGTGAATTTTAAACATTTTAAAGCTTAAAAAAAAACACTATTTCTATAGATGTTAGGAAAAGGCAAAGTGGAAGGATTAAAGCGATGCTACATGTGCAAGGGGACGGATGTGCTCTTAAGTGAGAGGAGCGGTGGGGACCAGGTGAGGAGGACGGGGTTACCTGTGGAGGGGGAGTGAGTCAGGTGAGACATGCGGTTGCCAGAGCTCTGGAGGTTAGCCTCCATGCTGCGGCTGTTTCTGACTGCTTCCAGGGAACGTAGGCTGGTGCGGGGGGCCAGATTAGGCATGCTGTGCCTCAACTCCTCTGGAACCACACACACACGACACTTTTAAAAGGCTGCATACTTACAACTTCGATACAAGAATCTGTGATGTGTCCTTCTTGATTTAGAGTTAAAAAAAAAAAAAAAAAGGCTTACCTTCACTCTTGGCAAACTTCAGCAGCTCTGCGCTCGGACCCTGTAGAGATCTTCTAGGCGCTCTTGTGCGTGGGGCTCCGAGTCGGCTGCTGTATTCCTGCCCGTGGTTAGATGTGGACGGAGAGAGGCACCTGGGTGAGCCCAGCGGCGACGGCGTGAAGTGGCGCCGACGCTGGGGCACGGAGCAGAACTCGTCCTCCTCGTCCTCCAGGCTGTAACTGTCGAACTCCTGGTCGCTGTACGTGCCGCCCCGACGCAGGGACTGCAGAGATGCCGTGGAGCTGCGACGCGATGCGGACGCCGAGCTGGAAGCGTAATCCTGCCTCAGACCTGTCACAAGAATATAAAGTTAAAAAGGAAATGGCATCTAAATGGCTTGATGCAAACACTAAAACTTTAGCGTTTGCGTCAAGTCTCTTTCTCCAGCCATAAACTGCATCTAAGCTAAAAACATCTACGGGTGCCACTGAGGACACCGTATGACAACTCTACTCACTCTCCTCCTGCAGACGAGCCATGATCTGGACATCAGTGAGATCCTGCAGCTTGTAGCCCATAGAGATGGAGTCGTCCGATGTGCTGAGCTCACTGTCTATGGAGGACTGGGAGCTGAGCGCTGAGTGCATGGTTGTGACACCTGTAAACACAACAGGATACCTGTTACACCTTCTCTTTGCAAAGGCCAGCTATAGCTGCAGTGCCCTCCCCAAACAAACACACGGATAAACAAACAAACAAGGGCTCTACACCTTCATAATCAGCATTTTACATATTTACAATAAGAAACTTCAACAGATATTTCTTGTGTGGGAAAAAAATAACAGTTTGCACGTAATGACCTGTTTGAAAAAGAATCTGAATGTCAACGTTAAGGAAAGTGTTTGCACTTCATAACTGGCAGTTATACTTTGCTTCAAGGTCATAAAGTCGAGTAATCCATCAACTAGAGGTGTGTGAGGCAAATAAAAACCAACTGCCCGTTGAGATTTTAAGTCCGACCGCAGCTTTCTTTCTAAGAACTAAAACTCACGGCAGACACGAACGGCCTTTTTAAATCAACTGCATCTGCATAATAGCACAACGATCATTTAATAACTTCTCCATAAAGGACATTCTCTGACTTCCATTCAAACACATCTTAAAATAAAGTGACCCAGGTTACTGTACTGCACTTGTACGTATAAAATCACCACTTGTAATTTAAGCCACATGTCCTCTGCCGTCTTACTCAAATTAGCCGTGTTCACCGGGGTCATGGTGGTTTATGTGTCTGATAAAGTTTGTTATTGTGGTTTCTTCCTCCACGGGCACCTCCACACGAGCATCAGTGTGGCTGCGTCTGTGCGTCTGCGTTGTTTTGCTTGTGACACGAACCACTCTTTAGCTCATGCTACTAAATCTGACCTTCACATAATGGTTATATCTGAATCTGACTGGCAGGTCACGGCCCCTCAGAGAGCCAGGGAGCCGGCTGTTTCCGGTCACCAGCAGATCAATCAGTGCAACTCTGGCTAAAACGCTCTTCGCTGAGCTAACACATGTAGTGGACGGCATGCGATTAAATATTCAGCAGCTAGACGCGCGGTCTACAGCATGACCACACCTACGAACGGAAGCTCTTTCGCTCGCTGAAGTCAACATGTTTCTGCATCGTGACTTCACCACAGCTTCGTTCAGCAGCATTAATGTGGAAAGACATGTCTGCTTATGATGAGCCGAAGTTCCTGCGAGGCACGTCTGCCTGACACAAGCCTAATGCTCAGACTGAGACAAACGGGAGAGGACATCGTCCTCCAGCAGCATTCGGTTATGTAAAATGTCTGGGATTAGACAGAACACCGTCCACAAGCCAAGCGTTTTCAAGTTCATGCAAAGATTTTGTTATTTACGGGACTTTTACAACGTTAGCAGCGTTGGTCTTTGCGCCGTGAAGCGCTGGATGCTCTGAGAGCTAAGTGACTCTAACAACTCTCACCACAAAGTCAACATCAATACACCAGTTTTTTGAAGTACAAATTACATATACTTTACATAATTACTGACCATCTTCCTAAGTACACCCGTATTTGCCAGGCGCACGTTGGTTTCTACTCATTTCATGCACATAGTTGTTGAGAAAGACAATAAAGCACCGTAAATATCATGTACACTTATTTTAAAAATAACATCGTATCTTTGTGCGGAGCTGAAGCTGAAATGAGCAAAAGCTAAAGATCTTCTGTACATTTGTCATACAGAGAATAAATATTAATAAATATTCAAACAATAAGTCAGCAATTACACAATAAAGCTCATTTACCCGTTTCATAATGAAATGAATGTTCGGCTGATATAATCAATTTGGATCGTAAACAAACAAAGTCTTGGAAAATGGTTTGCACTAATGTAAAGTACATGTGTACACGATGACGTAGGTAAAGCATGCAGAGCAGTCCTGAAAATGAACCGGTCGGACCCCCCTCCAGGACCCACTGCCGATGCGTTAGTGCGCACACATTTCAACTGACCCATGTCCTCACGACAACAGCTGCTATTCCCGCTGTTGCGTTGAGCGGAAAACGAGGAGCGCAGTGCGTTAATGTCATGCCGTACCTGAGCTGCCACAGGTTAGTAGGGATTTGTTAGTTGATTTGTGGTACCCAGGGGAGATCAGGCCCGAGCCCGCAGAGCCTGCTGTGCCCGCCTCTGATGGGCTGCTGTACATGTTCCTCCATCGAGACGCTGCGGGGGACAGGACAGATCAGATGATCTCACAGAGGAATATACACCACAACCATAGTTTAGACAGCGCGGTGAACGAGTGTTTGTCCACACAAATACCCTCTCTATCCGAGGCAGCAGAAAAGTAGGAGAAACTTTGATTGGTGGGACTTTAACGTAAAAATGTCTCTAGCGTCTTGTTCTGGACTACAAAGCAACATGGTGGACTCTGTGGACGTAGATATACAGGGTTTATTCAAAGCCAGGGGTGTCAAACATAAGGCCCGGGGGCCAAAACTGGTCCGCCAGAGGGTCCAATCTGGCCCGTGGGATGAATTTGCAAAAATTACACTGAAGAAATTAGCTTAAAATTTTTGACAAAATAAGAAATTTCACAGTTGTTCATGACATGTAGCTGTACTTTTTTTGCGCTAAAGGGAAAGGGAAACATTTGGAGTTGTCGTTATTTACCAGGTAATAGGCTATTGGGTAACAGGCCCGGCCCCCTCGAGGTCCAATCGGGCTGTATGTGGTCCCTGAACTAAAATGAGTTTGATGCCCCTGTTCTGAGCTAACGAAAACCAAACAATATATGTGGTGACTGTTGATAATACTCTAATAACATAACTATAAACACTATATTCAATTTCAGACAGGCTAACAGCGGTTTGTACAACATGTATTGTACACCGAATTCCATCAGCTGTTTTGATAACCTTTAAGAAACAAAGGAGGCTAGGTAATGTTTGAACTATTTGCAAAAATGTCTGCATTCATAGGCATCACCCAGCCCTACAAGGAGGGGCAAGCATTCTCAGGAGTGTCTTAAGGGCAGAAGTTGCGTTTAAATGGGTCATCTAGGCGGAAATTGTTTTTAAGGTTTCTTTTAGAACAAAAAGGCACCAGCTAGTGGACCCAGCTAGTTTCGTGGGCCGGTGCTGCCATTTAAAAAAAGAAGAGCTGTCCCGGGGGAAGGTAATCCAACCCAGCCCATGACTTCATGAACTCATTCAGCCCGGGTGTGAATAGCTTTGTTGTTCAGGTTCTGCAGTGAGCAGGAAGTGGGAGCCGCGGGCAGGATAAATAATGAATAGAGTCTGTTGGATCAGATGCAAACTTCTGTCCACATGTAGAAGCGCACACACATTCAATGGGAGTATTCAGGCTTTGTCTTACAGCTTGAACAAACAGATCTGAGCAGTAAATAAGAAATCGCACAATGGGCCACACTGTAACAGAGCAGTGACCGAAAGGCAGGAACATGAGTCAAAAAGGATTTTTTTTTTTTTTGGTTTGATTTTCCCGACTTACGTTGCTCATTTTACCAGCTGCAACAGATTCCTGCACATGTTCGAACGCGCGAGATGATTCTGATTAATAGAAAAGTGCGGATGGCAGATTGTTCTGATAAGGGTTTGCAGTGGGGTGAACGAAAATGAATACGTGGTTAAATAAACGTATATCTCACTCTGATCCAAACGGCTGATCAGGGTCCGACATGCGATTTCTGTCTCCGGGCTGCGATGATCAAGAGCCTGTCGGCACCACTTCAGCGGAGAATCCGGGCCGGCATCTGCCACTTGCTTTTTAGGAGACACATACAACCTGAAAGGGCAGAAGAACACGAGAAGGAAGTTTAGCGTTGAAGCAGGGAAATGAAAAGAGTTGGAAAAGGCGGTAAAGGCCGGATTAAACGCGCTTCTAAGAAGTGTTTTCCAGTAAGGGCAAAGCAGAAATTTTAAAGCTAGAGATTAGTGTGAACTGCTGGTGTGCAAGGTATGTACTTAATAGCATTAAAAAAAAAAAAACATTCACTGCTGAAAGCACAAAGCTGCAGCAAAGATCCCACATCAAACGACAACCAGGCTGCTTTTATTTGACATGGATGATGTAATCAGACCAAACAGTGAGTGATCAAATACCTTAAGTAAGTAGAGCATCCTTATCATAGCTAACACCTGGTCCGGTTTTAAAAAAAACACATACGCCTCATCTACGGCTGCTTGACAAATGACGCTCGTCTTGTGTGTGCAATGACAGGCGGCGCAAACACGAATGTGGACAAATGGAAAAAAGGGGTCAAACGTCCAAAGACGCAATTTAAGATTTTGGAGGCGAGAAGGTGCACGGTGCATAAAACGCTTTAAGCTCGCTATTAAGTTGCATCTCTGAACGGACGCACGTGTCAGTGGAGCTGGGCTTTACGCCGCCACGGTCTCCGATGCTTCCTCTGCAAAGCGTCCAGCGTTGCCCCAGTGAGGGCAAACAGCCGTTAAGTCACCACAAGCATTGAACCGCATGGGTTGGGTTTTCTTTGAGCTGCGTGCACAAAGGGCCCGGGCTGAATGGTTCCGACCAATCAAACACAAATCATCTTCCCATTGAGCAAACACAAAAGGACGCATTTTCCCACTGGAACGAGCAACAACGCAGAAAGCAACATTCAGGTCACACATCCTGCCACAGAGCTTCAGCTCCTCAGCGAGAAGAGGAGAGGGGGTGGGAGCGACTTCGTTCGTATACAAACGCTGCGTTTGATGCAGGACAATGATGCTCGCGTTTGATCAACTCGCAGTTTCGCTCTTATCACACGTGGGATGATATATTATTATTATTATCGGTATAGGGTGCAATTAGCCCGTGAACATTACTGCTAAATCATTAACCAGATCACACAGATTAAACAAGCAGTGTGTTGGAAGACTATCAGCAGTTAGCACCACACTGTAAACATTGAACACGGATGGCATATGACACAATCACCCCTCACTGCAAATTAACGCCGACATATAAAAACTTAACCCTGCAGTAATTTGTGTGTTTAGTTTCTTCTGATGCTGCAGTGTCACTTATGCATTCATCTACAGCAAACTCGTTTTAGTTCAGGGGCCACGTACAGCTCAGTTTGATCTCACGGGACTCGACCAGGCTACACGCAATGGTGCATTAACCTATAAATAACTACTCCAAATGTTTCCCTTTGAAACGTAATGAACAACTGGACATTTCTTAAGAAAAAAAAAGTAATTTCTGTTAAGTTTTAGGTCTTTCTTAGTGTCGTGTTATGTCCACAACGCTAAAAACAAAAACTGTGTGAAGTCTAGGAAGTCTAGGAATAGCAGTCACTTTTATTCATCCCACGGCCAGATTAAACCCTTTCATGGGTTCCCTTTTAGCCAGATGTTTGACACCTGTGGTCTACAGTCAGGGGCAGCATCGTGGAGACCCATGTGCATGATTAAGTCATCTGTAAACTCAGGTTTGTTCTCATCTGTGCGCGTTACGAGGTTTGAAGCTGAGACGTGTGTGTGTGAACTCTAAAGCCTCAGGAACTTTCCCCCAGGGACGTGGTGTTGAACTTCTTAAAAGTACAGCAATGTTGGGACGGGGCTTTAAATCTGGCATTTTGGTTATTTTAAATCTGCTCTCGACTCAATGAAGCAGTAAATGACAATCAACAACATCACTGGCACTTGCTTACGGTTACTGAGACATCGCCTTTATATGCCGTCCTTGTTCAAGTGTAGTAGCACTGGAGGGGAGCAGGTTGTTATGTAGTAACATGCAAAAATGACATGTAAAATTAGATGCATTTTCATACACCAGCCGACTAGTTTGCCTCATCTTTGCCAGTCTTGGGACTGCAGTAGAAACGAAGACAACCAACGATCTAAAGTGATATTTCAGTTCTTTGAAAAAAGTTGTTTGGACTAAAAGTTGCCGGCGCTTTAGATAGATGTTGCTAAACCCGTCAATTTTAATGAGCTCAATAGTTTCAGGACCAATTTTATCATACACAAACTAAGCTGTCCGTATAAATCTACGCCTGCATCTAACACAGTGTGGTTAAGAGTCCAATTATTTGCTTGTAAAATCAAAACCCGCAACGAACGAAACTGAACTTTCAGCCCCCGTTGCAGCCTCACTTCAGGGGGCCCTCACGTCACATGCTGTGCAATCCCACCCAAAGCAGTTTAGCCATGTGGCAGCATCCAGCCCGGGGCAGATCAGATTATGCTGCAGTTAGGATTAAACCGTGTTTTGGCTATGATAACCTCACAAAGCACATATGGTATGGCTAATGATGTGGAAACAGAAAAAATAAGTCATGAATGGTCTGGCTGTTAAGCTGCGTGGCTCAGCTGCTAAAGTAGCCGCCGGGGAAACACAATATGGTACCTGTTTTAGACAATGCAGTACAAACAGCATAAACAACCCTGCCTGGGCTGATCTTTGGCATAAAGTGAACGAGGATTATTGGTAATTAAAGGTAATGAGCAAAGTTCTTGTTGTTTCAGAATAATTGGGGTGTAATTAAAGGAGACAAAGCATTGTGTAACTGGGCTGCAGATCTATGTCAGGTCACTTTTGCGTGATATCACACTCTTAGTGACTAAAACATATTTTTTTTTTAAATGCTGGGACTAAAAAGCGCCTCCCTTGTGTAACCTGCCAAACAGGCAACACACGGGTCATGTGCCTGCTGTTTACCTTGAACTGAACACGGAGGGTCAAGTTTAAAGAGAGAAGAAGAAGAAGAAGAAGAAGAAGCAGCACTGTTGAAGTGTTATCTGCTTATGAAATTAGTCACACACATTCCCCTTTCATCTACTGCCTCCTCATCAACACTTCAAAACCTATCCATCTGCCGCGGTAATCCAGAGATTCACGCAGAGGGTCCAAAGAAAAACTGCAGCTTGTGTGTCAGGCCCGAGGCTGACTGTATGTAAGGCTTTAAGATTCACGGTTTAAACGTAAACCGCATAAATGACTCATCGTGCCGAGAGAGCTTTTCTACCCGTAGACAGGGAAACTTTACCCTGCGCTGCCGTTACCAGAACTCAACTTCCCCTGAAGGTAACTCCAGTGAGCCGCTACATTACACGAGTAGTTACTTTCCCTCCCTCCCCGTCTCATCTGAAAACATTCAGCAGCGCTAATCGCGGCGGAGAGAGAAGCTGGCAAATCGCAGCATTATTGGAAGCCAGTGACAAGCGGTGCAGATAACACAACGTACCAACTGTCCTCGTCCTCTACGTCTGCACACTCATCCTCCAAATCTAGGACATCCACTTCATCCAGCGCACTGTGGTCCACCCCGGAGTCGCTCCCTGCGAGCGTCTCCGACTCGTAACTTTCCTGAGAGGGGCTCTCTGGCGTCTGGCTCTGCCCCTGAGACTGACCCGCGGCTCCGTTGCTGCAGGTCAAAGTCAAAAAGTCTCCGCACGGACCCTGATCCTCCTCTTCGTCCTCCCCATCCAGTCTCACGGGCAAAGGGGACATCTCCTCGCCGCTGCTGCTGCTGTTGTCCTGAGGCGGCGACAGCTTAAAGTCCGTCCCGTCCAGCTCGCCGCTGCCCTCCAACCTGAGGTGGGAGTGTGTCACCCCTTCGCAGGCCAGTCTCTCATTGATGTTAACAGCAGCTGCGAAGTTGCTGTTGTCTCCTCTGCGGGTGATGGTCTTGCTTCCTCTGTTGCGCAGGGTCTCATTCTGGACCTCCAGCCTGCGAACGAGCTCCTGCAGCTTTCGGACCTCCTCCAGCTCCACCCCCGCCAGGTCCTGACCCCCCTCCACCGCCTCCTCGCACCCGGACTCCGAGATCTCCGTGAGGCCGGCGGGTCCACCATTGTCAGGCTGAGGGACCACGCTGGCACTGTCCGGGACCACCATACTGCTACTCTGAAGGAAAAGAAGAGCAGCATTAACGCAGCGACAATAAAGAGCAGCGTAAAGCGCCGCCGATTCAAGCTGATTGAAACTCGTGCGAGAGCAGAAATGCATCACACTACACGTCATCATTTCACCGAGCGAGCTCACAGTTGCGAGCAACAAAAGTGCTACTAATTTTTTTTTTTTTTTTTTTATATTACTACAAAGAATCAGACATTAGCGATGTTGAACTGCTTCAACCACATGCAGGGGTTTCAGCGGTAACCACACGAAGCACGAACACTTCCACTTACACGACCACTTTTTATCATTCGGTTACAATTACAGTCGCGTTACTGGACACACAGCGACGCGGTGCCACCAAGATATTAAACCTGTATGACAGTTATTTATAAGTCATACGTGTATATTTTGGGGCCCCCTCTTGGTTAAGGTTAGCAGGTTAGCATGCTATCAACAAAAACACTCGTACCGGTGACTGAGCCGTGTCGGAGCTCAAACTCCCCCGAGCCCCAGCATGAATGAAGAAGCTAATTACAAGCCCCCTGCAACGGCCCGCGGCTCCGTGGTGATTGTCGGGACACGGGAACAGGAACAGGTCCAGGTGAGCAGTTAGTCCATGGTCCCTCGTCGCTAGTGCATCACTGGTCGCATTCAGCGCCACATCGCTGTGTCGCTAACTAGCTTCATGACTAGTTAGCCCAGTGAACGGACCTCCTGCAGCAGCGCTAGCCCCTCCCCCTCCGGCGGGCTTTCCTGTGATATTTAGCGCCTCCCCATGGCTGCACACAGGTACTGCACTAATATATATTTTTTATTTTGTAATATTTACTGTAGCCACTTGGTGTCGCTATTTACAGCTTTCAAAACAAGAACGTCGGAATCGTTCACTAAAGTATTTTTTCGTTTGTTTTTTTAAGGTTTGATTATGATAAGATGACAAAAAATCTAATTAATTAAGTATGTAATTTAAACATGACGGGGTTGTGGGGAGAAGGCTCGAATGATAGATAGAATGATATTGTTTCTTAGGCAGGGTTATATCTTTATTGACCTTCATATCTTTAAGTTTATTTTGCACCTATTGTTCCTACTTCATCTTCTCATTTAAATGCCATTTACTTTCTTTATTTCTTAAACTAAATGATAGCTTTGTGACACTATTAAAGCACCCCTCCAGCTGATCGTGGAGTCGCCCCTGCCGTCACTACTGACACGGCAGAAAAAGAGCACAGGGGATGTTTGAGTCATTCACATGTCACGTTTTTACGCTTTGAGAGTCAGTTGATGTTTTATCCCTGGTAAGATTCTACTTCAAGTAACTGAGAAAATGTTTTCATTTTGAGTGAACCTCCATTGCTTTAAAAAGAAAAGACAAAAGGACAATGCAAACAGTTTTATGATATGAGAAGTGTGTTTGTATTTGTAAGTTCTCTTACTTAATATAGGGTGATAATGAATCTGCGAGTTCCACATCCACTCACAGGTTGTCCAGGTTGTCTTTCTTGAGCAGGCTTCCATAGGTTATGCATGACTCCATATGAAAATGTATGCTATTGTTTTGCACAAACATGTTCCACAACAAAAATGTGTGCACCATGTGGGCTTTTAGGCTTAGACCACATTTGTTGTTTGTAAGACGGAATAAGCAACGTTATTTCTGTACGCTGCAGTTTATGCAGGGATTGTTTTTAATGGTAATATGGTTATCTTTATGTTTTCCAACCAACTGTTATAATGATTCTTGACATGTTGTTCAGTTAAAACAGAACAGAATAGATAAACCTTTATTTGTGGGGAAATTGCAGTTTGCAACAGCATACATAGTGCAGAAAAGTAACCAGAATAAAGAGTGGACTGTGTAAAAAGATAAATACACATAAACATAGCTGCATAACCTGTTTTTCAACAGACAACGATCATGTGCCCCTGATAACGTGTGGAGAATAGCCAACGAAAACAAGTCAGACAGTCAACAAACTGAATCCTATTCTGTTTTTTTTTTTTAGAGAATGACAGTGAGTAAATTTCAATTTCAATTTCAATTCATTTATTGAATTGGGACAATGCACATTCATCAACACCAGTGTGTTGAGCATGGGAGTAAATGTGTCGGTCTTAGCATGACTGCTAAATTTCAGCCGTATTCCCAAGGCAGGTTCCTGGATAACATACAACAGACAATTTTAAAACCACACAACACATCATACAATGGACAATTACAACACAGAACACAGACAAACAATATGAAGGCAAGACAGACCAAATACACAAGTAAAGACAAAGAATTTTACCCCACAGCTGCAGAACAATATACCAAAAGTCCTGGGAACAGGCATCAGATTAAGAGGAAGCTGTATGGTTACATGTCTGGTGTGTTTTTAACCAATGTTTGAGGTGTTTTTTTAAAGAGTGAGTAGTTGTCACAATTTCTGATGTGTGCTGGTAAGTTATTCCATCAATCAAATAAAAGTAGTTGGCCCACATTCTTTGTTCTACAGGCTCAGATCTTGAAGTATAAATGAGGATTTAACTGAATGACTAATGTAAGCAGGAATTGGATGTGCATGCTAACAAACTAGTGTCATTGTTTGATTGTTGGAAAATAACACTTTGATAATGCAATCAAATATCAAGTAAACAGAGTTTCTATAAATATACTGGTACCAATGCTTCTCCTTTGTCCTTCACTGTTATGCTCCTTAATTATTCTTGAGCACTGAAGGAACATGAATTGTTCCTCTATTATATATATGTGTGTGTGTCTATATATATGTGTGTGTGTGTATATATGTTTTTTGTTTTTGTTTTTTTTTCTATTCCTTGCATAAAACTAAAATGTAATCTGAGCTGTACAAGGCCATACAAGGAAGGATCACATGCAGGATTGTTAGTTGTGATGGAGTATCATAATTCTTCTTCCGCTATTCTTGTTTCGGTCGAAAAGAAGTTAATCACAAATGCAACTTGACACATTGACTTTTTTTTTTTATTAAATCATCATATTTTTTGTTATTTTTTTTATAACATTTCCTGAATGGCACCATTTACAGGCATACACATGGTATTGTTAACAACATGAATTTGCGTTAATAAAATGATTAATCATTTTTCAGTTGCGTTAAAACTTACACCCTGTAAAAGCTATATGTTGCTCTCTTCAACACTTTGTAAATTGCGTGGGGAAATAAAGCACAGTAACACGTATCCATTACATCAATTTACTTGGGGTCCCAGACAGACCTTTTCCCCCGTTGCATCAACATTACTAATCAAAAAAATGGCGGTGCAGGAAACACAGAGTAGGAGATGGACTGGAAGACGAGCAGGAAACAGGGCGGGACTGGAGGAGAGGAATCATGGCTTGTCATTTTCCGCACTGCCGGCTTTCTTCTCCTCTTCAATGTCTGCGTGATCACAAGACAGATACAGATACAGAGATGAGAGGTGATCATTGTTAACACATAAATGTTATCATTCTTTAATATTCGATTAAAAACCAAAGTTTTAAAATAAAGCACCCTTTTTTTTGAGATGACTTTGCATTAGCTCCTGTGACAGATAGTTACGCTTATACGTTTGGCTTTGTTTCTAGAGTGCAAATAATTATGAAATGTCATGTAACTATCATTTCTACTGCAGTTTCAATGTTGAATGATTCATGATTGCTTCGTGTTTTTTTGGTTTGTTTTTTTAATCTATTTTCTGTTCTTGTACATTGGTTTGCAAAGCTTAACAGCCAAACGTCACACACATGCTCCTCTGGTTTTTCATTTCCAGTATGCAAATGGTTTACCAACAACATGACGATTTGAAATAAATCTCAAGATCAGTTAGTTAGCATGCTACCATCTGGTATAGAGAGTTATCTCCTCTCTGGAAAATCTACATGCTAGTCGGCCCTCGTCTATAGTCTCTGCGTTGTGTTCAAGTGCAACTTTTTAGACCCACATCCACCAAAAGTACCACATGCTTCTGTGCCTCTCCTCCCACATCAGGACAGTGTTCAGATTAAGACGGAGAGGCTCTCAGCCTCTGTAGGGAAAAGAACAAGCCTTCTGACACACTTAAAGTGTCCTTTTCTTGCCGCTTAATGTCTAATATGAAGTGAGGTTTTTCTATTAGTGCAGTTGTCAACAGGGTCGTTTTATTACCATGTAATGGGAATACAGTTATAGTTTTTGTTTTCTTTTTCTCCTACAGTGCTAGATACACATACAAGAAGCTCCTTGTGCTCCATAAAGCCGCATAATACATTTTGTAAACGCACAAGAGGATAACTACATGGGTGAAGAGAAGGAGTGGCTCTCAGGTTAGAAGGGTGTGTTCCTTTAGTTTATCTGTGAGGTAATGTTTGCGGTTCCGTTTCATGGTGATAGGACAAGGACTAGCTGGACCGTAAAAGTCAAATGCGAAACAGACTGAGAGACTGGAGTCGAACACCTACCCTCCTTGGTTGGAAGAATTGATTTTTCTTTTGTGCTGGTCTTCCTCAGCTTTTGCTTGTTAAACTGCTCCACTTCCTGGGTGACTGGGTTGCTGTCGCTCATCTTGAAGGAGTTCTAAAGAGAGATTGTGAAATGTTTAACAAATGCATGATTCGACTGGCATCCCAGGATGCCTGTCCACACAGGTACACAACCACAGCCACACCTCAGTTAAGAAAGACGTGCAGTCACAAGAAATAACTTGTGAGCTCCATTGCGAACTGTGTGAACAAATAGTTATTATGTGGCGCCATGTCACACTGCACATGCACACAACATTGTTCATGCATAAAAAAAGAGAGGGTGATAAAAAAAATAATACATTATGCTGTAACCATATGTAAACTGATTTGGATTTATGTGAGGATAGGAAAAAAACGGCGCAAACACGCCTGGAAAGTGCGTCTGCGTGCGTAAAAAGTTAACGAGGGACGTTTTTTTTCCTGTCAAGAAGATAATCGACCACGAATGCTGCAGTTAATCCTGCTTTCAGTACGGTGAAATTCAATGCAATTGGGACAGCACCCGGTTTTACATATATTCTACCTTCCAAACGCACAGATTTGCGCCACCTGCGTCTCAAAGGGCTGCGCAGCACTGAGCATATGCTGATATGATGGAAGATAGTCGTCGAAAACATGCACATGACGCGTCAGATTGAAAAGGCAACGTGAAGTGGAGGAATGCACCTCTGCCAGGTGTCCTATCTATAGGCTCCCTGCGGTATCACGCAGTAATCACCGTTACAGCAACTGTACTGGAACAGCTTTGGCCTAAAGAAAAATGTTGCATAACAGCTATTTGCTTCTCATTTTTATTTCTTGGCATTAATTATGATCACATTGCACTGCAGTTCAGTGATTGACAGCACACATTAAGGCATCAGTTAACAAAAAGAGATAATTCAGAAAGGCTTTACCTAGTGCAGAGGTGCGCAGCGATAACGTCTTCCAGTCTACAGGTGAAACGCGTCTGTGTAATCCGTGCAAAGCCAACGGTTTATATATTGACAACACGCCTTTTTGCACGCCAACATGGACACCGGTGCTCTGGCTCCCATTGGCTCCCGCGGCTCGGAGGAAGGACTTTAATTGGGCGCGCTCGCCGTCTCGCCTCCCCTTAGGCTGCTCCTTCCTTGAGCCAGGTCCCTGCCATGAAGTGTTGCAATCGTTGCATTCATCCCTTCCCTCGTGTACTTGCATGTTCTTTTTTTCTCTCCCGTTACAGCTGGAATGTGCGAATTCACGTTTTTTTTTTTTTTTATTTTATTTTGTTTCACACAGTACCATCTAGTGGACTGCTCATTGTTTGACACAAAGAACCAGTGAGCACACGAAACTCCCATCAGTGCCCGTAGCGTTTTATTAATGCACTTTGAGGTACAATCTCCAATAATTATGAAGTTATTCATTGTGTAGGCAGTGTCCCCTTTCCCACAGTCAATTTACTTTACTCATCCAGAATGACAACACTTATTTATTCCATAAACTGAGCATGTCTTATAGAAAGAGAAAAAAAAGAAAAAAAACTCAAATAACGATGGTGTTATAACTTCCCCTTTTCCACAGTCAAACAATTTACAGATCTACAATTTAAACAAACTGTCATCTGACAGGATACAGGCAATTTCTAGAATAAATAAGACGGTACACTTGATCATACATAACATTATGACTACCTGTCTAATATTGTCTGAGTCTCTCTTGTGCCTCCGAAGCACTTTTGACTCATCCAGGTATGGAGATGGGCCTTCTGAGGGTGTCCTGTAGTGTCTGGTAATGGAATGACTTTGGTAGAGGCCTTTGGTTCCTATGGGTTGAGGGGAGAGGCCTCTGTAGATCAGGCTTGGTCCAGTGCATCCTACTGATACTTATCACTCAGCCAATGAGTCTTATTTGTCCCAGCCCTTTAATTCATATGTAATAGCTATATTACAGCGCCCACATTATACTGCTTTGTATTAAAGCTCTTTCTCTGGCTCCTTCTGAATTGCAAAATGTCCGAAACTAATGTCGCATCTTAGAAACAAAAGCATCCAAAACAAAAACAATCTCCAAAAAATATATCCTGCAATAAAAGTCACCATTAACTTAGACCATCAACTGAAACTGACTGACAATCCTGAGAAAATAAAGCACGATACAGGTCTACCTGAGACTGACACCGTGTAACCCCGCAGGGTATTTACACAGACCCACAACGCCCTGTAACACAATGTCCCATAAAGCAATTACTAAACAATGTTCTTGAAACGTATAACAAAAATGATGGTTCAGGGACAAAAGAAATCACCCATTAAAACAGAAACTGAAAACAACTACAAAACTCTCCATGTCCTGCAGTCCTGGAGTCTGCACTATCCCGTGTGGTCAGTTTACAACGTCAGCCTCGATACAAACCCGAAGTGTCAGCGTAGCACGGCTGTGATGTCACAAAGTTTGCTTCGAGCATGTATGTACGGTAAGAGGAAGAAGATGAACCAGTTTAAGTCAGTCAGGCGACTGGTGTCAGTCACATCGAGTTTGTCAGGAGTGCAGAGACTACCTGTTACAGCATCATACATAGACTTAAGTAACGTCCTGATCCATGCATCCAACTCCTTTATGCACCGACGGAGGAAGATTAGTAGAACCATGATGTTGTTGAGGCAGATCAGGATCGAGGTATCAGATGCTGAGATGTATTAAATGTTAACCCTTCCTACTATGTCAAGCTCTTATTATAAGTAAAATTTCATGAACCTCCCTCATAAGATAATATTCACTGTCACTAGCACCATTTACACTTCTAGAAACAAAAATAAAGAAAAAAATAACTAAATAAAAACTTTGGCTCGTGAGAAGACTTGGCAGAGGTGCAGCAACACTTCCTGTTGATTCAGGGCACTTCCTGTTGATTCAGGGCAATATAATTGCTCATACGGGCTCATACACTGTCCCATTTGCTGACTTAGAATTAAAATTAGCAGTAGCACCTGTTAATTCTTTGCCAAGACAAAGGCGATAAAACGTATGGATTCCTCCAGAACGTAACAGAATGTGCACTGACATCAAAAATCTTTCGCGATTAAACTCCCCTTTATCCCGATCGTTTCTCCTGCTTGTCATAAATGGCAGTCATTATCCCCCACGTGATGCACGACCTCAAAATCACCAGCGAGCCTCCCCGGTACAGCAGAAACAAACTCTGTTGCCGGGATTTCCACAGCTCCCTCCAGCAAGCCCTGACTCCTTTCAGTTCCCCTTCCACTTGCGCCTGCATGTTCGCCACCAGCACATTCAGCGGGTACAGAGCTAAGCTGATTCCCATGGAGATCAGTGTACCTGAGATGAAGGAGGAGACCCCCGGAGAGTGCCCCTGCCCTGCTACAACTTCATACACGGGCCCCTTCAGGCCAAAGTAGAGGGAGCTGCCCAGGGCGTTTCGGGCCGTGATGGGCAGGAAGCTTCTGTAGTAGCCTAAGGACATCTTCCGTCTATACAGATCTGCGAGAACACTCTTCAGGGAGGGGAGCCGGCGGTCATTCTGGCTGTTCTGCAGCACATTCTGAACGCGCTCAAAGGGGGTGAAACACACAGCTTCGACCACGCCTGTACCAAAACCGGCCAGGGCGGGCAGGGCAGAGGCAGGGATGATGTTTTGGGATGACAGGGTAAGTTTTTGGAGGAAGGTGTCCTGGAGGCCAAAGAACAGAGTGCCACTCAGGGTCTTCATCAGTAGTGGTGGAACCACACCCCTGTAAAGCTTCACAGGTCCCTCCTTGTAGAGCTGCCCCACTGCCTTGAGCACCGAAGTGTTGTGGATTTGTTGACGGAAAACAGTCTTATAAACGGGGAAGACGAGGACAGTGGGGAGGGCGGACAGCAAGCTGGAGGTCCCTCCGTGCAAGTAGCTCTGGAAACGAACCATCGAGACCCCAAGGACCTCCTCATCTTGCTTTCCATCGGGGCTTCCTGTCATGCTTGAGCTTAGGAAAATTAAATCACAAATTATGTCAGGCTCACACAGACCCAGGACTCAGAGTCAAGAAATGGAAATAAAAATCAGTGGACAATTGAAAGCCACATAAATGAGTCTTAAATGAGTAAAATGGAAAGTCACATGCGGTGGTACGGTATGTGAAATATTTACTCACCCGGGTGGTTAATAGTCAAGACGGCAGACAAATAAAGTGATAAGGGTTCCTTATTTCCAGCCGGTTATTGTTGGAAAATGACAGAAACACACGCGTCTATTTCTTTTTTAACACTGCACATAGAGCGAGGTTGCTTTTTTTTGTTAATTCGTGCTGTCAGGACGCTTAACGGGTCATGAGCGATGTGCAGCAGCCTTGAGGTATTATTGATGACAAGTGCACTGAGCTTTATTGCAGCGGTGTCTCTGATTGGCTTCCTCAATCTGGGCTGGCTATTGGTCAATACGGCGCGCGTCACGTCGTCGGTGATTGGTCGCATCAGCTATCAATCAAATACAGTATTTTCGGTAAAAGGGTGTATTCAGTGCAAAACTACAGGCTATTGTTCAACTGAATGTTATTAATAAATACTAACTACACCTTATTGTGAGGGGTATGATGATAATGTGTATTACATTTCCCAGTTTGGGAATAATAAAGCATCCATCTATCTAACATCACGACTCACTGCCAGAAATACTCAATCCTTTTTTATGTGTATTGATTTTTTTTTTTAAAAACTTATCATTTAATGTATTAGGTCTACAAATGTGGTTTCTAATTTGTAGAATAACTACAAATTCAAATTCAGCTTCCATCATTTACAATTAAATATATATAAATATAAAATGGCCTTCGAAGCTATACTTAACTTTGCAATATTTTTTTTTCTTTTATAACCAGAAATAAAAAATAAAACATGTTTAAGATTGTACGCATATTTGATTTTATTAGGAATGCATCCTCAAATAACTGGCGCATTCATCCTACTGAAAACAAACACACAAACGTAAATGACAAGTCCCTCCAGACATACAAAAAAGGAAGAAACGAAACAAAAACAAAACAACTGGTAACATTTCTGAAGGAAGCTCCAGCCTGCAGAGACCTCAAGCTAAAAACCCAACAGCTTCTCTCTAGAAAGATCTTTACGGTAGACCCTTGAGGGTAAATCTCTGACACCGGACAAACCCCACTCAATGAGAGGGGCCTCAAGAGTTGAAAGAAACACGCCGACACATTGACACAGCCTGCTAAGACACACTTGATTCAGATTCAAAACAAATGGTAAAACGAGAGGGAGGGAAATGGGTTAAAACTGGAGGAAGATTTCTTTTCAGACTGTTGAGGCACTCATGGTTGAGTGGAGCTTCAGTGGCACTGTAAACTAGTTCAATACACATTCGTTTCATTCAGTATAATCTTTCAAACAGCAAAGGATGCAAGAGCAACATGAAAACTACACCCGCTCGTTGTAACAAAAACAGCACTGTAACAGCTTTATATGCCAGATGCTTCTCCTGACCACTGGGACATGCCAGAGATATTTATATAAGCTCGTTGACGACACATTTCAGGCGACTCCCGGAGGGGGCAAGATGGTCAAGAGAAAATCTATACCTACACGTTGAAAAAAAAGGACACCATTCACGGCAGATAAACGCTCATTTATCCATCTACAATAAATACATCGGCCTAAATTGGTAACTTGAAATGGCTTTGGCGCCCTGGAGATGAAAGGACACCGTTCGAAAAGGAAGTGGCTCGTGTGAGGTGGGGTCAGCGTTAGTAACAGACATGATGGTTGCTTTCACTGCTAATTAGGAGGATATCTTTGTTAGTAGTTCGGGTCGGGGGGAATTCCCTCTTCTCTCATTTGGTGTCGACAGCACACGTTCGACCGCGGGCACCGTTCGTTACAACGGGACGTGGCTGAACAGGTACGACACGGACTCGCCGTTGTGAGTTCTACGGATGGCCTCTGCAAGGATCATGGAGATGTCGATAACCTGGAGGCAGACAAGGACAAGTCATTAGTCTTGCTGTCGCTATTTGTCATTAATCCATTCAAAATACACACTTCTCAACCCAATGTATGCTTTACATATTTCTAAATACATTTACAGTTTATATAAATACTATTATATTATTTATGGATTCTATTTTTCTTTTTTCGTGTGTTGCGATGTTGAAAAGTGCCTCTGACCTGTATTTTGGGACAATGTTTCATTTTCTCCTCCTGAGGGATTGTATTGGTGACCACCACTGCCTCAAAACATGCGTTGTTGATGCGCGAGATAGCCGGACCAGAAAATATGCCATGGGTTAGGATGGCATACACCTTAGTGGCACCGGCAGAAATTAGCCTAGAGGGAAAAGAAGGAATTCAGTTCATTAGTAACCTCCACATCTGTGTTGTAAATGCATTCTTTATATATTCTATTTAATACCCACTTGTCAGCAGCATAGCAGACTGTACCACACGTATCGGCCATGTCGTCCACCAGAATGGCGACCCGATCCGTTACATCCCCGACGAGCACCATGCGGTCGACCTCGTTTGCCTTTTTTCTCTCCTTGTGAATAAGAGCAAAGTCCACATTCAGCCTGTCCGCTATTGAGGTGACCCTGCACAAAACAAAGCCCGGAAGTTAGAAGCGATTCACGTATATGAACTGTTTGCGTATGTTATAATCAGAGCCTTGCCAGAGACAAGTCAACAAAAGAATAATCTAAAGTGAATACCAGGGGAGATATGGCGAGTCTGAGCTACGTTCAAGGGTAAAACATATACAGCGTGAGGAGTGACTGCTAAGTTTGTGGCCTAAGTTGGAGGAAGAGGAGTTATACCGCTCCCGATACACGCTTCATTACTCTGACTCTGAGCGATTATTTGGAAAGTTTGAAATTAATGGTGGCATTTCTATTTTGGCTGAAAATTGCAAGTCAGCACAGCCTGAGAAAATAGACGGCATCCATCTTTGAGCAGTCATCCGACACCTCTGTCTCAAGGATTTATCATCCAAAATGATCGAGACACGGTGGCAGCACTAGGGGAGGGAGCATCTTATTACTGCACGGAGAAGAAGAGGGCTGCTGAATTCAAAACGTGGCAGAGAGGAGGAGGAGGAGGAGGAGGAGGAGGAGGAGGACACTGACAAGACTTCTGCAGAGTCAAGTCAAAATTGACTGCTCCCATCTTAAGCCACGAACTTTCACTACTTGTGTGACAAACGGCCCGGCATACCTCTTGGCTCCTCCTGCATCAGGGGAGACGATGATACAGTTTTTCCATTCAGGGATGTTCTCCTTGATCCACTTCAGCACAGCTGGCTCTGCATACAAGTTATCCACGGGGATATCAAAGAATCCCTGGAACAAAGAGTCATAAATGGATTAAAATAAGTGATTACTCAACGGAATAACAGTGAATAACATCCATTTCTGCTTAGGCCCCTTTTCATGTTGCTTACCTGTATCTGTGAGGCGTGCAAGTCCATGGTTATTATGTGGTCAGCGCCCGACACTGACAACATGTTGGCGACCAACTTGGCAGAGATAGGGGCACGGCTCTGCAATGAAAACAGATCTGTTCAGCTTACATCTAAAAATAGCCCCTTGACCGAGAGCTTCACAATTCATTTCAATCATAACCAGTCATTCTGTAATATGTAGTTTGACCCAATACTTCTTTCAATACAAGAAAATACAGTGTTCATATGTCCGGTATCTCTGAATATGTTTTAAAAAAAAGTGCAACTGTTTTATTTTTAACCGATTTTGTGAATTCAATTGTTATTTGTATCTTTTATGTCTATGTTTAATGTGATCACGTGTTTGAATCCAACTATTTGAGCTGCCAGGTCAAAGAAATTTGCAAAAGAGATCGCGGATCTCAATGAGACACACCTAGTTTAACAAAGGTTATAAAAAATACACACGCACATACATATATATAATCACAAACTCACTACAAATTCCTGGAGGATTTCTAGGCTTTTTGGAGAGTTTATAGTCAGGTAGTGCATTCATGCAATGTCTTTAAAAACAAAAATAAAGAGCAAACAACAGGCAAATGACAAGTATGAATGAAATTAACTAGGCAGAGCATATGGAACGGGGAAGGAAAACACAAAAGGGAACGCAAACATGCCCCGTTAAGCAGTTTCTGATCGACACGGTGCCAGGCTTCCTGTCATGATTCGTGATGGCAAATGGCATGACAGAAGTAAGTAGACAGATATCCCTCACCCCCACCTTGTCCTTCTTGTCTTGCCGGGCGTAGGGAAAGCAGGGGATGACGGCGCTGACCCTGGAGGCCGAGGCGATCTTGCAGGCGTTGATCATGATCAGCAGCTCCATCAAATTGTCATTGATCTCCCCACAGCCACTCTGCACAATGTAGACATCTTCCCCGCGCACGCTCTCCCCTATCTCCACGCTGCCAGAGGAGAGGGGTGACAAGACAAACAGTACTTAGAGCCACGGAGCAAACACACAGTGGCAGGCTGGAGATAAAGGACACGAGAGTAAACAATGTCTTGTGTGTCAGCGTGATTAGATCTGAGCAAGGGTTAAACTGAGGATCCGAGGGAAGCATGCTGACTCATAAAATGACCAGGAATGACGATAGAATTTCAGCGTCGGGCTTAAAATGTAGGATAATTTATTGCCTAGTTAGCAAGACTTCTGAGCCATGTGTGGACTACAAGTTCCTGGCAACACGGCGCGGCAGTTTCACCCCAACACCACGTTCTCATTAATACATGTCGCTAGGCTACAACATTTGCGTACAGGCTTACACCTGTGACTATAACGTCCTTCGAGGTGGCCAAAAGAAGCAAACAACTCACCAGGTTTCTTGGTTGCTGAATTTCTTGGTCACAACCTTCCCCAATTCGAGACCCAGGCGGTCTGCTATTTTTTGAGACAGGTCCGGATGTGAGCTACCGCTGAATATTTTGATATTTGGCATTTTTTTACGGTCCAGGGCGTCGTTCCGTTCAAGCGATGAGAATCAGCGGGGGGATTGTCGAGTCAGAGGGAGCGCGGAGTCCAAAGCAACAACTGGAAATTGATCAACAGTTGATGTGCTACTCTTACCGAGCTAAAGTATGCTCCCTACCTATCCACCATTATGTCCCACACACATCACGCGTGAAGCTCTTCCTCAACAGGAGCGGCGCGCACGCTTTCACTTACGTCCTGTCGTGATGACGTAAGTGAAAGGGGTCACATGAGCCTCTCGGTAACTCTGGAAACGCATCGGGAGAGCGCATACGTGCTAAAAGAAGAAAAACACAAACCAGTTCCCACAAAAGTCACGGCTACGTGTACAGCTTATTTGCGGTTAACAGTGTATCTTTTTTTTGTTTCCTAAATCGTTTTATTTAAAAAAAAACAAACAAACAAACAAAAAAAACTAATTTATGTCCAGCGTGTCTTCTCTGTTTATCACCTATCCGGGCATATGTAGGACACTGTGTCAACTCTTTCAAAGATTTTTTATGTGTTTTATTTTATTTTTTACAAACACAATTATATAAAAAGCAAACAAATCCCATTTTTCTTTCTCTCTTTCTTTCTTTCTTTCTTTCTTTTTTTTTTTTTTAAAGAAAGCACGTGCCCTTCCTCACATCCAATATGGCGACGTTTACAGAGCATAAGCAAACCAGCTGTGCCTGCACGAGGTAAGAATGAAAACTACATGTTGGGAAAAGTGCTGCTAACCATATAAACATTTTCAAAGGAGACATATTATCATAACAACGAAATCTTACAATTAGTCACATTAAGTCTTGGCAGTGAGACAGTAAACCAACCTCCAGAAGACTACAAATGAAGCAGCTAAATAGAATTTAACCTTATAATTAATTGCACATGCCCTTCTCACTATGTCAAGATGTCTATTGTGACTAAAGTCTCTTTACATCATAACGATGAGGTTTGACCGGTGTTTAAAATAATGAGTGTGCTTCATCACTAACATCCACTGACTTTTACCACATAACAATTGTAATTATTATTAACATTTGTGTATGTGCCCACAACCTTACTGCATTGTTTTTCTTTTAAGAGGCTCTCTTGGCTCTTAGTTTGACTAAGATCTACTTTTCAAATATTGAAGAATATTACAAACTAAAGCAAGCCCATATCAAATGTCAAACTGTTTCACCGCCGTGTCAAGTCAGTTTGCACTGAGTCAACATCAGTCTTTGCCAGAGCAACCACAACATTAAGAACCAGCTTGCAGTAGAAGAAAGACATATCCTGGAATCGTTCATGTGACACAGTGTGTTTGAAGTCCTTCTAATGGATGCCCTGACATTACCATAAGTTTAGTGCATGCAATGTCATTTCCAAATTCTCTGCGAGAGTTTATATAATATACTTTATTGCTCTTAAAACATGAGTTAACTTTGTACACAGACAGAAGACCACAGTGACGACAAGATCATTGACAGTAAATAAGGACAGGGATGAATAGGTGTACATAAAGAAACAATGGATCAAGTCATGGTGGGCTCATCGTGTGAATGAAACACAGACTAATCCACACAGTTTGGCAAAGCAACGTAGCAATGACAACCACTGTAAATGCTTGCTGTAATGTTGAAATGTTCAAGTGCTGATGAGAGAATATTGTCAGATACTGTTGTTTATAAAAATAAACATGTCCCATGCTTTATGCTCATAATATATTCTTTAAAATATATGTTTTACTATTAGTCTCTATGTTACATTACTACTATAAATAATTACCTTACAGACATGTTTTTTATCTTGTCCTATTTACAAAATATTGAATAGTTTGAATAAATCTCAATGTTACAAGTGATGTGTTAAAAGCCTTTCTTAATCTTTCAAATGTTTTGTCGTATTATTTACATTTATGTACAGTGAAAAAATTATACATTTCCATATTGAATATCTTTTGCAAAACACGAACATATTGCCACCACACCCTTTCACTCTTTGCCATGTATTCCAGTTTGAAGTGGAAAATGATCTGCATAAACAGTACCATCTCCTGTCATCGCTCAAGTTTCTGCCTCTGAATATGTAAAGGGAAAACATGCAGTACAGGGGAAGGGAAAACACTGTGTATGGTAATGGGAATGCCACATCAACAGTAGAGGAAAAATTATTAAAAGAGAGTGCCCTTAAACATCACAAACGTGTTTTGAATCTCAGACAGATGTGCGGCGAAGCAAATATGTTTCCCTTTTGAATCAAATTAAATCTTATTAAATGTGTTAAGTAAATATACTTCTAAAAAGTATTAAGGTTAATTGAAACATTGGTTTGTTTTAATTTACAGAATGCATGGCATTCAGCATCAGTATTCTGTATCGCCCGTCTTATAATAGCTTCAGCAGTGTGGATGATCGTATCATGTAGTATTTAACAAAATACTTGGGTTAAGTTGATTGAAATGACTAAAAGAAACAGATTGACACATTTCAGGATTTTTGTGTTGTGGCAGCCTAGTATGTTAATTTGATTTCACAGCACTTTCTTTTAATAGTATTTCCACTATACATGTTAGGCTGGCACAACTATAAAGCCTTCCAGGAATAACAAGAGGATGAGACACAAAGAAGATTTCAGACAGGAAATGATGTGTTAGTTTTATTAAAATACATAGAAAACTACTTTGTGTGTTTCTTATATATTTGCTAAATTGCACAATGTGTAACAGCACATAGAAAGCAAACTTGTTTATATTGTATCTGAAAACCTGAATAAGAACAAAGGAATCTTTTGAAATGGGTCAGCATTCGCTTTGAGGATGAATAATGAAAAACTAGTGGTGTTGGCTCAAGTGAGTTTTCCAGCAGCAGTGAATAAAAAACACCAAATCCAACATTAAAGGATTCATCTCGACCTCAGATCTCATCCCAGAAGTTGTGCAAAATCCTAGTGAGAACATTCTCTCTTGCAGGTGGATGTCTAGATTTAACACTATAATTCACTACCAGTGTGATGCAAGAGAGCTATAGGATAATGGTGGTGTAAAATACACTGCTTGTGTTTTTAAGTACATGGTGGGTATGTTTTGTTTACAGCTGAGTGAGGTAACAACACTCAATACTGTACAGTAGATAAGATCGTGACTTGAGTGTCTGCTACATTGTCTGCACTAAACAGGTGTTTGATACCTGCTCTATTGTGTTGAGAAAATGGGCCTCTGTGGATAAGTATAGTTCTTCCTGCGCTTTTCATTTACCAACACTGTCATGTACATTTTCAGTCTTGTATCAGTACTTTGGACACTGTCAACATGAGATCCAACAGAGATCAGTTTTGCATTACAACAGTTAGAAAATTCAACAAATAAACACATCACCATCTAACCAACCAACCCTTTGGACTACGCATTTTACAGAAGTCGCTACTCGACAAGATCTCTGAAATATTTTTGTCCAAAGCATACATTTATTTCTGATGTATTATAATTTTTATACTCCTCTTAATTCAATACATTTCAAATATATTTTTCACCTTTTTTCTTCACAAAACTTTATATTATTTGCTAAGTAGAGACAACTCAAATATACATTACATATAAATATTATACTTTAATGACCTATGTATATTGTGAATACTGATATGAGGTGATTAGCCCTGTATCACCCAGTCTGTTGTAGGGTACTTATTCCATTGTGCATTAGTTTGGTGTATCTTTATATTCGAAACAAGATCCACAAGGCTACCTCAGGGCCTGTAAACATGGGATGGAACAGTTGCGTTGAGGATGATTCATTGCACGTTTTGTAAAAATTGTAAACAATAAATAAATAATGAATTTGGATAGAACAGTCACCCACATTCCAGTTCTGTTCTGATTACATTCCTGCCAGATATATCCTTACTGGGCAGGCAGAGTTTTGATGGGCCGAGTGAGCGAGCTCATGTTGTTAGCGTTGGAGGAAACTGGAGGACTCATTGTCTTTGTTGGCAAGCTGCTTGAGTGCCCCATTGACTCTTCTGCTGCACGCAGAAGCAAAGTGTAGTTGATAGCTACTTCCTCAACTTTTCGCAACAGCTGCAACCTTTGGGTTTCAGAACGAACCCCTCTGACCAGTTTGATGAAGGTCTGAGTTAGTTCACATAACACTTGAAAGCTAGACGAGACTACGGCAAGCATACGTGTTGGGCTTTTTTCAACACTTGCCACTCTCCGACACGACGCTCTGAACTCTTTGAAGCGCACTGCTAGCTCCTGTTTGTACTCTGTTATCCGTGAGGGCTGAAGACGAGCCTCACCCTCAGCTTGTGGGCTGTTAGCACACTGACGTAGGATAGCTAGCAACTCATTTGCATCCAACTGTGCATTTAGGAAACCATCAGGCAAGCTGAATGTTTTCCCTTGTAGAGCCTGTACCCGTGCTAGACTCCCTTCCAGTGTACCACATGCTCTCAGGTCAATCTCCTGAGTCTGTGGCTCCTCCTCTTCTTCCTCTTCTTCCTCTCCGCTGCAGTCTTCTGCATTAAGAACTTGAAGTGTTTTGCTTACAACAGGAAAGGTACGTGAGTCCAGTTCCATGCCTGGAAGGACCTGGAGGGGTATGGAGTAGGAGAGTTCATCTTTCTCGCTGCTTTCATCTGCAGCCTCACACTTTCTGTAGCAGAAACAGAAGGAGCAGCATTTATCCTTGTCATCACTGTCTTCACTAGGCAAGGTCAGTAACACCTCTCCAGTCCCTTCTTTGCTTTCACGCAGTAATTCCTCTCCCTGAATGAAAAACACACCTTTTTTTCCTTTCCCTTCTGCCTGGTGAGACTGAGTGTGCACTGGCTCTACTGGAGTGGGAAGCCTCAGTCCAGTGGCCCTCACTCTCTCCATCTCCTTCTCTAGACTCTTGGCTTTTGGCTTCACCTCAGCATACACGGGTGTACTAGTGCTATTATCTAGCTCTCCAATACTGTATCGCCTCTGGAGCTTCTTATATTGTGGAGCTCCCATGCAATCTGTTTGAGAAGTGCAGGTGGGCAAGCAGGAGCCTAGCTCTCCCCTAGGCTCTCTTGACTCAAGACTGGTAGATCGTATTCTTGTGGTCTTGATCTCTAAGGTCCGAGGTCTCCTTGTCGAACCTTGTGTGTGAGGGGCTTTGGAGACTACTGGAGGGGTCTTCGAGATAGCTCTCTCTCTACCCCTGTTTTGTGCCTCCGTTGTTGATCCAACTGGCGTGTCAGGTAGTCGCATACCCCTACACATTCGCTTACAGTCACAACTGCGTCGCTGCTCTCTGGAAATCCCTGGTGCCTTTAGGACAGGACTGGTGCGAAGTTGGCAGGCACACGGAGTGCCCGAGGGCACAGGTGAGGATCCTTGGGGCAAAAATTCTCCCTGTGATGATTTGGGTTTCAGTAGCTCCTCTAAGAATTCTAGCTCATACTGGCGGACTTTCTGCAACTGCGCCCTTCTTTCATCTGTTTCTCTTCGCATTCTTGCCGGAAAAGTTGCTGAAAGAAGATTTCTAAAACTTAAGAAAGGGGCACTGCGCTGGGACTTTCCTTTACCACTGCTTTGCTTCTTTAAGTCTCTGGCTGGGAGAGTGGAGACCTTATCTACAGAAAGGTTAGGGGTTGTTGGATCATCTAAAATAGGTAAGGATTTCATGGGGCATTTCTGTGACTCAGGAATGGATTTGCCTTGGGCACCTTCCGTCTTGCTTTCAGTGGCTTCTTTTCTCTCTACCTTTACTGGCAAACGAGGGGAGTACTTGGTTTGTATTTGTGGACTGGGTTTTGCCAGACTAGGATCTGCTCCTACTCTCCCTGCATTTTCTTTGTTGTTAGCCAGCTGGAGGCCTTTGGCCCGAAGACGTTCATCATCTGTCGGGGAGGAGGATTGAAACACTACTATCTTCTGTACCTGTGGGTCTTTTAGTCTTAGTTGAGTTGTGGGCTCCTGTTGCACTGGACATGTGCAGAAAAGATCATCAACTGGCAGAAGTTCTGTTGAGCTTGAAGGCTTCATGGTCTCACTAGAGGCAGTCTTGGCATCTTGGCACGTTTTAGAGGGTGAAATCTTGACAGAGACTGTTCTGTCCACAGGCAAGAGAATAGGTAAGGCTTTATTTATAGAGTCTGTATTAAGAGGTGCTGATGTCTTCCCTTTTGTACCATCAGACAGATTTTGGCTCACTGTCTCTTCACAAGAATTTGATCCTTTCTGATCTTTACTGACTTGAACTGCCAGTGAAGCATCAGGCAATTTAAGTTCTTCAGGTGACTTGGAAAGTGGATCAGGGGTTTTTGCTTTGGTGGATTCAGATTTTGCCTTAACTTCTGCTTTCTGTTCATTCTGAGCAGTGTCCCCCTGCTCTGTCACAACACTGAGTATAGCTGAGTCTTGGCTGGGGCTGACTTTAAAGGGAACAGTCTTGCTTAGGATTACTTGCTTCGGTGGACAGCCAGCACGAATCTGACCCACAGAGAACGCCCCAGTCCCTATGGTCTTTGCAGTGCAGCCGGGGATTGCTAGTGGAAAGTCACGCCGGCAGAGGATACGGTCCTTGTTGATGTGATGAGCCAGCAGGTAGGCCTGATTCTGGTTCTGCTTCATAGCTGTCACCATCTCAGAAACATCTGTCAACTCAGAAGAGTTCGTCTCATGGCCTGAGTCCAGTGATGACTCAGGTGTAATGGCAGCTAAGACAATCAGCCCTGAGGATGAAAGCAATACACTGTTAGAATAATCAAGAAACAACACATTTTAATGCTGAAATATAATGACATTTTTGACATAGTGTGCATTCGTAGTACTTGAACCATTTGTAATTTAGTGGATTGATTGTGATAACAAGAGTAAAATACAATTTTGTTTAAAAATGTGTTTTTCAGGATGAAATTTAGAAAGATGTTTGCAAATTCTCTACCCAGACTATGTCAATTAACTCTTAATAATTTGTCTTGCTTCCTCTGGATTTCTTTTAAAGACACACAGTGTTGTGAACGGTAAATGTGTAATTTGACTGATTCTTATATTTTATTGATTACTTGACTGAGATTGGTACTCAGTTTTTTAATGTTGTGGCATGACTGAGGTTGTTGACCTGCAGTCTGTGTTGGTTGTTGAGGATGATGGGGGTAGTCCTCAGAGGCTGCTAAAGCCTCGAGCGCCTGTAAGGTGGACACCAGTGCGTCATCAAGCTCCTGGGCATGATCTCGGACTGTTCTTGTAGAAACATTATCAATCAGTGTCACAGGCACATCTTCCTTGGCTTGTGCCAGCTTCCCAGAGGTGACACCTGCACTGGCAGTAGTTCGAGCCTTCCTCCCTCTCTTTGGGTCATCTTCATCGGAACTGTTGTCCCTGAAGCCAGGTGGTGGGGCAGCAATAGCAGGTGGTGGTGGCTGCAGCGTCTCTCCTCCACCATCAACCTCCTCCTCGTCCTCCCCGTCATTCCCAGGAGGAGGAAGGGCCATGAGGTCAACAGCACCTCCATCTCGGGAGGCACAAGCACTGGAACAATATTTCCCCGAACTCCCACTTGTGTTCACTGTTGTTGACAGACCCTCTGCCCTTAACCTGGCTTTGCAGGAGTCACAGAAATATCGAACGCTTTTCTGGGATTGACCCATTGTCTGAGCTCGAATTCTAAATCCTGCATTCTCCACTGCTGGGCTTTCTAAACTGCCCCCAGCTATTTCCTCGGTACTCTGCTGGGTGGGATCTGACTTGGTTCGGGGCCGTCCAGGGGGCTCTTGAGGAATAAAGTTCTCATTGATGTCGAGTTCAGCTTCAGCATGTGTTTGGAGTTCTGGAAATTGTTGTTGCTCTCGAAGGTGAACATGACACAACCCAAGATGTTGAGACTCTGCAGGAACTAGGGCTCTTGAAGACCCTGTTTCCCTGTGCGAGCTTTCCCTCTCGTCCCCTCGTCGCCCTCCACTTGGCAAACCGGTTGCCCCAGAGCGTGGGTGGGCATGGTGGGAGCTTCTGTAATCTGGGGACAGAATTGTCAGAGCAGTGGAGAGTTTGAAGTGTTAAGAACCATTGGGGATAGAGAAGATCCAGATGGAAAAGCAGAGGCGAGAGCTGGTGGTCACATGTGGATTATATATTTCAGAGATGGATGTTGAAAGTTTGTTTGAGGTTATAAGGTTAGACTCTGGTGGAATGTGATGATATGATGGTACAATTCTTCTTTAATGTAGACTACAAGTTGGTAAAGCGGATGGTAGAGACACTGCTCATGTTTGAACAGTAAATGTTTATGATGTTACAGCAAAATGTACACTGCAGAATTCCATCATGTTAGTATATCTTGGGGAGAAAGCAATATGAAGTATTCCATTCCAATGAGTCAAGATGGAGATGAGAGTAGAGACAGCAGAGGGCGCCATGGGATGAGCGTTCCAGGATAACCTGGTTACTATAGGAAATGAATTCAGTCAATGAAGAAGCTGTGTCCATCAATGTCCATGTAGACTGAACATAGAATGAAGATTGCCACATATTTCTGTCATGCGGTGTCTAATATGAAGCTATATACATCTCTAAATGTGGGATATGTAAACAGTGCTGTTTTCCATAGACTTTTATGTATTTGTCTATTAGATATCTATATAGTTCATATGTTAGTTTTTTTGTACTAATAAATGCTAATCAGAAAAAAAAAAAAAAATTAAACACTTCAAGTCAAGAAGACTTCTAACGTACCTGCCTTGGTCAGCTGAGACTGACCAGGATTCCGGAAGTAGATGGTCCGTTTAGGGTCTACAAACAGCTTGTAGTAGCCAGATATGAGGCTCGCAAAGTTACTTGCATCAGGCCATTCCATGAGTAGAACCAGTGGCTGTAAGGGGTGGTAGGGAAGGGAATTAGGAGACTATTTAGGGACAGGCAATGAGTATTGCCTGCTTGTTTTTTCACTGAGCTGATCAAATGAAACTGGAGTCATTTAAGAAGTCAAAATGGAAACTTAACAGAAATATAACTGAAAAAAGTATCTTGTCATTATCAGATGATTTTGTAGCGTGTATCTTTAGAAATAATCCGCTGTAATACCTTGGCCTCATGAATTGTCACCTCCACACGAGCAACTCCTTGGCTCTCTCGGTAGAGCTGAATTTTGGAAACCCTACTGAACTCAGCCAGAACTGTTGTGAGGTTGTTTTTCAGGTCTATCACATGACTAATGCCATGTCGAGGGCCCACCAGTAGTGTTGTAGCTGATTGTTTCTCATCCTGGTGAAGAACACCATGTTTAAAAGATCAGTTTCCTTGTGCAACAAATTCAACGACACAAAAAATTAAACTGAACAACACGCGGTCTTAACCAAACAAGATGCAGGGGTATTCTTAAATGCAAAGATGAAAAAAATGCATTACCAGTCCAACAGTATGAAACAGTATTCCACCAAAAGGTGGGAGGTCATTGAGTACACGCATGTACTGCAGCTTTCCTTGGAGAGGTGGGACCTGTCAAAAGAATGATAAAGAAGAAGCGCTCATCTTTGACTTAGAAATCATTCTCCTGCACTCCATTTGTCCTCCTGGGGGCACTATTGAGCCACAGATCTTGCCAGTAAAGTCTTATGCAACAGTTACATTGATAGGGATGGAGGACTGGTTATCAAGCAGACACTGTCATTTAATATAATCCACTAAATTTCACCAGTACAGAAGCAGCAAATTATTGAGATTTGTATGTGAACATCAATAGATGGTATGGCAATTTTGCCACAAGTCTGATTCCTATTCTATTTGTAATGCAGTTAAAGTGTGTGTTAATAGCAGGATAACCAAAAACATTGAAACCATTAACAAAGAAATTTCTAGATATTTCAGTTATGGAAATGCTAACAATTGCTAGTGTAGAAATGTCAAATAAGAAGAAACCTTGTTGCCAGACGGTGGTGGATGCTGGTAGGTCTTCAGCAACTGAGACAGGGTTTTACACACATTCTTCTCCTTCACTGTCGGAAGTAGAGTGAGTGGAAGGAAAGGCTCTAGCCCCCATTCTTTTCTGTGGCCGAGAGCAAAGGGAAACGTGTCAGAAACATGCACAAAAAGAGAACCTTAATGAGAGTGCTAGAGAGATGCCATGACTGAGGAGACGGGAGTTTTCTTCACCCCATGGGAGGAAACAATGCGTCTAGCTTACATCCTCTACATCTCCTGTCTTGACATGGCCACCCTAAGTCTATTACAAGCACAGTGAATCTGTTCTGCTTCTGTGGCTGTGATAGTGGAATCTAATTACTTGCCAGGTTGAGGTTTTGAAGAATAAATGAGCAAATTGAGGGAGAGATGTAATTTTACAAAGCAATAGATTTCTTTGTTATAACGACCTAGGGACAATGGTCCTTCAGCAATTACAGTTTTTAATACTACTGGGATTAATTATTAATCACCTAGATATATCGAATGAATAAACTTCACCATGGGACTCGTGGATATTGTTCTCAGAATTGTAAATGAGCTGAAACAAAATGCATTAATTTTTGTCTATCAGTTCATTTGAAAATAATTTAGCTTGTGGACTTACTCGACGTGCTTGAGAGAGATCTTCTGATTGGGCCTCGCAGAGGACACGGTGATGTAGATGTGGAGCGCGGCCAGTCGTAACGTGATGTCAGATTTCCAGTCCATGCTAAAGCGCTCCTTGATAACGTCATTACGACTCTGTTCGAACATGATGAAATGCTGTTTAATTCACAGCTGATTGTAAAAAATAAGAAAAACAACTTGGACACCTTCCGAATTCTTGCATATGCCTCTGACTATATCAACCAAAAAAATCTACCATAAACATAATCTAATGGAAACACTCGAATGAAAGTGTCTACAAGAGCTTTGCCTCCATCCGGGTGCTGCTCTGCTTCTCAAGGAGATAGGCCTCCAACAGTATCATGAGACTGAATGACATTCGTTTAAATCCCCCTATAATCTAGTGCTTTACCTGTATGTAGAGGTACTCAAAGGCAGCAGGGTCCCTTCTTAGCAGGTCTGCAGGATCCTTGGGGAAGAAGCAGACGCGGAACAGACACTTCATCCCTTGGAAATAGGTTCTATGCACCACCTGAGGGAATATGACAAAGTCGGAAAGATAACAACTGCATCTTTGTCTTTTGCCACATATCACGTTATCATTTTCCATAAGTGAACAGGGGAAGCTGAATTCTGAGTGCACTGTTTATCTTCATAATACCGCTGTGAATTATGTAGCAGACTTTGTCAAGGTGAAGAAATGCAAAGAAATGTAACTATCGGCCAAGCAACTACAAACTATTATACAAGTGCAAACTGAAAAAATAAAACACATTATTACAGTTATATTTCATGGTATTACCCGAATTGCAGTAGTATTGCACAGAAAACACACTGACAATTCACAAAAAGCAAGCTAAAGCAGCAACTCAATATGTTTGACATGTTTGAAGATTATCAAATGCATTTAACCAAGCGGATCCTTCACTTCTATCTGACTGAGGTTTTATTTTTTTTTACTTTTTTTTTATCTCAAAACATCTGTGTCTGGTACTCACCTGAAAGACACATGACTAATGCCTGTTAATGGCCCTGTATTCTAGACAGTATCTCATTTGTTTTGTAGCGACAAACAGTTGCCTTTGTCCAGTTGCCTTTGTTTTCGCTTTGATTTAGATATACCCTGACCTGGATATTTGACAGACACGCAGCCACTCAGCAAACCCTGGCGACATAGTAGTTTTTTTACATTTGACATTTTACCTTGTTGTATTTTGTTACTGAGTGTTGGGCTACTATTAGCGCCTTCACAATGCTCATCCCTTAAACATATGTAATGAACCTACTGGACACATCTTGTACTCATGCCCTTGTTATAGGTGTCTCACATGTGTCAGCGGCTGGTTCTCCTGCAGCAGATGCAGCCTCTGATTCTGATCCAGACCACCCGCCTCCAGCACCAAGGCAAAGTGCTCAATGTAGCGCAGTGAGAGGCGGTCCTGCAGGGAGGAGATCACATCCTGGAAAGAGGGAGGTGGAAGCAGATGAGACACTAGAAACCGTTTCCACGGTAAGAATACATTACACCACAAAAGTGCATATTTTATCTGCTGGGTCTATTTTCGCACTGAATTCCCTCCGTATTTACACAGTGCAGTTTGTCAAATTGATATCCTTGTGGTGAGTATTTTTTGGCTAGACGCTTTGGTATCATGTTTGACACTGTTGTGCAATGGAGAGCTTTTATAGCTATTATTTAGTCTGCCAAGTAAGTGCATCCGATTTAAGAAAAGGATGTCATGCTGGCGTCTGCTAGACAAACTTTTGCTCTTGCGCGCACAGGTATCTATGAATGATGCAGGGGCTTTTCTCAGATTCTCTTAAATGTACCGAGAAAACTGTCTAAGGGGAAACTCACGGCTTATCGCATGCTACCGGCGCTAGGCCTCGGGATAAGGGGTTTCTCCTTCCTCTTAATGTACGGGGGAAAAAAACAATCTATAATTCACAATATGTGAACTCATTAAGAGCAGTAAAATAAAGCATGTACACTAATTGCTTGCTGATGTATTCTGAACAATGTCTGTCCCTGAAAAACAGGGATAAGCAGCTTTAACAGTATTGACCTGTGCGGTTTGTATTAAGTGACACCAGGGGAAGCCGCACAGTCAAGTGAAAGAGCCACAGATTGGGCCCTAAAAGGCAGGAATGCTTTTTTTATTTATTTTTTTTTTATTTGACAGACTGTCTAATGTGCATATAGCTGGGGATCCAATTGTGCCATTGATTTAATCCGTGGCATCGTATTATTGATCTGAGCTTTCGTATTGTGCCAGAATTCCTTCTAATTAGGCTGACAGGAGAGAGCTGCCTTCATGTCTACTTTAAAAGTGCTTCTGTGTTTCTCTCTTTTTTTATTTTATTTTATTATTTTTTACTCCTTTCGCCCTGCATGAGCAGAAAAGAGATTTTTGAAATCTAATAGAGTCCGTTTAATGAGTCTGCCCGGAGATGTCAGACTCATCCTAGAGACAGAAGTGACCCCTGCCTGACAAAATTCATTTGTTCCTCCATGACCTTAATCACATGAATGAGATTAAACATTTGAGAAAAAATAAATAAATAAATAAAAAGGATCAAGTATTGTAAAATTAAGTTGTTTTTTTTTTTGTCTCTGTGGCACATTTTGTCAAAACAATTACTTATTTATGGTTGAATTGTAAATTTAATGCGCTCCAGAACACATTGTCTGCAATAAAATAAATTCCTTTACGTCATGAAAAAACAGTATATAATATTAGGCTAAAATGTTAACCTGCAGTAATTTATTTCTATGGCTTTAAATGCAGCCCTGACATATTTTTTATGTCTGTTTTTTATAACTCTAGAAAGTTGCTAACTTTCACCTGGGGCTAGGCAGATACTGTACAGAGTTTTTCTGCAGGGAACTGCTGCTTTGAGTGACACAAAAATGTAAAACGAAGAGCCGAGTGAATGGTAATGTGATTGTAGCACATCGAGGCAACATCCTTTGAAACGTGAAAATACTGGTTATAGCTGCATTACGTCGGTGTCACAATGATGTGGAAACTCAGTTCATTTTGCAATGTGCACAGCTATAGTGAATACATACCCGAACAGTGGTGCGGCTATCAAATGTGAAGGACTTAATCTGTCCATTCTCCAAGAACACCTTCAACACATTTGGTATCAGCAGCAAGGAATCGTCCTTGAGCATTGTCTGAAACAGATTGAAAGAGGAAAGAGAGTCTGGCGAAAAACCGTATGTGTGCCGCTGTGTCGAAAAATGTAATCAAGACTTAACACAATCAGCTGTAATGGCGGGGCTGTGCTATTGAGTGGAAAGCAATAAAATGTAGAGCAGACGCAGGAAGCAAAGATGTCTTAGGGGAGCGACGGGGAGAGAGTCTAACTGAACTCTGCTCCCTTTGAGAAGGAGCAAAACTCTGCCTTAGGATGCCCATCCCATGCATTGTATCAAGATCAAAGAAGGGCTTATACAATTTCTATGGTCTGCCCATTCAATATGTATGCCATCCAAAGAAAATTGGATGGTGGGATTGAAAGCATTCACCACAGAGTTGTCTGAGGGAAGGCGTACGAGGGGAGGCTTGATTGAGGGTTACTGCTTTTAGTCAAAGCGTCCGTCGGAAGAAAAGTTACACGCAGTCCAGCTTCTTTATGAAGAGATGCGCTCTCTCCCCTCGCCCATTGAGAGCTTCTTTAGAATATCACTTAGTTCTTATTTTAAACGAAGATGAACTTGAGATGCTTTTTTATGTGACTTGAGGCAGCAAAAACTGGAAATAAATCGTTATTCTTAGCCAACACAGAATCAGTCATATTTTCTTTGATTTGTTTGTGACTGTGTGATTTGTGCGAAAGTTAAGTAGACATTACTCATCACGGCTAAAGGATGTGGGTTTACTGCAATATCGTATCTCTGAAAATGCGTTCGGTTGAAACGGAGAGCGGTGTCCACGGCAGATGCCCGGCAGTCTGTTTTTGGAGAACTTAAGTATTGAGAAAGCTCAACAAGCTGTTCCTCTGGAAGAGACTATAAAGTCTGAGCTATGAGCTAATAGATCTTTCTACGTGCTGCGGCATTAAACCGAGGGCGCGCCGGCGAGCAGGAGGCGTCGCAAGCCGGTGTATCACCACACATCGCAAGCCTCTACCTCCGACCTTGTTAGTGAGCCGGAGCCAGTTCACCACGTGCAGACAAAGCGTGCTCAGACTCATCTCCCTCCCCTATCTCGTCTCATGAAACTTCAGCCTAGGTGGCCAGTGCTGATAAGCTCTCAGATGATCAATACCCGACTGTGACTCTTGATCACTGGAGACACAGTTTAACAAAATGTCTTGGCACGGTTTACCAGTTGCAATGTATCCATCAAGTGTGTTTTGGCTGATAAAGGAAAGCTCCGGGTTCACATGGCGTTGACTGCCGGTACTTTCAACATCTCATCATTGTCTACATCATCATCATCATCATCATCATCATCAACATTTACCCTGTGCTGGCTAGAATAGAGGGTAAAATAAACTGCAGCTATGATATAAATCAATAAATCATTTTTCCTTTCTTCCATTCAGTTCATTTAAAAGGGAAAAATGTTAAATTATTTTAACACCCTAGTGTCTCCTTCCTTATTGTTTGCATGTTGCGTGTCATGTACGTGTTCCCACTTCATACTGTAAGCTCCTTGCCCCCCCGTGGATCCTTGAATGACCGGGCCTTAGGGACTTTAAAGAGATTATTATGGTTATTAACGCCGGCGGATTGTGTTGCATGTATGCTTAATGAGTATTGTCATCATTGGCTCTTAATACTCTTTCTTCCGAGCGCTCCTCCGTCCCTTCGTCTGTGTGTGTGTATACGTGTAAATGTGTGTTGTGGGATTAGCTCAGCTTAGCTGAGGGGAGAGAGAAGACGAGACAGAGGAAAAAAAAATCACCATTCAGAAGCCGTTTCTAAAGGACGTTATTAGTGTGCAGTCTTTTCCGTATGACTTTATTTCGTATTTCCTTAGTTAAACTGCCAGGAACTTGCTGTTTGCTGCAGCCTCCTCTTACCAGATGCTCTGCCTCATGTTTTTTTTTTTTTTATGTAAGTTATAGATATGTCTGGTAAGTGAATAATTATATAGTATAATAGTTTTACTGTGGCAGTTTTAAAAGTGAACGACTGGAAAAGAGGCACATGTTCCTCATGTGATCATCAGAAATCCAGTGTATTCAAGACAATACACACATACACACTCACTCACATTCAGTACATATAAAGGAGTGATAAAGTGACTTGAATAAGAGCACAGGATATGGGGTGCACTTGAAGTTTTTTCCGATGCTTTTGTCAGTCCGTGTTTGGCATGCACCTGTCACGGAGAAACACGACAAGTTGAACTTACTGAGTCTGGGTCGCTGATGGACACTTGCTCTGAAAAGCGCACTTTAGGCGGGTTGGTTCGCAGGCGGGCCTTTTTGGCTGCACTTATGAAGGCAGACTTAGGTGACTGAAGATAAAAAGAGAGAGAGGGACCGTGAGGGGGAATTGAGCTTGAAAGATGAGGCATAAATGAAATAAAAGCCCCCCTGACTGCCAACGCTACAGAGGCCAAGCCTGCTGCAGTGCGACGAGTGCAAAAGCTTCGAGACGAAGCTAAATGTTTAAATGTTATTGTCGTGCCGTTTAACAAGTACAGTAAATATGTGAACTCTTTCATACTATGTATGAATGTTTAACTTTAGCTTACAAATGATCAAGTAAAACGTTCGTGTTACGTGAGTATTTAATCTTCTAACAGCATCCAGTTCAGTTAGTCGGCTAGACAAATGGCACATTTCCATTTCCTCTGTGTGAATTGATGCATGCACACCCAACTTTTATTTAGTAAGTCTCGTGTAGATATTTATGTGCCTATTTGGAGTTTTGAAGCGTTACCGGGGAAAAAGAAATGACTCCAATGTGTGAAGCATTGCCATGAATACTAATGTAGGTCTGCACTGCATTAGTGTGCGCTGAACAGAATACCGTACAGTGTTCCTATATGAGTCAGAGTGAAAGAAAAATAGTTTTGAGCAATGAGGAGTAACAGAAATCCAGAGGGAGAGCAACATGAAAGGGAGTGAGTGAGTGTCCCATTATACTACCTGATGGGGCTGCAGCACAGTGAGAACTATAGTGTCTTTGCAGCGTCTGTGGAAAAACAACAGAGAGTGGAGTGGGTTAGGTAATGCCACGGACACCGTGGTGTTTGGAGAGCTTCTCCAGTTTATATCTGCCATTTCCTTGCCGGCCTTCAGCTGCAAAAGGACTGACTCATCCACAGGGTTGTGTTCATGTAACGCACCAGCAGTGAGAAACAGTTTGTACTGTTTGATCCACCCACTTTACCCATGTCGTCTTTACCCCTCTTTGCCTGTGTTGCTGCTGGTCAGCTAGTCTGGGACCCTGTCCTCCCCCCACCCTCCCTCCTGGGACAGTAAAGGATGTTACCTTACAAGGTCTATGACTCTCTCTCGGGGCGCGTCGCTCACCGTCTCCTCGTTAATGGCCAAGATCTGGTCTCCAGGGAGAAGCTTGCCAAAGGAGGGGCCGTCTGCGGAGATACAAAATCATACAACAAGAAGGATATTTTAATTTGAGCCATAATATACACACACTTTATGAGGTACACCTGTTCAATTGCTTGTTAACACAAAGAGCTAATCAGCCGATCACGTGGCTGCAGTTCAAAGCATTTAGGCTTGTAGAGGTGATCAAGACAATTTGCTGAGGTTCAAACTGAGCATCAGAATGGAGAAGAAAGGGGATTTAAGTGATTTTGAACGTGGTATGGTTGTTGATGCCAGATGGGCTGGTCTGAGTATTTCAGAAACTGCTTCTACTGTGATTTTCACGTACAACCATCTCTAGGGTTTACAGAGAATGGTCCAAAAAATGAAAATATCCAGTGAGCGGCAGTGATGTGGACGAAAATGCCTTGTTGATGTGAGAGGTCAGAGGAGAATGGGCAGACTGGCTGGGGATGATAGAAAGGCAACAGTAACTCAAATAACCATTCTTTACAACCAAGGAATGCAGAATACCATCTCTGAACGCACAACACGTCCAACCTTGAAGAAGATGGGCTACAACAGCAGAAGACCACACCAGGTGTCACTCCTGTCAGCTAAGAACAGGAAACTGAGACTACGGTTCACACAGGCTCACCAAAACTGGACAATAGAAGATGCAAAAAATGTTGCCTGGTCTGATGAGTCTTGATTTCAGCTGTGACATTCAGATGGCAGGGTCAGAATTTGGCGTAAACAACTCGAAAGCATGGATCCATCCTGCCTTGTATCAACAGTTCAGGCTGGTGGTGGTGGTGTAATGGTGTAGGGGATATTTTCTTGACACACTTTGGGCCCCTTAGTACAAACTGAGCATGGTTTAAATGCCACAGCCTACCTGAGTATTGTTGCTGACCACGTCCATCCCTTTATGACCACAGTGTACCCATCTAATTTCTCATGTACCCAGCTCATACCTGAGTATTGTTGCTGACCATTTCCATCCCTTTATGACCAGTGTGATAATGCACCATGTCACAAAGCTCATATCACCTCAAACTGGTTTCTTGAACATGACAATGAGTTCACTGTACTCCAATGGCCTCCACAGTCACCAGATCTCAATCCAATAGATTGAGCACCTTTGGGATGTGGTGGGACGGGAGATTCGCATCATAGATGTGCAGCTGACAAATCTGCAACAACTGTGTGATGCTGTCATGTCAATACAGACAAAAATCTATGAGGAATGTTTCCAACACCTTGTTGAAAGCATGCCACAAAGAATTAAACCAGCAAAGGGGGTCAAACCTTTTACTAGCAAGGTGTACCCAATAAAGTGTGAGTGTATTCTACTTCTAGTGGCATTACTCTCCCTCAGCACTCACCAACAGAGACGGAGCGTACAATGACAGGTCTCTGGCTGCCTGCAATGAAGCCAAAGCCTTGAGTCGGGTGGCGCTGGATGGTGACCTGTCGAGCTGAGGCAGGACTTAGGGTACCGCTGTCCATACCATCCTGGCTCTCCTCTAACATTGCAGTGCTGTGGAGTACACATGCATTCATGAATAAATAAAGAATAAATTGCACAGGACAAGCACCCTCACAGGATTTGTAAAAGTCGATAAAGAACAATGTGCTGAGAACGACTTAAATCTAAGTAGCCGTACGTACCTGTCACATGCATTCGTGTGTCCATCCTGGACCTTGGCCATCCCATGAGAGGAGGGAGCAGCATGGGATGGGGTTGCACTTTCTGATTCGCAATCATTCACCTGCTCAATAGAAAGGAGGCAAGAGGGGGGGATGCAAGCAAAGAAGTAAGATGTAAAATATGAGAATGCGTATTGAAGTCTTTGCTGTGCTAAGCTTATCTAAGCACATCTCGCACCGCTTCTGCGACACGAAAAAACGAGCTGAAAATTGTTGCATTCAAGATTACAACTCCAGACATCCTCCACGGTGAACTGTTTGCACTGTATAAAACCTGGCTCTGTAGCGTGAAATTCAAGGGATGAAAGGAGAAATAGGTGTTTACAATGACGTTCGTCTTCTAAAAGTATCCGACATTTGAGGCATGCCTTTCCGAAAATTAAATGCAATTATCGACGACCTGTTACATAATGCACACAGGGGATGTAATGCATTAAGGTCTCTGAATCTGCCAGTGTGGACCGAGCTACTGCTGTGATCCACACATGCTCTTTTACAGATGCCTGTGTGGGAGGCAGTGAAAGCAAGATTACTGAAAGACCGAGTGCGAGTGTGTATGTGGAATGTGGGCTTCTGTGTTTTGTGGCGGAAAGAAAAAAAAAAAAGAAATGGAAATTGTTGTGTGAGAAGAGAAAAGAGAACCAGATATTTATTTTTTTGCCCATGGATATCTGTGATCTGTAGGACTCTGAAGGCGAGACACTGATTGTGATTTTAATTCTGCAGATGGGCTAAGACAGAAAGAGAGACGGATAAGGAGGGAAGATGGCAGTGTGCTGCTCGGGATTGTTATGCATGGGTTCACTGTGGAGAGCAAATACCTTTTTGAGTGACACAGGCGGAGAACAAACCATCAGTAACGGGAGACTGAGTCACATGAGTCAATAGTCCAGATTCATATTCCTGTCACTTGTTGTTTCTGATAACATGGTCTCATGAGGGAGCGTGATTCATTAACAATTCCAGTGAAGCATCACTGATCTCTACCTTGTGTCACGGTGTCAGGTTCGATGTACCTATAGTGTACCTTTCACACTATTTTACTAACTACTTTTGTATATTTTCACAATGTTAATTCTGTACATTTTTTTAATTACACTGCTTATTTTTATTTTACCTTAATTTAATCTCATTTTATTTATCTTTCTTGTGGTTTTATGAGTGTTTACTTTCATGTGCAACGAAGCTACGGTGAGTAATTTCCCTCATGGATCATTAAAGTCTGTCTAAGTCTAAGTCTATGATAGATGGGCTATGATAGATATCAGTCCGCGACTAAAAAATCCATTGTATTACAAGTGCTTTGAATTTCAATTATACTCATAATTTTAAAATGTCTGTGTTTGATATTCAGCTGACTCGCAAATGCTGTAACAAAGGTGCACAGCGGTGACAAATGATCCTGCGCCAACTGGTGGCGCCTCTAAAAAAGATTACACGTTTTTGATTGAGAGTGATTATTTTGTGCTTTGATTCTCCCAGTGGATTCTGACAGAGCACTTCTCCTCTCATTTGTCCTTACTCTCTTTGCCCCCTCTAATGTCTCACTCTTTTCGCTCTCTGTCTACCTTCCCGGTTACCGAAAGGACGCAGCCATTCTGGTGGATGTTTAAAAGCTCCACGTGGCCGACTGGTTGTCAGGGAGAGTTGTCTGTTTGTGTCAGAAACACCTTTGTACGTCTTCTCAAATACAGAGAAAGTGAAGTTAAGCAAGGAGACAATATGAGCAGCACACTCTGATGTGGTCTATTTGTAGCGGAGTCTCTGTGGTCGAGTCTTTTTGTACATATCGACATCAAACGAGAACTGAAATGCGGCTGAAACTGCGCATCGCCACCAACATCTTTCTCATAGTACAAGTAACAGATCAGATTCAGAGGAATGTATCAATATTATACAGCCTTTCTCCCTCTGTGTTTTTATCCTGTGGTGTTCTAGGACGCCACACAGAATTTTGCAGCCTGTACCTCTTCCCACAAATTAGAAATCAGATTTGGCATTCAAAATAAGTGGCGAGGAAGAGCTGAGCGGAAGCGCGCGACAACGAATGGTAGCCGGCGGACACCGGCGCTTAAACGTCTACAAAGATGCACAGTTATTCAGCAGAGGGGGCAACCTTTTACTGAGAGAGGGCACTGAGGAATTCTGTCAAGAAATGATCCCCGAGGGCATCGGCAGGCCTCCCCGTTGCTATGGCTACAGCTCTCGGTAGATTGCTAAAGGCCGGGGCGCACGGAGGGATGGTGGGTGGATAAGAATAGTCATGCGGCCGTTACAAGGGAGAGAGGGCTAGCCAGACGCTCTCTGATCACCCTGCAGCCAACAGATGACAACATTTTCTCTGGCACTTGAGGTCAAGGCATCATTTACCTACTCTGCTCCAGTGTCCCAGTCGGCAGCAGCTTACCTGGCCTCAGGGTGTGGGGGAAATGACCTTTTACTTATTCCTCTCCTAGGCCTGCGCTCTGACAGTTTATCATTATCTTGGAGGGACACTGCATTTCATGATACTGGGTATTTTTCCTTCAGTGTGAATTGTAAGAGACAGAAAAACCAACTGACTAACCCAACAGCTAGTCAGCCAGCTAGTGAATTTGGAGGCACGTTCAACACCTTCTGCTGTTTTTTTTTTTTTTTTTTTTTTTTTTGTGAGTTGTTCCCAAGCTGTTTATTTTGTGTGTGTGTTGGGCTGCATCCTGCTGGGGTTGGCTGCTCCCATAAAGCAGTGTGCTATGGGACGGAGAACACCAATGCCATGTGCAGAAGTTCCCGTGCAGAACATCAGACTGACAGGATGGTTTACCTCTCCTGTCAGTGGTTTTAACCCTCTGGAGCCGACTGATGCGCCGGTGCGTCCAAATCACATGCCCAATTTAAGACGACGTAGCAGCAAGACGCAGCGTCACTGAGTCTCTGTTTCGACTTTTGTAGAAAGCACCGACTTCAACCTATAGACCAGTTTTTAAATTGTCTGAATATTGTCGTCACATTGGTGTGCGTCTGGTGGAATGGTGGAAAGGAAAATGCCAGCAAGCAGAGATCACTAGCCGGCTTTAAAATAGTTTCATAAATGATTGTAAATAGCCATGGAAGGTGCATTTCCTGCATTTTAATGGAAATAGTTATAGATAACTTTGTTGTTTGCTAAAGTTGTACATAAGCTTTTGAAATTTAATTTGCATTCTAAGTTATAAATCATTCAACATGTTTGTGGTTTTCACAGTGACAAATCTAACTTTTTTCCTACTCAGATTTTATGGTTCTCTTTTTGTGCTTCTAGGTCCGATGTGTTAATACAGTTCGTCAAAATGAAAAAATAATTGTAAAATGATACTAGTGAGGTTGTGCCAAAAAGAATGAAACCAAACAAGGCAATGTAACACAATTTTAAGAAGAAGTAGTCGCTAATGGCCAATAATACTCCAGAAGGCTGCGACTGATCAGTTCACAGTATGTACTCTTTCTGGTCCAGAAAACTTTCATGCATTGAAGTTGATCTGTGTTGGTTGAGTTGTAAATTAAGTCTGAGAAAAATGCCTAAAAAACATCACTTAAATGGTCTTGTTCCACACAACTGAAGCACATTCAAAAATACTTCATTACTAAGAATAGGATAACGGTCTATAGCTAATGTAGCAGATATGGAAACCTGATCAGACTCTACAGAAGATTTACCAAGGAAGAAGGCAATTAGTTATCTTATTCATTATGAATACAAATAGTAAAGGCTGTTCAGAAAAATCAGACACGTCACAGAGAGCCCCCGAGGAGGAGGAGGGTAAATACGCTGCCTCTTCTGTAGCTCTCCAATATTCTGTGTGGATAACACCACTGCTGCTGCCAGCCAGTGCATTTCCTCAGTCTGCTCGTATCTTTCTTGTTTTTATTATCTGAACTTTGCATTTAGATTGTCTAGTAGACGTTGCCTCCCCTTATTAAAACAATAAGCATTGTCTTATGCTAATAGACAATGATGCGGATACTCAGGGATGTAATCCATTGTCTCCGGCCACATCCGCTTCAGATAAGATTATCTGTTCAGAATTCTATTAATCCTTTAAGACAAAAATCCTCTTAAATTTTCCCTAAAGTTGGATGATGCAGTTAATTGCGTATGACATCTCACAACACAAACAAACAACAAAAAATACATTTACGGTTGTAATATGCAGCTACATTTTGAAATATTAATTAATATAAAGATGAAAAACTGTGGATGTTATTTACATTTAGTCGATATCACAAAGTAGACAACCTACCAGCACGCACATTAATACAGAGGGCACTGAACTTGATAATATTGATTTATGCATCTGGAGTAAATGAATGAAACATTATTTAGACTTAATTAGTTTAGACTATTCCCCCATGTTGTAGCTACATCTTAGCCTTTGGGATGTTGCATCTCAAATGTCGAGTCTTGATTACGGCTTAATTATTATAATAATTATGGAATTAAAGAGTCAAGTTCAGAGACAATGAGCTCTGAAATATCAGGCTATGTGCTGTTAATGCTCGAGGAATTTTTACTTCTTTAACTTTTACCTAATCTATCTGATTAACAGCGCCTGGTGAGGGCCTGATTCATAATTTAAATCCGAGATGGGATCAACTTCAGAAACTCGGGACTTGTGCAGCACTAATTGGAACTGAGGAGATTGATAAGTGGCGGCACATTATTGGATCACTGCCTTGAGAGGCCAGACAATAGTTCAGTGATTATTTATGGCTGATGGACAAGTCGAGTTTATGTGCTCTAGCTCGCTAAATAATTCATAGGTGTAAGATGGGGTGGGCGTCAGCGCCGGTATTTTGTGAATTTAGTCTAATATTGGTTTGGTCCTTGACCGGGGTTACAGGCTTAGGGATGAATCAGACTGCAGTAGCTCCAGCGGCTCTTTGCAGTAGGAAGCATTTCTGGAGGTCATTATCAGTGGGGTGTAGCAACGAGCATTTGTGGTGACTTGCACACTCTCACTCTCACACACACACTTCAAATTCTCACGAGTGAACAATTAACTGGAGAAGTGATCTTGAGTGTGACCTGTTGTCTCACAGATGTTTTCTTCAATTCTAGCTCTAACAAACCTTAAGACAGTCGCTCTAAATGTTCTTATTAACCGAGCCGAGGTGTAATTACCTGCTTGTTATATTAAAGGTAACTGAGTGGAATGTAGGTTTATTTTCCTCCTGTGGTAAATAATTGTGGGGGAATAAATGGGAATATCTTAATGCTGTGATCTGTCTTACCATCTTATCAGTATGTGAAAGTAGTAAACATTATAAACACTGGCAGCTATAAGAAGGTGGATAGATTAGAGCTCTTATTTCAAGTATCGCTACTGTTGATCTAATACGTGTATTTAAAGTGATTTTCACTCAGTCACGGAGAAATTCCCTGTCAGCACAGAGTACAGTTTGTTGCAAATGTAACAAATCCTTGATTCTGGAGAAATCCTGTTAGGATTATGAAAGAAGCGACACAATAATCTCCCCAGTGTGCTGTGAAATGAGCCTTCCCAGACAAAGATACTGTGCCTGTCACATGTTTGGCCTCCAGGCAGCTGCAAACATGAAAGTCTTTCTGGCAGCGCATTAGCTGCTGTCTTCGCTCTGTTTTCAGTTGCAGGCTGCGATAAAACTTTTGCTAAATATTTATGCTTTTTTTTTTCTTTTTTCTTTTTTTTTTTTTTAAAAAAAAGGATTTTATGTTTGTGACTCGTGGTGATAGACAGGCATTTGCGGCGAGAGAACCAATCAAATGAAGCCGTTGGCACTGGGCCTAATCCTTTCTGTCAATGCAGGCTGCCCCAGCCAGACTCGCAGAAATCCTGCAGGACAACACAACGGATTCATTGTGTGGGGAAAGTGAAGGCTGATGAATGAAAGTCATTCCTGGACTTCCGTTACTGATAAACTTTTCATTCTTTTTTTTTTATCTGTGGGATTGGATCATTTAAAACCCTTGGTCAGTCCTCTGACTTCAACTGGAAGCGGCTCACGCTGCTTTTCCATCTTTATCTTGCAGGTCCCTCGTCTCCCATCCTTTGCCATTACCACGCACCTTTGTTGTGCCTGCCAAAAACCACCCGCAAACGACATCCCATGACTTCCTTACATACTATGTGAATTTAGTTTTTATCATTCATTCTTAATAACAAGGACCAGAGCATAACCACATTTCCCCATTTTTTATTTGTTTTTTCCTCTGGTCATGGTGGATTCTCCGGGATGCTCCTCTTCTCGCTGCTGCCAGGTAAACAATGAAAACTTGATGCCAGTAAGCCTCTCTTGACATGCTGTCCAGGCAATTGTAATTTCTTTCCTATGAAGCAGATACAGACAAAAAGATGTGTGCAGCTGCACGACCAGTCACCACTCTCTAGCCTCTTTATACAAATGGCCTCCCAAAAGGCCAAATGGCTGCCATTTATCAAGCCACGCCATTTCCCACTTTCAATCCTGAAGTTTTTCCTTTATTTGCACTGTTCAGTATTGGATCTTCAGACTTATGATTGGAAATTACTTATTTCTACATAGTTATCATTGTGTAGGTTCTCCCCATTGTTAAAGTCCTCATATCTTACACAGAAAGACAGTCAGTAAGAAAGCCAGTAAGCTGTGATCAGGAGTGCATGAAAACTAGTTAACAATGAAGCAAAAGAAAAGATGTAATAACTAAAAGTAATTCGTACTTGATTGAAATGTCCTACATTCCCCATTTGTATCCGTTACAAGTGTGACCAAACCCAAAAAATACTGCAAAGGATTAAACCTGAAAAACCAACAATGTTCAAAAAATCTACTTTGGCTCTGGCAGGACAGGAATTTTCAGGGAGCGCTGTTTGTTTCTTGAATTGGTTGGGAATTATAAATAGCCGACAGCCATCTGAACCAAAGCCAAGAGCGCACTAAGACCACTAAGCAAGAAAGCCAGTGGTCCTGAACTTTTGAGGAAAACAAAGAATGACAAATGTTTACCTCAAGTTAAAAGTTTAAGAAGCGTTTGGAAACATAAATAGAGAGTTTTTTCTGGCTTTTTCACAAAGGAGCAATGAGGACAAACCCCCTTACAGGATTTATTGCTACAGCCATGTTAACACACTGATATCTTGTCATTCTTACATGGACTGAACTCTACGTCTCTCTCCCTCCAAATCAATGAGTGTTTGTGTTAGCACCTCAACCTATGAACTCAACAAATGAAGATAAATGACAGTGGACAGCCTTTATCATACTATGTCCCAAAGCGTTATCTGAACAGTGCACCCAGATGTATCTATCCATGTGACACAGCAATGATTCACTCACATGTACCCCTAAAAGTACGTGCTTAAGGCTTTATCGGAGGTGGAGATGAGTTCAACTCCTGAGAATACAAATGTAAAAGCAGAAGGGCTTTTCTGGCAAAGAAAATGCAGGTACAAGATAACAAAAACCAGGCAAGTAAACAAAGCACATAGAACAGCTAAGGTAAGATCCCCAAAACAGGCAATGTTTAAAAAGCAAGACAGGACTGGAGAGGAACTGAATGCTGGAAGCTACGACACTAGGCACAAAGACAACCTGGCAGATGAGCGCTGTATACCCGGAGAAATATACTGCAGGGTTCGCTGGTTGAGTGTGAACAGGTGAGTGGAGTGGAGACGGAGCCAGGTGAAAGGCAGGCAGCCGGGAGTGGAAATCTCTAAAAATTATACAGACTTAGTGCAATGAAACGAGAAAACCCAGAACGGTAATAAGCGTTCTCATTTACTTTATTGTTTCTGAGAACAGAGCTCTTTTCATACTGTCTTTAATCGCATTTTTATGGAAAGGACTGGATGGAGTTGCCATCTCACTGATTTCGCCATGGCAAAAACCTTGGATGCAGAAACATAGTTAAAGGCAACATCTGCTCCTACGTGTTAACAAGACCAAGGAGATGGTGGACGACAAAAAACTGCAACCGAGCTCATAAAAATCACGGATGAGAAGGCTAGAATTGTCGAGCGCTACAAGTACTTGGGGGCCCACATTAGGCTGGACTGGAGCACCAACGCTGAGGCTGTTTACAATAAGTGGATGAAGCTCATTTGTTTTTAAACTGTGCAGCAAAACGCTGGGAGTGTTTTACCAGACTGTTTCTACCAGCTACGCTCCGTATGCAGCCAACATAAGGTGCTAGAAGGATCAATAAACTCTTTAGCAAGGTCACAGCTATCGCTGGACAAACCTGGGGACAAACAGAGTTCACCCACTTTCCATGACTTGATACAGAGACATAAGAGCTCATTTTCAAAATGTCAAAAAGGACATTATAGGAAATCATTCTTACCTTTCACCATAACCCCGTACGACTGCTCACCTCTGTGTGATAGCTGAACACATTATTGCGCTACCATCCGTACATGCTGACATCACCAAACGTTCTGCACCGCTGTGGTTGCACACATGTTCTTATTCTGCATTTTCTCTCACTCTTTTTACCGTTTCTTGATATGTGTATTGTACACGTTATTATTCAGTTTTCTAGCCTCTGCCTGCCCGTTGTTCGGCCCCTTCGTTCCACTTGACTAGACTTGGCTGACCCGCTGATCTTGGGTTTAGCTGCTCCTCTGACTCTTCACCACAACATGGAAATAAATATCCCACCTTCCAGAGCAAAGTCTGCCAGTCGGACAGCTTAACCTCACAACCTCTATAAAGGGCAGCGATATCTCTCCTATTACTGTCTTACAGTGTATTTACCTTTTACCAGTGAACCGGTCTGTTTTTGTAGTCCCTCTCCGAGGGGTGTGCAAAGCATAAAGTATTTGTATTTGTTGAGGGGGAAAAAAATATTTGTATTCGAATAAAATTTAAAATAGGTGTGAAAACCCTGGTTTTCTGACTTACACTTCTAATTTAGGCTATGTAAGTTTAAAAATAAGTATTCCTTTATTAGCCATTATAATAATTATGGGTGTATTTACAATATTGGTTGATGTTTTGCATTAAATGCAGCTGATACAGATGATGTAGGCTGGCTTGACTACGGCAGAACATGATGATGATTTCGATCCCAATAAGGGGTGGAGTCGAACCAGAATACGGTATTCGGAAAGGCACAAGTAAAGTGTCTTTTACAAATACTTATTTCAAACAAATGGTTTTAGAATGATTTGTATTCAAGAAGAAGAAAAACATCCTATCAAAAAACTACCTCTGATCATGTGATCGCTTAACTGGGTGGTGGAGGCAGCATATAACTTTTGGGAAGCGGAGTATGATCGGTAGATTATTCCAAAAAGAGACAAAAATGTTGTTAAGTTGTTTTGTTGAAACTGTTGAAAGTGTTAAATAAATCCATTTAGTGTGTGTATATCCCCTTCTTTGTTGAGTTCGTTTGCTCATGCAAAAATGAAACGCGACTAATATAGATTAAAAATGAATGATGTTTAATCGTGATTAACTGATTAATCCTCAGCAAGCCTGTGATTAATCTGATTTAAAAAAAAACAAAAAAACCTCACGGCTTCTGGTGTAGATAGCGGATATCCAGATAAAACAAATATCCGGCAGTTGTTTTGCATTTGACCAGCAGTTTTAGACACATGAATGGTGTTGGGAGTTGACATTTAAAATTGGATCTGAGCATTAACTTGCTTGTTAACGTGGTTGCTGATATAGCATTACAGAATGTTCTGCCTCTATTACTATAAGCTCATTTGTGCCAGCTGTTGTAGATCACACGTGTAGTCTCTGAATATAGTTCAGACCATTTCTGTGTGAGCACTATAAATATTGAGTCTGTTTTTTTTTTTTTTTTTGTAAAAAGCTCCAATGAGTAGAGTTCTTTCTTGAAAACAGACACATATGGTATATGTGTCTGGTTGAGTGTGGTTGTTAAGGGATGGGCAGTAGAGGTTAGCCAAACAGATGTTAAGCTTTTGACAGTTTCTTCCGGTCACTGAGCACGACCTTTCTGAGTAAAAGGTTGATGAGGTTAAGAAATGCAGCTCATCCATGTAATAGTCTGGTATGGCTTCCTCTTACTTCCTCTGCCATAAAGAAAATGTTTATAGAGCGGAAGGGACAGACCGTAGTGTCCGAACGCTGGAGTGCTGCTGTAGATGCCATAAATACTGGGGCAGACATGATGTGTCTGTTTAATGAAAAAAACAATGCATGCTGTTTTCTTGTGTCTAATCAACAGCACGGCGTACACTTTTGCATATAAATGTTTATACACACACACACACACACACACACACACATATATATATATACTGTGTATATTTTTAAAGTCAGGAAGGTGGAACCAGCTTGTGAATATGAAGGAAATTTCTTTAACCTTCTGTTGGACTCCATTTTATCCATCTGCGAAGTAGCACACCAGATGAAGGTCAGTTACGTGCACAATATGTGAGAGGCACACACACACACACACACACACACACACAAACATTTCCAAAGAAAAACATCCTACATGATGTGAAATACAGAGTTGGCTTCAGTTGTTAAATCATTTTCATGTGAATTAAAAGCAACGATAAGAAATAATGCAAAATATCCTGAACTATTGGAAAAAATAACAAATGAAATGATACCTTTACATGCCTGAAGCCTCCTTCTGTTACACAGTTCCACACTAACAGGTCTGTCTGTGTGCTTGCGCATAATTGAATATGTTTGCCTTCGTTTAAATTATGCTGTGGTGGTGGCAGAGACCAGCAATGCAGAATTAGTTTACAAACTAACTGAAGCCACGGGATGGCAAAGCGGAAGGGAAAAATACGTCAAATGAAATGTGAAAGCATGGGAGTGTGGAATGAAGAATATTTCCTAAGTGAAAAGCCAATGTGGGAAGGAGATAAGCCGTCATATTCCAATAACCTCCCTTAGATAGATGGGAGATGCAGTTTCCCTGGCTGGTTATACTGAATCTATGCATGCGTCTGGGGAGGTTCCACTCGACCACATTTTATTCATCATCCAGGAGCTGAAAGGAGAAGGAGCCAACCGTGCACCGCATTATTCTCAACGCCAAAGTTTAGCAAGGAGCATGTGCTCTGACAGGGCCGCACACTGTGTGCCTGCTTCAACTTTCATTTCTTTAGTTTCCTGTTATTTAACTGCTCCAACATTTCAAGATGTATAAATACTGTAAATAAGAGAGAAGTGTTGGCAGCGAGACCAAGCTACCACCAAAGGTTAATATTGCTGACCTTCATAAAAATCAATTCCAGACTGCTTCTTGTTTTTTTCTTGTTCAAAAGGGCTGCAAATGGCATCGTTAGCCACCGGTTGGCCTTGACGGTAGCTTCCACATGCAGAAGGAAAATAATGCGGCCGGCCACTCGCGTCCTGCAGCCTTACACCCCGCAGCTGAAAACTGAGAGTCAGAGTGGCTGTGACAGCAGCAGAGAGGCTCTGTCTCTTTGCTGTCACCCTTCAGTGAAGCACACAGTTCTCAGTAGCTCGCCTGACAGCGCAACAACGCAGAGTGACACTCATTCTCTACGAAATACAGCACTGCTGCTTTCCCCTCCTCCTTCCGTTGCTGCCACCCATGAGATATCACCCGCACGCCCCCTCCCAGCTCCGCCCTTCGGCGACTACCAATAAAGTGGTCCTTTCCCGCAGTCTGCAGCATGCAGCTCATTTCTCATGCCCTCCTATTTATTTTCTATATTTGTGCTTCCCTCTAATATTCATTTCACACTGTGTAAACAACACACTTCCACAAGCACTCCTGCAATATTAATTTATGCATTGTGCTTAACTGCACAGAAATGCTATTACCAGCTCCTTTGTTCATTTCTACCATAACAAAAGCTGCATCAAAACAATACAGAATGTTAATAAGCTGTTGGGTGACAACAGTTCCTCCCATATTGTCATTACTATTATCATATAATGCGAAGGTGTGAACACACACAAGCAAACAGTGACCAAAATGTCGAGTGTCTAGACCCTTGCGCATATTCCGTGTTGCTGCTTTCACGACAGCTCTCTTGTGTTTATTGAAATGTCGAGGCGAGTTCACCTGTTCTGAAGATCGTACGTCACTTACTAAAAGTAACGTGTTGGTTTTGACTGTCTCCATGTCTCAGGTTCAGACCACAGCAAGGGGTTGATCTGTAACCCAGCCCCCCCGCTGTCAGGGTCCGGCCAGTCTGAGAGCTTCAGTAACACTTCTCCCCCCCTTTTCTTTCCTTCTTCGTCTCTCACCGCTGACTTATCTAGTGCTGGTATGTTTTAGCGGTTGTGCAGAGAATACCAAGTGGCTGTGCCATCAGGGTGTGTAATTATAGGACCTGCTGAGCTGCTGGGCACCCGCTGCCTGCACACCGGGGTCCAGCTAGACCTCACTCTTCCCCTGCCTCAGCTGAGACCGAGGTTCACAGTTGTGCAGCAGTTGTGTAGAGTGTGTTTAATTGAGTTAGTTTCAGTTCCACATTTTTTTTTTTTTAATAAATCTAAAAAAATAAAAAACAACTCATTTATATACCGTTTGTGTGATCATGATACTAACGATGCCCTCTTTTGGTCTATTATTCATCATGGACTGTGTCTGCACAGCTTTTCCTGCTGCAGTGTTTTACCTTATGTTAAATGCACATTCTCGGGTAGGTTTGTCATACAGCATTCGACATATTAGTTGAACTGGCTGGTAGCAGTGTTCTGGCACTTTTACCTGCAGGAACCTGTCAGTGGAACACTGTCAAAATCATGCAAACTTATGCTGTAAAGTTTTATCTGCAGGCTGTCTAATGCCAAGTCAAAATGTTTTATTAAAGCAGCTCAGTCACTTAAGGATTCCATTCCTGGGTCATGACATACCCACAGTAAATGTTTGCTTTCCCCTCTCATTCATGCCTAATTAAACGTGTTTTAGTTGCCTGACTCTTAGCTATAATTTATAATCGCAATCCCTTTTCGTACCTAATCAGACCACAATGGGATGTGCGGATAATCAAAGAATCAGTAGTTTTGCGTGAGTGTTCACTGGGTTGATTAAACATTGACTGTCAGCCCATGTTATTCGGTTTTCTCTCCGAAATGCTTCTTTTTTTTATGGTTAGATTAAGGAAACCCTGTGGTTCGTTTTCAAAGCCAACACTGACTTAAAACACGCATCTATACTTTACTTTTTCAGTGCAGGTAATTCTGACTATAACCAAGTAATTAAGGGACATAATGTGAATTTTGCACCAAAAGCACAAGGAGGACCAAACCAATGTGATCTGGGCATTGACTGGAGGCAGAAGTTATAGACGGCTTCATAGTTTGTAAACACTGTGATGTTATTTGAGGGGTGGGGCTTAACTGGTGGCAAAAGATCTCAAACACTATAGCTTGCAAACGGCAGTTACCATATTTCAGTGGACTGTTTTGGCAAGAATGGATGAGGAAAAGCACATATTTTAGAGAATATACTAATACACTCACTCTCTGAGACCGTAAGAAGTTGACTCTGTTGTGGAATACATTCACGTACCCCTACACTCTCACTCACTGGATGGACGATTTACCAAAGGAGGACACAGAGGGGACGATGTCTGGTTTGTCTTTATCAAGTGAAGCCTCTCCAACAAAGATATTACAATAAGCAAGTGGAAACATTGTAGAGGGTAACACAGCAAATGCAACTTCTGCTTCGACACCACAATGTTGCATGATCCAGCAGTTAGCATTAGCATTAACGTGTAACCAGAATCCCCTAAATAAGAATTAACTTAACATAATTTCAGTCACAATTTATTCTAACCCGTAATGTTATCCAGGCTGAAACTGATGATGCATTACATAATAATCTCATCTGAGATCTAAGAAGTGTGTGTGTTGTTGATTGTCTCACTCCAATCCTTTCTTCTAATCAACAAAGCCAAACCAAAGTCGTCTACGACTGGCGGCGACTTGTATGTGATAAAACTTCAAGTTAGTTACTTTCAGATTTTTCAGTTTTTGCGCCAAGAAATACAGTAAGACGGCATTTTCATGGTTGAAAGTGACAGCGTTTGCCTCAAGCTTCCCTCTCTTTTGCTTCGAGTTAATATCGTGATGTCACAATGAGATAGGCCACGAAGGGGCAACTTTCTTGACTCAGGCCCAAACTTATGGTATCATACATGTGTTTTAGCTCATTACCTGTGATCAGAAATTATTCCAGCATAACATATTTTGCTAATGCATATTAGTTGTAAAGTAGGCAAGAGGGTGCAGTGTAGTGACTTATCGCGGCATGTAAGAAACTAAGTCACTTGTTTTTTACAGTTTAGTTGTACTCACTTATGTTACAGTGACATCATGCGGATTATCGCCTTTGAGGTCGTCTCCAAACTTCACTGTAATGATACCACACCGGTCATGTATCTGAGCATCTTGAATATAAATCAGGTGTTTTCTGGAATCACTTTAAAAACAAGATGTGTATTAGGTATATATATGTATACCAAACTTTAATTAATGCCAAAACCTGTTTAGAGAGTCAAAAAAGTCATTTCAGCACAGTTTCTTTTCTCATTATAGCGAATGGATGCATTCGCACTGATAATACTTTCACCAATCAGAAACAAACACTGTGGGATCACAGGTGCTTAATGAAGAAGATGGTATCTACTTTAGATTTTAATCTTCAGCCTTTGGTTGGGGAAAGATGGTCCAGGGACTTTGTGACACTCCATAATATGCTGTCTGCTGCTCTCACCCTCAGTGTGGAGGAAATGAATACATGCTTGACTGCTCTTAGTGCTTTAATCCATTTAATGCACCCTGGGCAAGGGAGAGGAGAGAGGAATATGTAGCTTGCTGCGGCGCACGCAGCTAAAGGAGCTTGACTGTTGCATGGAAGCAGAACCGCTGACTGCACACAATTCTTGTTGCGGTTGTCATTGTTATGTGTTGTTCGCTCGCAAGCATCGGTCAGGATGTTCAATATTTGAAAAAGAATGGCTCATTGATATCTCACAAAGAATAAATAAGTATCCCTGCTGAATTTCCCTCAATACCAGGCTACAACTTTCCATCAACGTGACAGTGAACCCGTGATGTATTGACCATTTGACCAGCAATTATTTGTGTGAGGTTTTCAAAATGGAAAAATTGAAGTTATTCTGCTTTTGATACTGACTAGATGAAGATAAAGATAATTCTGGAAGATAGCATCGCAACGTTTACTTTTTCACCTCGTCAGCTTGTCTTTAACGCCCTAAATCTTATAGAAGGAAAGTAGTAAGTGTACCTGTGTAAGGATGTTTATTTCAGCTGTTCCGAGTGATGGCTCCGCCGCAATTCTCGATGAATCAGGCTGCGACCGTGCACTTTTATCCTTGTTAATAGGGTGCGATCGATGAGGTAGCTCCATATCACCAACCACAGAGTGATAAGTGAGGATGGGGAGGAAGGTACCTCATGACAATCGATGTGAATGTGGAGATAATCAAGAAGATTGCAGGTAATGCTCATGGGTGGTCAGTCAGATTGAGCCTTTTGCAGGGCCATTTGAACGGATCAATCACTGTTGCGTAACGAGTTACACTGCACCTGCATTCGAGAGCATTTGTGTCACGGCGTGAATAGAAGAAAATGAGTATATCTGTGTCACAGATAGCAATCGTAGTTTTTTTTTTTTTTTGTCACTTTCTAGCAATTTCAGCTGGTGAATCCGGAATATTATTTTTGCTTTTCTCCTTCATTGATTACACACTCCACTTTTTGTAATCGGCCACAAACACACTCGTGTAAGACGGCAGAAGAGGCCGCTAATGACCCGCCGACATTTTACGGCACATTTCACATCTTTGCATCAGTGGTGGACTTTCAGGGGTGAATGTCCCTGAAGTGTTGAGTGGCTCCGAGGTGTTCACCGCCTCTCTCCTTGAGCCCTCGGCCCTGTCTCGGCTAATTGTCTCCCATCCACTCTCCTGTCCTCTCCACCACCGTGATAGCCTGTGCTCAGCCATGTGTGTGAAGCTTGAGATAGCAAAGTTGATTGCAAAATGGTGGTGTTATGACAGGAGCAATCAGAGCCCTGTGCAATGCGGTGTTTGTTTAGGCGCGCTTTGGGAGGGCCTGGGGAAAGTACAACTGTACGACGCTACGCACGGAATACGGTCACATGTTAATTAGACACTGTGGTTAGTGTCGGCGGCGGCACATGCGTGTTCTTATGCTGCAGCCCTACAAAGAAAGAAAACATCTGATTTCACGACAAAGCTGTGTACTAAATTACACTGGTTTGCAGAGGAGGAGCGGGCAGTGCAGCACAAATAGTGTCGAGAAAGACAGGTTTTTCATTTATGAGCCATTCAGTCTAATAAAGCCAGGGAGAGAATTTGTTTTTTTACAGTTCATAAAGGCGTTAAGGACGTGTGAGCAAAGTTGGCAGGACCATTACAGCGCAGGTAAAACAAAGTGAAAGGCGTGTAACTGCTCTGGCAGTGGCCGACCTCTCATCAGCATTGCTGCAGCTTTTTTGTTACGCCGTGACAAATGTGCCGAGACTTGTAGGGTGCAGACAGAATTGTTTGTTTTTTAAAAGGCGTCGGAGCTGCTTCATCTCCGGAGCTTTAACTTTCCTGTTCGGATGTTGAAATCAAAGTAATATATTTATATATATGTTAATACAAGTTCTCTAATGGGGTTATTTGTGTGGCATGCAGGGAGGAATACTCTGATTTGAGACAGACTCTACATGGAGTCGGTGTTGTGTAGTCAGTCAGGAGGCAGGCAGACAGGTGCAGAGCCCTGATATGTTTCTTATCGTCAAGCTAACTCCTCTCGGCTCATCACAGTCAAGGGCACATCACGCTCATGGATGCACATACACACACATTCAGGCAACACACCTCCCTGAGTGTGACATAGGCAGAAGCAAAAGAGAGTAGAAGAAGGAGGAGAATCAAAGTCTACTGGGAAACACTTCTGCATTTCAATGCAATTCATGAGATTTTTTTTTTTTAATATTAAAACGAAATTTTTACATATACGTCTTGGGGATCGCAGACTAATGAATGGCCTGCCGCTGTAGCTCCAGAGCCCTTCACTGAGAGTATCCCATTAAGAGTACCAACCGACCAAGTGCTGCATTACTCTTGACTACATCTCAGCATTTTAGTTAAGAGCCGTAAACAAGAAGAAGCGCTGGAACGGTAGCCAGAAGCTCTGAGGTGACATTTACGATTTTAAGATGAGAGCTGTGTGTACTTAATTAAGAAATAGCAGGGGACAACAGCCACTCTCGTCTTCACTGTTCCCTAGGAAAGCCTATTTCATGCTCCAGAAAGCATTTACATCACGCTCGTGCACACGCACGCGTGTGTCTCTACGAGAATTACACAGAATGATCAATCCCAGACGTAAACTCTTTCAGCATGTAGACATATGCGTGCACGGATTCTGTTTCAGCGCTAAACGCTAACAGTATCGTGCCCAGATACATCAAGCTCCATTATACTACTCTGTATTCTCAGGATATTGCACCGAATTTGTAAATCGCCTCATTGCACACACACTAGTTATTATTAGTACTACTTCTATTCATGTGAGTAGACTTAAGGGTAAATTGCTGTTTCTGGCTTTCAAAATCTAAACTACAGCCTTAATACCCAAATGGCCCTTTGAAGGTTCGTTGTTAAGTCGGGGCCCAGCAAATTGGCCGCCGGTGACCGAGATCAAGCAGCGAACCAGTACATGAAAAGAGGAATGGAAATGACAAACAACGTGAGGCCACACACAGAAGGGCCTTCTAGTTTTGCATCTTCATCTCAACTGTCCAATGCTTGGTCAAACTGACACTAGTATCCTGGGGATATAGGTGGTGTCATCTTGCAGGTTTGGTGCCAGAGTCTGTTTAGTACTGTACATGTCAGAAGTGTAGCGGTGATTCGATGACCCGCCAGTCTCACTTGTGTTTATGTTTGATTAATGCTGGCGCTACGAGACCGCTTCACAGAGCGACTGTCATGGCACAAATCAATCATCACGATGTCACATCCTGTTTCTATAGCATCAAACTAAAATGAAACTTCTCAGAAAAATGGACTGTTGCACATACATCAGTATTATATTAACCTCCTAAAATGACAGGAACAGTTCTTGAAAAATATATATTTGTGTTTTTTAGTAGTGTTTTAATTTGTCCCACAAACGAACATGGAGATGGAGCCCATAATCTATGGAAGAGAGTAACCTTACGTCACATCCTTATGGGAGAAACAAAGGAGATGTCGGGGCGTTGTGTGTTGTTCAACAACTTAAAAGATAAAACTCTGAGATTTTCTCTGCTCCCCTCAAGAGAAAGGAACAAAAACAAATGAATGTATGGCTTCAGGCCATAAAACGGGTGGACAAAGATGGAAAGCCGAGGGACCCTGATAATCAATGTGTGTCCTGTGTGCGGCAAACACTTAATCACGATGATGCTGACGTTAGCTAATGTCAGTCGTCAGAGTTGTTAGTTCTAATGTTAAACATTCAAAATTCATGTTAAAAAGTCAAAGTAGTGAATGTTGATGCTGAACTGAAATGACAGTAGGTAACGACAGAGCACAGTTATTTTACTGTACAGTGTTTTTTTAATGAAAGGGTTAATGGCTAAGCTTCATGCTTCATGATTCATTAATTTAACATTATGGAATGATTAGGAATTGATGTGTGACAGATGTCACACATTAGTGGGTGATTCATGTAAGAGTAAATGTCCGCTATGACATGTCACAGTGAGCGGGATCGTTCACCCATTTCTTGGCCAGTAGTCTATATGGACATGTAACCCTTTTTTTTTTCAATTTTTTTTATACAACGTTGCTTGGCAGCAACATCATGTGTCTACCTGACTAGCATTAGCCATTTCACTTGCTTTCCGGCCAACAAATGCCATCTACACAAAAAATAAACACTGATTACGGGAGGATTTGTATTTACCTCCAGTGGTTTGTTTTCACCCAAATGCGGGCATGGCCTAAATTGCTACTGTCTTGTATACTGAAGCCAGCCACCAGGGGGAGCTCTATTTGCTTCACTTTTGAGAAACTCTCACAGATTCCACATTTTTATACGGGCTTTGTGTCCAAGTTTCACTTTTTTAACAACGTATACAGAGTACTACCACCTGCTGGTTTTTAAACTTCCATACAGGGACAATATGTACATGTTCATGGTCCACTTGATCACTTTCTGTGGTATTTGAAGTATTCTAATGCAACGTTTGGCCCAGACACATGTTTACATGAACGAACGCCACAGTGTGCCTTCAGTGCTGACAGTCATGTGATTTGCGTTGGTCGGGTCTGGTCCTGTGAACGTTTGTTTTCCAGGTCCGGCCAAGAAGACATTCATCTTTGTGAAACAGAAATCTGCGACCTTCCACTTATTTCTTTACAGGCGGCGGTTTTATGTGATCCAGGCTGCTATACCGCTTTACAGAAAAATGATTCCCCTTACTTTGAAAAATATGTGAAATACTTGTGAACTCAATAGTTGTGATTTATGCATCGCTCAGGTCAGTGATCTCCATAGCAACCTCTGCAGCCAGGAGCAAAGAATTGTCTCCACAGTGCTGTTGATGATGTGAGCCTCAGGGGTGAGGAACACAGAGAAGTTATGAGAACGATGATACGCTTTAAAAACCACTGAGACTACGCCATCCTCTCACACTTTAAGGTTTTTAACAAAGTCCCTCTCTCTTTCCCTCTCTGTCACTTGCTCTGTCATCCACCCATCCTCTGTATGAGGGCGACTGTCTACCTGAACACACCTGAAGGCTTAGATCAGTCACTTCAATGCATATCATCAAGTACAGTGAAAAGCTGATGCAATTTATTGCAGCATCTTAGAACTGGTGCAGTTTGTGCATATCAGATTTCTTTATTTAATTGTTCTCCACACATCTTTTAACAAAGGCCATCGTGTGAAGTCTGTTATTTGGATGTGCATAAATGCAACGCTGTCCCCAAGCTTCTTTGTATTCAAACCTGTCTGGAATCCATTTTATGTGTTTCCTCTCTCCACTGCCACTTTTCCCTCTGGCTGTCCCTCTGTGTGTTTATGTGCATGCATACGAATGTGTTTATGCTGATGTGCTCGCCTGTTGTCAAACTGCTGATTTCAGAGGAGGTGAAAGCAAACAAAACAAAAAAGCAAATGGAGCCACCAGTAGCGTTTGGCAGGTCTGAGTGCCATGTGAACTGTGGATTAGCTCTCAGTGCTTTAGCTTTGCTGCATGTGGTCTTTCAGACATTTTCTTCAAATGTGGAATTAGGAATGTGTTATCATATTTGCATTCAGATGGTTTTACTTTCTCTTATATCTGCATGCTGACTTATGATTTAAAACTGACCAACTCATGTCTAGCAGTAAACAATACAGCTTATTTTACTGGACATCTAAAGTCGGACGGATGCAGTCTTTTAATTTTAACTCCAGTCCAAGTTTTCCTCTGATACTGCATATTTAACGTACTTACCAATTAACTGCTGTTTTTCTACATCTTATAAAATAAGATAAAGCAAGATAGTCTCTTAATTTATCGTATTTATAGTGATGATGAATTACTAATATTAAATTAGCACTGTTATCAACCACAGATGCTATCTGTGAACATGAAATATATATTTTTCTGTCTCTTTTGATTGATTTTATTCCCTGTGTCTTCAGATATGTGATAACACACTGAGGTTATTTCTGTAAGTGCATCTTAATCCTCAGCATCATCATTTAATGCATGTGCACTCTCTAATGTGTCGTTTTATTACATGAAATGCCTTCCTTAAGGCTCATTAAATTCCAGTTAAACCATGTCTTAGATAGAGATGGACCTGCAATAGACCTGTGACCTGTCTAGGTTATACCCCGCCTCCCGCCCAATGACACCTGGGATAGGCTCCACCCCCTCATGGCCCTCCAGAGGACAAGTGGAAACAGAAAATGAATGAATGAATGCCTTAGACAACACTACCTAGCATCGGGAAAAAATGGTTTAAAGTCTTTTGTGCCTTCACGCGAAGCTGACGAGTTCAGCATCAGTTAAGGGCCGAAAACTACTAATCTGAACGTATAAAAACAGACCAAAAACACAGGGGTGTGGCAGTGACTAGTAATGAGCCTCCATTTCATCATGAAATGAGCTAAGGGGGCACACCCCTTAAATCTTACACAGTGTAAAATGCGAGTATTGTGCAGAACTCGCTGTACAGTAGTGATTCATGGATAGGCTCTCACAACATAGCACGCATAAATTTTCCACCCACCAGAACTAATTATTTTCTCAGATTCGGAGACTTGCACCCGATCACACACACACACACACACACACACACACACACACACACACACACACACACACACACACACACACGTCTCAGTGGGATATATGTGAGCATGACAATATTGCGACGTTCCTCTGAAGCAGGATGCTTTTAAAGTTGAAGCCGTAAAAGAACACAAAGTTACAAGAAAGGCGACTGGTTTTCCTGAAGACGTTTCACCGAATGACTGGCTGGACATTCCCGCCGGAGCACTGGAAACTCGCAGCGCTAGCCTCTAATGACCAGATAAACACCTATTAGCAGTTACCTTTCTCTTTAATGATTTTATTTCACCCATCCCGATACATCAGCATGTTTATTCCGGCACGATCCGCTGATACGACTGCAATCTCTTTTATTCCGAATTACAGGTTTATGTTATTGAGGTGACGCATTACTGGGGGAATCTGGCCACCAGGACAACTCTCAGGAGCTGTTGAGAATTAATTTGTTAACGGCTGCCGCTCCGTTATGTTATGCCATCATTCAGAATGAGCTTATGAGGGAGGTTTTGGTATGGCTCCGGATAATTCTCTCTTTCTTTTTTTTTTTTATCTACGTTATTTGTTAATGTGTGATGACAGTGTATGGTTTTATTATAGTATGCCATAAAAATTTTTTTAAAAATGGAATGTGTATAAGGGAATGCATAATGGTGTCATTGAACCGCATGATTTATACAGTCAAATAAGAGGCTCTGTTGTTTTAGGCTCCTGTTTGCGTTGGCATCACTACTTCATAACCAAGCCCTAAGCAAATGCACTCAGGCGCATTCTTTAATTCTGACCCCAATAATGAATCTGACTGTGACGCCTTTCTCTCTCTGAGGCAGAAGGGCTGCCAACTTCTCGTTCATGGGCCCATTAGAGTAAAAGGCAATAGATCAATCTGCAAGAACAAAAATGAACGGTCGTAGTAAAAGAAGGACGGCCGCATAAACACATGCGGAGATGGACGATCGCTAATCCACTACACCCTGTTGAGAATTACATTTCACTTGTCAAGCTCCATTTTTGCTAATCTATTACCACTATGCCTTTAAGCCTTTTGAGAGTATTTCTGTATCACTCGTTTCTTCAGCGGGAAAAGAGGATGTCAAGATGAAACTCTCAGAATACGTAATGACTTCATTAGTGGTCCTTTTCTGTGATTAATTGGAGTGCTGTGTCACCCAGTGTGACAGAGCCTCTCATTGCCAGACAGTGTTGTGACAGGAGACGAGTATCGTGCTGATGAGTCTGGAGACGATCACACCCACTGGTGTACACTTGTAAGACACACACACATATGAGTAAGCAGTATCATATTCTGCCTATTGAATTATCGAGACGAGGATTTTGCGGAAAGTCCGTGCCTGAATTCGCTCAACTTTCTTAAAAGGAAGGTCAGACTACCTGCGATTTGCAGATTGTGATTTCACGCTTCTGCCAGCTTTGATTAGCAATCTCAGCTTCAACGTTTACCACAGTCCTGTGGTAAATGTTGAAGCCTATCAACATCTTGGCACATGCCCAGCTCCCTTTGCAACCCAAAAAATGTTGGCACGTTTCTATCTAAACGGGAGAGGAAATACATCTGAGGGGTCTGGGAGCTTCCCAGCTCAAGGGGCCAGAGATAAGAAAATCCGCTGTGTTTGATGGCTGCTGTAAGCTCGACATCACAGAACTTTGAAAAAGAAAAAGAAAAAAACAAGTTGTACCCACTGTATACACAAAAAAAAACGAGGGGGGAATAAACAGTAAAGTCATGTACAGGAGATACACGGAGAGTGCAGGGATGAAGCGAGGCGATGGTCGCGGCTCCAGATAAGATTAAGCCACCGGAGTCTGACGATCTGTCTGCTGGTTTCGAGCCGGTAAATGCACCCAACCAGGAATTCCAGCCTTTGCCTTGCCTTTGACGGGTTCATCTGACTGGTGCTGGTCGTGTGGCAGGGAATACAACATGGCCTTGAACTGAAGTAGCAGACTGATGAATTTTATCATTACCCAGCCACTGAATTGGACCGTCTCCCAAATCAGTTATGTAGAGGGGGAAAAAAAAGCGAACCAGACCTTGTAGCATAAAGGAATTGCTGTTCGAAGACTCGATGTTAGAGGGCAGCTTTACTCTATTAAGTCCATCTCAGATGGAAATCTTTGGAATGCGAGGCAACAGAACAGGTCTTTAACATGTCTGAGTGGCTCAAATGGGGTTAATCGTCCATTTCTAATGTTGCTATTCCTCAGAGGTACATTTATAATCAATTTCAGCCTACGTTATAGGAAGAAACGACACGCAGGAAGTGTAAAGTAAGACTCCAATAAATACCGACCAGGCTGCATTTGCATGTTATTAGGTGTGTTTTTGATGACGCGACAGCGGCTTATCTGTAACTCAGACTTAATCACTACCTGATCTGTCAGTCTGAGCCTCTTACTCGCAGTGTTCACGCGCACTCAGCGATCATTAAAGGCAGGGGAAGGGATCGCATCGGAATTTTCCAGCAAATGCGCCGTTGTGCACACACACAGAGACGCGGATAAACAAATCCCCCGCCCCGCTTCCCCCCCCTCTCCGTGCCTGTGATAGCAACACCTTGCATATGCTTGAGTATCTGTTTATATTCCCCCTAGCGGATCACAGAGGGTGCTTTTATGTCGACTATCCCCGGCACACCAGGTCCTCTGTGGCCTTCTCCTCTCATCGCAGTTTGCTCAAATCTCCGTGTGAAGTGGTGAAGGACACTGGCTTCTCTCCTCCAGCAGTAACACGTCGGAGAGAACAGCGTGCAGCTGCGCGGCTATAGGGAAGTGTTAAATGTGTTTACTTCTCATTTGGAATTCAACTTGGTGGTCATGCCAGCGCCGTGTGGGTTGAGTATCTCCCTCTCATTCAGTCCACCATTTTTATAAAGACTGAAATATCTGCAAAACCTTAAGAAGTGTCAGGTGGATGGGTTTATTCTATATTTATTCTATTCTCTAATTCCTGCAAAAATTTGTCTTCAGCAACCATTAGCGAGCTTATGTGACGAACTGAGATGCAGAACATTTTAAAGGTTTTGAAACTTCGCTAAATGGAACTGTTGTTCCTAAGTGCAGCCTCGCGGAGCCGCCACCAAGGCTGCAGACACTTGTTGTGGAAACAATGTGAAGGTTGGCTCCCTGACAGGGCTCTGCAGGATCCGCAGAGAACGCTTGAACTAAGATGAATTCAGAAGCACAGATGAAAATGGCGCTTTTACACATGAATCCAGGCGTGTTGCGGTTGGGAATGCAAATGTTCTGGCTTGTTTATTTATTTATTTACGTTTTTGACAGGTCCCGATGGGAAGCCTGCGATCGCGAACGTCTTCCGGAGACGCTGTAAACACCGGCGTCAACGGGAAACTTTTACGTTTCACTTTCCTCAGCCTCTGCGTTAAATGGCGAGGCGTTAGATGCGGTGTTTCAGCTCAGAGGAGGTTCTAACAAGCGTCTACAAGTGGCCATCTGCCCAAAACAATAAGTGGGACTATGAGTTCATTACGATCCCGAAGTGCTGTGGGGATAAACAACATGTTTTTGATGTTTGTGAACGCGGGGCTTCGTATCCTAATTAAGGAAAGCTTCCAACTGCTGAGAAGTTTTTTCCTTTTTGAAAAATACAGTGTTTGTTACAATACGTTGTATTGATGCAAATGCTTAAATATCAGTTTATCTTAAATCAGTGCATATGATATTCTAACCCAAAAACTGGGGGACAGTAATTATCTTAATGGTATATGAATTACATGCACAGGACGGTACCTTTTAACATAATTGCTTGTGACTGCAGCCAATTTGATTACGGCTCGGACTGCAGACTCTTTTTTTTTTTACCCTGCAGCATTACTATGCTCCCTCACACACATCCTGTTATGGAAACAGCCACTGGCTGGTGTACCTGGCTATGACAGACGGACACACACACACACACACACACACACACACACACACACACACACACACACACACACTCTCTCTCTCTGCATCAGCCCTCTGCTCACTGGCATGGAATCAACGCCGAGTTGCAGTTAAGGACGCGCGAGTGATGGCACGTTTCCCGCAATATCGTAACAACAGAGGATTCCCACCAAGACGGAGTTCACAACCTCCGATAAGACATACGTTATGTTTCTGAAGAAACCAAGACGTTTAGAGGGTAAAGCAAAGGGAAAGATGCATGACTCACTTTAAATGGCTTATAAAAAACAGCCATTGAGAATGATGCATTTAGAAAAATTGAACTCTATCGAATTTACCTGTGGCTCATTGAAGAAGGATTTAGCTTTCTATTCTTGTAAGATTAGGCCTCATATGCTTAGAAAACCTTTCTTCGCGCGATTCGTGTCTAATAGTATGTTTAGCATTGCGTTGCATTTATCATTTCTACCCTATAAACAGTCTCACAGTGTGATACTAACATCGCTGTTCCTCGGCAATGCCATGGTACATTAAATCAGACAAAAAAGGGAACAAAATGGAAGGTGCACTCACGATCTCTGAATGCTGCCTGGCGGACGAGAGTTTCTTCTTTTGCGCAGGGGTCTGCCACAAACACGCGCAGGTGTCAGGACTGTGGTGTGCGTATCTGTTGGGAGACACAAAAATCAAAGGGGGTCTTAATGCTTGTCGTTCATGGCAGATGCTGAGTAACTCGCTGGTGCCTCAGTTTGGTGCATAAAATCCCTCCATGACAAAATTCAAAAAAAAAAGAAGAAAGTGAGCAAAATGTCTAGAAATATAAGCAAAACTGTAAATACAGTGGAACATTGTGTGAACATGAACATGAATCAAATAGCAGACATGCGTTTGCTTGCCTAGATGACGTCTGTGATGGTTCCTGAGACGCATGTGTTCAGATTCATCTCCCTGCATAAATTATGTATGACACGCTGAGGCAGCCAGTAAATGACCATGGAAAAAAAAAAAAAAACGTTCATGGGGGTCTGTTAAAGACATCTGCATAATGATGCACTACAGAGCAGCTGAAAGGTGTGCTACAAACATTGGTTTATGTTACGCGGCAGCGGCGGTGACAGAGTGTGATGTTGTGACTCTTCAGATCTGAAATGGAATATGGAAACAGTGTCATTAGCTACACTGGGGCCCAGTGTGTTCACTGGTATCGCAGTTCAATTCACTGATGTACTGTAGACCAGAACATGATTTAATCTGTCACGGCTGTACAGCCTCTCCAGATCCTGTCAGTCAGGCAGAGATTATTTCAAAAGTATTCAAAGTCTCACATTAGTATCTGTTTTCGGTGACATTTCCGTTCACAGATTAGTTCTGTTTCTATTCATGCTTTCACCTTTGATGGTGTAATATCAACAGTTTAAACGCCACTTTGTTTCGCAGTCTTTTAATGAGATTATTAATATTACAGAAACCCAGTACTGTGAAATTAAAGTTAGATAGTGCATTGAATTATAATAAACAAATTATACTTGTACTTTCTGCTGTCAGACCCAGAAGCGGCTCTACCTTCTCTGCCGGAGGTTTATTATGTTTCTTGGTAGCTTGGCTTAATCTAATTAAAGATACAGCTACGCGTTTGTATACGGCTGCCTTGGATAACTCACTTTACTACGCTGTTTATATGCTTTCATGGGTGAAAGCTATTTTTGAACCACCCCTCTTTCTACCTTAAGAAAATTTAACACAGCTAAAACTACACTTTTAATTACTATCATAACAGTCCCGCACAGCAATGTTATAATTAGCAGATTTATGTATTGTTCATGTTACTGTGGAAAAATCTACAGTTGTGGCTCTAATTGGATGTTTCAGAGTGATAAGATCCTGCCAAGTTTGAGGGTCAACTATCACCATCTGGAAGTTTATGTGAAACGAAAACAGAAAAACTAAAACTTGCTAACACGGAACAACAGAAGAGTAAAACTCTGACTGAGACACAGGATACTTCAGGGAGGGGCGGGGAGTGTTACTGTTTAAGCATCAGAGCATATGTAATGTGATATGGCATGCTATGATAGCGTGAAATACACAAAAAATAAATAAATTTAAAAAAGTCACACTCTCGTTTAGCTTTGATTACAGCACACATTAGCCGAGGCATTGTTTTGATAAGAAGCGTCTGCAGTGTCACAAGGTTTATTTTCATCATAAATTTTTCGCTAAGATCTTGTATTGATGATGGAAGAATCAGACCACTGTGCAAAGCCTTCTCCAGCACATCACAGATTTTCTCAATGGGGTTAAGGTCTGGACTCTGTGGTAGCCAATCCATGTGTGAAAATGATGTCTCATGCTCCCTGAACCACTCTATAACATTTTGAGCCCCGTGAATCTTGGTATTGTCGTCTTGGAATATGCTCGTGTCATCCAGGAAGAAAAGAATCCATTGATGGAATAACCTGGTCATTCAGCATATTCACGTAGTCAGCTGACCTCATTCTTTGGGCATAATGTTGCTGAACCTGGACCTGAGCAACTGCAGCAACCCCAGATCACAGCACTGCCCCCACATTCTGGTACAGTAGACGCTATGAATGATGGGGGCATCACTTCATCTGCCTCCTTTCTTACCCTGATACGCCGTCACTCTGGAATGGGGTAAATCTGTACTCATCAGACCACATGAGCTTCTTCCATTATTAAACGAAATAATTCTTCAATTATTTGGTCATAATCTCTGTGGGCTCTGCTACTCTACTACTGGCTACTTGGATTACAGCCCCACTCATCACCTGCCGGGCTCCAGCTTTCTCTTGCTCTGCTCCCTGGTTCTTCCCAAAGTCTGATACGTGTCTGAGTAGGCGTATGCTAATGAGTTACTTTGCAGCTTGTGGCTACTCATTGCATCACCCCATTTGGGATTTGACATGTCATTTCCCCTAATGCCTAAGCTGATAACTAGTGTCAGTAAATACTGAAACATCTGGCCCCTGCACTGCATGTTTGAGGGAGCCTTCTCTTCTGGAGGTGTCCTGGTATTATTGAACTAGCTCCTGGAACAAATCACCGAAACATGGTCTAGTTACATACTGAAATGCTTTCATCAAGCACGGCGTTTTGATTTTAATGGACTCAAGAACAACCCGTATTTGTTTCATATATTCATTTCATAAATTACATGTTTCAAAGGCAGGCTGCGAGTGGCTTTGATCGCAGGCCACAAAAAGAGATGGAACAACTCATAATAACAGTCACACATTGCTTCTTTCAACTGGCCCAAGAGGGTTTTTTTTTTTTAGTTGTCCAATCTGAGATAAGACTCAGATCTGACATAAAAGTAGCAGGATGTTAATTAGCGCCGACAAGGCCCAGTCGTTCTTCCAGCATCAGAAAGTGTACTTGTGTTGCTAGCTAGCGCAGAGCAGGAGGGACCAGCTGTTCCTACCGCGGTGCTGTATTAGAATCTGAAATGGCTGTGGTCACTAGGATGGATATGTTTGGAGATTTTCCAGCTACAAATGCCAAAAGAGCAATTTCACCACACAGAACCAGAAGGAAGCGGAAAATAAGGAAACAAGACGGGCAACAGTTCAGATATTTCTGAACATCTGATTCACATTAAATTGTTAACTTCCAGAAACACTGATGATTCAAGCAGAACAGAGTGAGGCGGGGAAATAAATCCAACTTAAAGTTAATGCACACATCTGCGTATAGATACAAGTTAATTACCCAGATGTTTAAGTTGATCACAGTTTTAACCAGAAGTAAAATCTTGTTCTGTTGTGTTACTACGGATCCATAATCATTTTCCCTGGTCGCCGTGTCTGTCTGCTGTTTGGTGTGCTGTCTCTTTTTTACGTCTGGAAACAGCCGCATGCTGTGCTCAAAAATAACTCAATGAGACTACAAGAAAAAAAAAAAAAAAAGTCAATTTGCGGGCAGTACTGCTGAACAATAGACTGAAAGTCTAAAGCCTTGTTTATCTAAAAAGGCTAAAATGGCTGAAACACTGTTGCATCAGGATATTTCGTCTCTTAACAACAATAGCATTTTTAATTTCCATTTGTGAACCCTGACTAAAACATCGTTATTACGACTTTTACTTTCTGTCTCGCACTGATGTCTGCCATTATAGTTGCGCCGTGAACAGCCACCGGCGTTGTCTAGAAAACCATCTATAAAATTCCATTTGCCAGAGAAAATAGTCACACTCATGTTCATTATGTTATAATTGGCAATTCCATCAATCAGACCAATAGCCTTTCACTCATGAACACAAGAACCAGTGTCCCGTTAAATTTGGGTCCATGTAGACATTGTGCTCTTTGACTCCTTTGACAGCCCTTGAGGTTTCTGATGGATCTCATTGCATTCCTTCAAGGTTGCAGTAATACGCGTTTTGACCATAGATTGTATAGATATGAACAATTCCTTGCATTGGCCAAACTGACGCTGTTTTCCCAGGGATGTGTGACCATGACCTGACCATACTTCAGCCAGACTCACTGTTTTTTTTGTTCAGCTAATATGACGCTCTGCTCTGCCTCCACCAGTTACAAGGAAATGTTGGATTATACGGTTTTATTTATTTATTTTTTCACAACTCTCACAGTTCCACAGGACCGTCACAGTTATGTTACATCCTGTTTACTAAACTAAAATGAAACTTACCCAAACTTATGCACTTGAACATGCATCAACATTATTGTAACTACCTAAAATGACAGAAACCATCCTTGAAAAAAATAATTGATGTGTATTTTAGTGTTTTAGTTTGTCTGAAGTCCCATCCACTAACACATCATAACATTTTATGACCTATACTGCAGCCAGTCACCAGGGGGAGCTCTACTCTACTTTGGCTTCAGTGGAGCAGTTCCACTGTCCACATTGACACAGTTTGTTATTTTGACATACGCACCTTAAGGTTAGGATTATAGCAATAAAATGGTCCTGGCCTTATTTAGCTAGTTTAAAATTTAGGGATTTCTGACACTTTTATCTCTAAAAAGATTTTATTAGTCCAATATAATATTTTTTTCCTACAAGGTCTAAGAAAAGACTAGATGCTTCATCCACAGACAATCTTGACAGTGATTGCATCAGATTTCAATTTTCCCTGGAAGAGACAAACAACAGTCACGGTTGCGTAATACGAATTCAAATTCATGCAAAGTTAGACCTCGGGAAGTGTGAAAGGAGCTGGACATTTAATAATACAAGAATACGGCAAGAAGAAGTAAATTACCGCTTAACAATTGTCAACTTTAAAGGCCCCATATCGTTCAAAATCCACCTGTTCCTTTTCTTTTTCTTTTTTTTTGTGTCAATAGTGTCCAGAAACCCGCAACAAAGACCATCCCTTGTTACTTTCATTTCTCAGTTGATCAACAGATGCGTCTCTCCAAGTCATTCAGGTTTTTCAGAGTCTGAGGAAGGGGAAGGTTATCTTATTGTCTTAAGGTTATTTTAAGCGAACAGACGCCATTTGTTGAGGCCTGTACAGTTGAACTACTTCTGGTTTTTACTGTGTGTTCATTACCAACCATATTAGTTACCTTCTCATTTTTTCTAGTGTATGCATGGCAGTTGCAGGAAAGATGCAGCTCTTTTCCAGAAAGATGTGTGGCCTGCAACTAATTTACATTCAAAATTAAAACAACACACAAACCTGATAGAATGAACTATCTGTAAAGGAATTTAATAGGGGACTTTTTTTTGGAGAATTACAAGTATAATATGGGAACTTCAAATAATCTTTCAAAGTCTTTAAAGCCACAGATGTTTTCATTATCGTTTATTATCTGGTTTTCTTCAGCAGCTCTGGCATATTTCTTCGTCTGTGTGGTGTTTTTAATTTATTGATCTGCTTGAGTCATGTGAATCGTGATCTGTGGCAGATTCTCTTAACTCACTGGTGCTTTGCTTTGTTGAATCCTGGCAGAGCCTTATAATCGTAGCTATGCGCCACCTTCAGCCATGAATTAATCAATATCATAATGTTTTAATAGGCTCCTTGCCTTTTTGCCCTTTCAGTTCACCCCTCGTTCACCCTTATTTTTCACACTCATCTCCCCTTTATTTTAATGTCGTCCATCACCTGGTTCTTATATAGTATTCCGCACACAGAGCCCAGCCCTTTGTTCACCTCAGCCCAACCATTCTCTTCGGATACACACTGCAACACGTCATATTTGTCCTGTGTAAACAGTGTCCGTTTGCACTTTCTCCTCTCTGCCTTCTTCTTCTCTGCTAAGGTTATTTATTTAGTTGCTGTCAACATATCCTGGACTCTCTGCTCTTTTAGGATATTGCACTGTTGTATCTATCTCCCCATTTCCCTGCTCACAAAAAGAACCAGCACTCCACAAATTTGCAGTCTAAAAAAAAAAAAAAATCTTTATTTGCCATATGCATCTGTGCGGTGAACATAGCCAAAACAACAAACAAACCAGCTGACCAACATAATTACTAATTGAACTACCAAACAAATATGACCTCCGCTGTGAGAGCTGCATGCCTGTTTTTTCCTCCTACTCGTACGTCATCGATACATACGATGTCCCAAACATGACGTAATTCACCTACGCTTCCATTAACGATCGTGTAACAACACATTTGATGTGTTTGACTGAAAAAGTGGACAAAAAGCCCCTGGTTGGTCACAGGAAAGGAGGCCTTTTTACAATCACTGGCCGGCCTACAGAAAGCTGAAACAAAAAATGAAAAATAGCAGCCCCTGCAGGCAGGGAGGGAGCACCGCACCCATACAGGTACTCGCACACATAGGACTCAACATCATCACAACACTGATACCAACTTTATATAAAACTACTGGGATCCAAACTAGGGTTGAAGACAGTTTCTTTTTATATTCAAGGCCGGTGTTCATGAACGTTCAGTAATCTTTGAATGCCGCTCTCTCATATTTAATTAAGGGCTAGCATATTGTACACAGCATCTATATATCAACACTACACCCACTGGGATGGCACCTGCTGTGTTACCATGGTAACATCATGAGACATCTCATGGCAGGTACAATTAGTCATGAACAGTAATTACAGCTGATTAGCCCATGGTCCAAAACCTTGATTTTTAACCAGAAAAGGGGGAGGGGGGAAAAAAATCTGTATTCTGAACACATCGGCGAGCGGCTATGACTCGGTAGGTAGAGCGGGTTGTGGACCACACGGCGAAGTGTCATTGAGCAAGACACTGATCCCCAAGTTCACTGGAGTGTGGATGTGTGTGTACTTGCTAGAGATCGACCGATATATTGGCTGGCCAAAACATCGGGCCGATATTCCCGTTATTTACTGGTATTTGTATCGGCTGCTACGCAGGTGCGTTCGCTGACACATACATATATATATATATACACATACATACATACACATTGTGTCATTTTTATCATGTAAATGGAGGGAGAAGAAGCTGTGTCGACTCGACTCTAAAAATATTAGCAGCACATATGGGCCAATGAAAAAAAAAATCAGTATTGGTACCGGCCCTAAAAATCCATATCGTTAGATATCGAGTACTTGTGTGACCGAGTGGGCGGATGTGTCACTCTGACTGTAAAGTGCTTTGAATGCTATAAGATAGAAAGGTGCTATAGTAAGACCCTTTACCAAAATTATACTGTTGTTAGACTGTAATGTCTAAGGCCAGATGCAAAATGCACTGTTTTGATTTTCGGTTATTTTCCTGTTTTTGATCCATAATTTTTTGCATATCTAGTCTTGGCCATAATTAAATTCTGTCAGTGAACTCATGCAGTTAAAAAAATAAATGAAAATACATAAATCAATAGATAATCAAAACTGTAATCCCCAGTATTGCTTTTCCCCCTCACAATTAGGCTTGAAAGAGAATCCTGTTTAGGAGGCATAATGGTTTAAAAGAATTTTCAAACCGACATGCATCCAGCTATTCTTCAGAAGTTAGCCCATTACTCATTTCTCCTCCCTCGCATCCCTTCAATTGTCATTCGCCGCATCTGCTCCCTAATGGAAGCTTTTAAGGGACTATTAAGGACGAAAATGATGGTTAAACAATTCAGATATATTTAACAAACCTCTGAGCTATTCCATTTATTTGCATTTGCAGTGATGATTCAATGGCGAAGGCTTGTGGTAAGGTGTCAGCTAAAAGCCTTTAATGAAGCAGACTGTTTGTCAGGCAGGAAGATAAGGCCTGTAATTGCTAAAGGTCCTGTATTGTCAATATGCATCATAACGCCTTCAAAGGCTCCGTGGTTATAAGAGCGGGGGCTTTGGCTTTTTCTTTTGCCAGATAACACACGAGGCTGTGGCCGATGGAACTGTTGGATGCATATGAGTGTGCGAAAAATACTAGAAAGCTTTTTTGGATTTGAATATAAACCTGCTGAAGTGTCCAGTCTCAATCTGGTTTCAATTTAATGCAAGCCTGCGAGTCTGCTCTGCACGCACGTCCGCCTGTGCACCCCTGCACACTCGTTTGTTCAGTATGTGTGTTCGATGTACAGTACTCATTGATTTGTGTGTTCTGTCTTTGATCACCCCACTGTTAGATGTTCTTGCCGGCTCCTAACCCAGTTAAGCTTTTAATGGAAAGCTGCGGGTCGGCTTGTTCTTGCTGTGCGCTCTGGTATGGCAAGCTTTACTCTAGAAAGGGAATACTTCCTAATTAAGATAGTTAGTCCCCAGGGGTTGTTCTCTGCATCCGGCTTTCGCTCACAGTGGGAGTGAGAGGTTGACAGGTCTATAAGCGCCACAATTGCTCATGAAAATTAATAATAAAAAATAAATAATAGACTTGAATCAAGATTCTTATTTCCACATTACAGTTTAGTAATTATTCCTCACAAAATACATAAATACTTTAGAGCAATGGCACATTTATAGTAAGGCAGAGTCCCCCAATTAATTTTATCCGAGAGCTAAATATTGTGAAGCATGCCAAGCCAAGGGCCAAAACATCCTATTTTTGTGGTAGTTATGACTATCGTGATTATTGTAATTAGCAGTATGCAGTAATTGTTAATTGTAGTGGTAATAATAATAATAATAATAATAATAATAATTTAGTCTTTTTTGAGCATAAAACCAGGAAATCTGCTCTACAAAATCACTCTTTTCGTGATATAAGTGCCAATGTGTGGACCGTCCTCCGGACCAGTGACAAACAAACGGCCCTGCATCAAGTGGCGCACATCAGGTACGTTGGACCCTGAGGCAAAGATAACTATGCCAACTTTTCTACAAAGGCCTGTCATATCTCTGCGTACTGCCAACAGTATCAATAAAAACAAATGCTGGTTGTTAAACAGAGTACCCATCTGCAAAATGTCCTGAGAGACTGCTATTCCACCGCTAACCCAGCTATCGACAGCATCTCTACGACCACATTCACCTCTAGGAGAGCCAAGTCACCGCAATGACAAGGAGACAGAGACAGACGGAAAGAGATTTTCGGTTTGGCACTTTAGAAATATCTCAATAACACAGCGACACATTATTATGAGACACTTATAAAACCTGGAGGTTGTAGCAAACAGCACAATTTGCCTTTATTGTTGAATTATTTTAATGTCTTCTTATTTAAAGTTAGGCTCTGCCTTTCTGCTGTTTCTGTTCTCTCTTTGCATTTATTTGTTCTCTTAAATTAAGATTTGCAGCATTTGAATAATGCGGTGTATACAAATGAAACTATTAGTAGTGTTATTGTTGTAATTATCTTTACATTACAATAAGACTTACAAAGGGTCCAAAATAAATGGACTTTCTCTCACCACTCGGAGTGACAGTGATGGTCGGAGGCAATCCTTCTGAAGTGGCTGGCATTAAAACTGGATTGTGTTGAAGTGCTGCTTTCAACACACTGCTGCGGTCTGCATGCATATCAAGCAAGTCGGCTTAACATCACGGGTTTTTCGTGCAGCACATCATGTATTATATCTATGGGCCAGAAGTGAGCTGCTAACTGGGGTTCGGTGCTATAAGGCATGAGCATACTGTATAATCTGTTTAAAGTATATGATTCAACAACTTTATTTTAGTCACATAAAATACTTCTTAACTCTTTGACTTCCACACTTAAAAAATACACTTAATCACAATTAAATGTCATTAATTTTTAATCTGTATTAATAGTGTGCACTGCAAATTTAGTATTTTGACATATCATTATTAAAATATAGAGATTCTGTATAAATACTGAGGCTGTATGATGTATATTTTCATCTGTTCAAAAGTGCTATAGCTTAAAAAAATATAAAAGCAACAGCTTAGATATTTGTATATATAATATGTTCACACATGGGCAGATATGTGTATCTTACAAATAGAATGACTAGCAATGGTTAGAAAATGGGTACAAAATGAGAAATTAAGCATTTTATTGTCTACTGCTACCACTACCAAAAAGATCAAGAAGAAAAAAAAACAACATAATTCAACATACGTCATTTTTCGTTTGTCAATTTTACTTTTGGCGAACACGTAAACTTTATCACAGTTCTCATTAACTGCGTTTCCTGCAGCCTGAGAAACCCACGATACCCTACCGTGCTCAGCACCAAACAATACATTTCAATTAAGTGGTGAAAATAGCGTGACTCACTCCAGACGGCCCTATGTGTTTGTCTCCACTGAATGTACAGACAGCTCTATGTTAACAATTTCAATACATCAGCTTTGACTTTCAACTTTTGTTTCGTTTACAGCTTATTCCCCAGCTCATGCAGAGGCCAAAAAACATGTACTACTTTTTAGATGAGACTGACAGTCACCGCGCACCCATTTACTGACCCTGAAGCTGTAGGGGTTGGGATGACATATCATTCCAGACACTGTCATACCCATCTGCTCTGCAGCAATCCCAGCCTTTCTTGCCTCTTGAACCACCCACTGACCTGTTCCCTGTACCTGATATATTTTCTCCCCAGGACTCACAGGCTTGAAATTTGAAATGACTCCTTGGTAGATTGCCACTGCCTTGATTACCCACTCTTCTAGATTCTTTTAGATTCTCGACCTATTTCTGGACTCAACCTTTGTCCTCTCAGTCTGGTCTGATGTGCTGCTACCTGCCTGGTCCTATTGCTTGCATACCCAAGCCCCAAGGACCTCTTGCACGCTTTTGCTTGTTTTTCCTTGCAAAGGTTCTATTGCCTGTGTCCCTACGTCTATTAAGCCTGGTTTTCCACCCAGGTTGAATGACTAGACAATCGACCCAGGATTTTATTGGTTTGGCTCGGCTTGGCTTCCATGTGAATAGCTGTCGACCCCCTAATTTGCACGAGGACATTGATGTGACAGCCTATCAGACTGTGTCATTGTAGAAGCTCCAGGGCTGCAAGCAGCTCAAAAACAGACTCCCATAAGAGACCAATCTCTGGAGGGCAAAGCATAGGTGAATTAGCCCTCGTGCACGCTCGTTCGGGACATCGTATGTATCGATGACGTACAAGTGGGAGGAAAAAACAGGCATGCAGCTCTCACAGCGGAGGTCAGACCCGGGAAGCTGGCAATGTGAAAGCACAACAAAGGCCGGGTCAAATCCCTTGTCAACCCGGTATTTTCGATGTGAAAGGGGTATTACAGAGCTTTGACACTGACATCAACCCCAAGTAATAATGGCAGTTTTAGACTGTTCAAGACCTGTTGCCATTGTACAGTGACTGCTCATTGTGGCATGCACACGCATGCAATATTTTTAGTAGTCTTTAACAGAAATAGAACGATTAATAAGAAGGGATTCAGCACAATAGCGTCTGCATATCCACGTGTTTACCCGGTTATCCACATTCCACCTGAAGTGGCTCTGTGCCCCACATCTGTGCCGCCCACCCGTTTTGAGAACCATTACAGCCGAGTCAGGCACAATGCCATTAAATTGTTCATGATTGCTTATAGTTACTACAGAGCCACTTACAGTGCACGCCATTATAACGTGGATGATTGCTTGCAGTTGATAAAACTACACAGTATTGCATCTCAGTTTTGTTGCAGTTTTGCTATCTGTTCTGAGAGTTAAGGATATTTATGTAAAATATGCCTAAGCTACACACTCGCTGTTTTAATAAACCCCTAAACCTAAAGGTGGGTTAAGATTCAGTGGTCCATAAATAACACATTACGGTGCTTTGGTTACACCCTTTTTTTTTTTGGTTCTTGGCCTTATTTGGCCAAATTTCATTGAAGGGAGTGTTTGGATGTCATGTTAGCTAATGGACCAGCACGATATGGTAGAAAACGTAATACCTTGGGTGGCCCGCTCCCACAGCTGCAGCCCTGGTGTGAAAGTTACCATGTCAGAAACTCTCTAGTGGTGTCCAGTACAGTTAGAAAAAAAAGGTTAAGGGAACATTAAAAGCCTCCTTCAGCTGGTTTGATTGTGCTTTATGTACATTTTTCAGATTTATCCAAAGATAATTATCTCAAAGCTCATATTTTTTTCAAAGGACAATATATTCTTCTACAAACTGATAATTACAACCAGTTGAGTGTTAACCTTTCTCACCATGTTCTCCATTAGCCTTTAAATGTCTTGTAGTTAGAAATTGACTCACAACAAACCTACAGAAGCTATACTGTTTTCCCCCTAGGGTCAGCTGCAGAGACCTTACTAGGCTCATTATGATGATTTACTTTGCAGCTTGATGTTTACACCCCAGGACAATCACACATGATTGCCTAATGCATGCGGAGGGAAAATAAATGCCTGAAGGAGAACAGAGAATACGAAGGTGGGCAGCTAATTAATATGGTCTTTGTGTGTGTGTCTGTGAGTGTGAGAAAGAGAATGAAGGTGAGATAGTTTGTGGAAGTGGTGACGCAAGGCTGTTGGACGATTGCCGCTTTCTAATTCCCAGCACGTTTCAGAGATAAAGGTACAATTGGCTGCGGCCTTGGCACACCTGATACTGGCTTGTCTTTGGAATTATCCAAATTACCAGGATAATTTCTAACTCAGGTTGGGCCAACGGTCTGGGTAACTTGATGATAGTATTAAAGTTATTCATCTTTGTAGCCAACATTTTAATTTTTGCTCAGTCAGGGTTGGCTTTGCTTGGGTGCAGCGACACACCACTGCAATGCAAACCTAAGGAGGCGCAGCTGTATTAACCAGTCACGTTGTCGCATGATCGGCAGGACGCAAAACAGACGCATAAAACAGAGAAGCCATTGACATCACCACAAAATAAAGGTTTCAAGAAAAGAACTGAGTTGGAGTTGAGTGGATTAATAATTTATCTGTGATGCCCCCGTAGGCCTGTAGTGTTTCTTGGCTGCGCTTGTTTCTGTCTGAACATCACAGCTTAAGGTGGAAACCCTGGGTATTCAGACTGCAGATCTGGAGGAAAAATAACAGATCCCACATCCCTTAGAGTGCCCTGAGAGGTACCTCTGTGATTTTATGTGGGTTGAATGTCTGGATTCAAAGTGCATTTCCCAGCTGCACTTTGGTGCCAGTGTATGCTACATTTTCTTTCACCACTTATTTTTTTCTTTATATAAGATAATTAATAGTTAATTGTTACTTTACAAGATGACGAGAAAAACATCACCTTCCACCATGATGATGTGAGACTTTACAAAGAAAAGCAACGGTAATATACAACACAGTCCAGCTAAAGAAGTTTGACTCTTAAATGACTAAAGGCATTATACACTAGCTTTTGCTGCTTCAATTCTTTCAAATGAAATTTGTCTCTTGAGTCGCCCACATCAAGGGAAGTAGAATATTAAATTACTTGAGTGTTCCTTTAAATCTTTAGAAAGAAAGCCAGTGCTCACAAAGGTCTGTGGATTTATTTTAAAAAGCCTCTACCCTCCGTCAGGGTAAATTTTGTGTCTGACAGAATAAAGTCTTAGAGCTTGTAATGGCTCTATTTAAACCTCACATGTGATTTTTCATGGAGGGAAGTGCACTGCAAATCTATAGTGCTCAATATAAAGTATATAGTAAGAGACCAGTAAAACACAATAGCAGTTTTACTTTTAAAATAAATAATCACTTAGCAAATCACTGAGTCTCCCACAGCTCCGGTTTTAAAACGAAACTGAGAAAAAACAAATTGTCGCTTAAAACCATGAACAATGTGCACATATAATCATATAAAATATACATGTGTAGATATAATCATGTAATGTATACATGTGCACACATAATCATATAAAATGTACATGTGCATATATAATCATGTAATGTATACGTGTGTACATATAATCATATAATTCATATACATGGACAGTTAAACCCTACATTTAAGTTTAATGTCCATTCAAAGCCATATAAGTTTATTGAGTGATTACAACACTGCTTTTAATTATTTATTTATTCATTTTTTCATCCATTTGGCCAAGTAATATTACATTCACCTTTGGTGTTGTTATATATTTCAGTGGTTCAATGGAGAGACAAAAGAGGAAGAATTCTTTGTTTGTATATATCAAGTGTTAACACAAAATCTACAAAGACGCTGTCTGTAATATATTCATATGTAGACATAACTGTCAACACTTTCTACCTTTTTTTTAATTTTATTTTAATACACTCCTACCTCACCGTGTCTTTTACAGCCCACTCGTTTCAGCTCCGGAATCTGTCCTTCATTACATGAATGTACGTTTTGCCCGGCTCAAGGAGTTTACGTCAGCAGCCAGAACACCTGTGACTAATCATGTCTTTCGCTGCACTCTCCCCTTTTCTCTTTTAATGTCAAACAGTGCCCAAAACACACCCCCGCACCTCCACCACTTAGATACTCTGTGCTGAGAAAATTATTCATGCTGTACTTGGCCGTGGTGTACAACAAAGCGTTTCTATACAGAGGGCAGCCGCATTCAGCTGCAGGTAATTTGCAATTATAATTTCAGGGAATGAAAAAATCCACTTTTGATTACAATCATCTTAACTTGTACCTTATTAGAAGTAGTTATTCACCCATTAGCTTACACCGAGTTTCTCCTACAACAAAGTTCAATTTGATCTGTGGAGACTGTGAACAGTCAATATATAATATTTTCTTTTACTAACTCTCCTCTTTTAAACCTGCCGTTAGCATGCGATCTGTATCCAGATAACCCATCTGGACACAGGTAATTTATCTAGATCAGCGAAAACGTGTGTTAATGCGACGTGTAACTACATGCACAAATACTTCCTTTGACCTGGTACAAGGTGTTCGTTGACAAGTCAGCTGGTCACACTCCTCGGAAATGCACACTGCATATCAAACAGCAGGCACAATCAAGATAACAAGATTTAAAGTGCAAATTCAAAGACACGTGGATGGTATGTCATTATCCAGATAATGCATCTAAATACGTTGGATCGTGTTTGGCGGTCCGTATCATTCTATACATTCTATAAATTTCAACGTACAAACTCTCATAGCATTTAGTTATAGGGGTTTTATGTTCTCCAGATTTCAGTTCAGATACTATCCTGCCGACAAGGACGATATCAGTCACAATAACAGCATCGCACATATATTTCCATTCAGACATCTGATATATCCAGCCACTATTTGTTGCTTTTAATTAATTTATTTCGACTGTAATCATTTCCTCAGCTTAACCCTGCATTGTAACCAAAGCATTAGTTGGCCATTTCCGTAAATCAAAGCAATTTTTGTCACTTAACATTACGAACATTTAACCATTGTCTGCATTGTCACATTTGCTTTTAACTTTGATATGTAACAGTTCTGGAAGACACAGACAAATGATATCATCCTGGCCAGATGGTGCTTTAGATAATATATCTGAAATACAGGAAGAAAAATAGAGATAGTCTCACATGTTAAGAACATTTTCCATTTGCTTTAGTATCGCTGCCGGTAAGTTTTAACTGGACACTTCTATTCTAAGTTTTACTGTAACATCCGGAAAGAAACAGAGATGGTTTAGATTCCTATGTTCAGAAGTGTGTAGAGACAGAGAGTGTAGCTTGTAGTTACCATCCCGCCACTTGTAACATTAGTTTTTGGTGGAACACAAGGTTGAAGCAAGTCAAGCAACAACAGTTTGTGTACAATATGTGGGAGTGAGAGCTTATTTGAAAGAACAAAAAAAAAAAAAAAGAAAAGGTCTTTTTGTTTTTTTTGCATGATTGTGAATCCTCTCTGTCATGGATGAGGTCATTCATCTAGTCGTCTATTCTGCATGAATGCGCCACTAAATTAAACTAAATTATGTATTGGAGATCTAGAAACATTTTGCTGGCCCTCATCCCAGGGGGAACATGAGTCCACTGACATACTGTACAGTGTAATCTTGAGTAGCCAATTATAACCCTGTAACATAAACCAGAACTTAATACTTTATATTTCAAAGGGCACTGCCTTGATCTCTTTAAAAGTCAAGTCTCAAGGGAAAGTGGTAAAAGCATTGCATCATAACAGGTTTGGCCTCTGGAGGCCATCTAGACTACTACTCACCCAGAGAAGGCTATTACACAGAGAGGGTCACAGAAACAGTCATCTTTTTAAAAGCTGGACGCACTAAAAACCTACAAAAAAGGCTTGAGCAGGCTTTCTGGGGGCACAGATGTTTACGACGTATCTAAGACGCTTTGCTTAAGTACAATATCCTCTTTATCGTAACAGTCGCAAGATTTGAAAATCAGCACAGTGGAGTCAAAGTAGCAAAATGTAAAACATACCCAGCAAAGCGGTAACATAGCCGAGCTATGCAGACATAGAAAGCCTGCTCGAGGTACGACGCACGGACGGTCGCAGCAGTGTAATGAGAAGCTTTTGCTTTTCCATGTCAGGAAAGTGTTCTCAGTTCAAACAGATGATGCATCCTCTCTGATAACTCTGAAGAGATCTTCATATGCTGACGCACTGAGAGGACTTAATGACTCAAAGAGTGCAGCTCTCCATCTAAAATGAAACGGTTCGTGCTGAGAGAGCCCACCCACTATGATTAGTGAAGAAAGAAGGCCGTCTTCGAAGCTAGAGGATAACTTGTAATCCTGACTTTGTTTGTTGGGGGGAGGTTAGGAAGTCGGGCAATGTAGCGGTGATGTAATTACATGATTAGCTCTGATTGTTTCTGCTTGATGTTCCTCGTTAGGTGGTTTCACTTGTATGTTCATGACAATAGATAGATAGATACTTTATTTATGCGGTTCCAAAGCTGGATGTTAAATAACCGATCCATTTTATGCTGGTAAAACACAAAGTTACACTTTGCTCAAGTCTTGTAATGTCAAGTTAACCAATTGGTAACGTGACAATCAATTTCACAGATGACTGCCAGTTCCCTCAACTTTGGTGCCTGCAGTTTGGGTTGCTCCCCCGTCTGATGTGGCCCCTAACAGTCTACGAGATCCCTATGACCAAAGTCGAGAAGCTGGAGAGGACAGTCAGTTCATACATCAAGAAGTGGCTTGGCCTCCCGCGGGGCCTCAGCAACATCGGCTTGTATGGACACGGTGCCCTAGAACTGCCCGTCTCTAGCCTCATAGAGGAGTTTAAATGCACCAAAGTGAGGCTGAACATGACCCTGACTGATTCTCAAGATGATGTGATCCGAGCGGCTGCTCCCAGACTGGTAACAGGAAGGAAATGGATCCCATCTGAGGCCGTACAGCAAGCTAAATCTGCTCTCAGCCATGGAGACATTGTAGGACAGGTACAGCATGGAAGAGGTGGTTTGGACTTGCAACGAGTCGACCCACATGGCACAAGGCAACATCTACCCAGAGGAGAAAGCTGGTGGTTGGCCAGGTGCGGCAACAAGAGGAGGCAGAGAGATGCGCAACGGCAGTCTCACAGTCCAAACAGGGGCAGTGGACTAGCTGGGAAAACATCGAGCATCGGAAGCTCACATGGAAGGATCTTTGGGTAATGGAAGGAAGCCAAATTAGCTTCATCATCAGAGCCACCTATGATGTTCTTCCCACACCCAAGAACCTAAACCAGTGGCTGGGAGAAGATCCCTCCTGTGCACTTTGCCAAACTCCTGGAACACTGCGGCACATCCTCACTGGCTGCAAAACCAGTTTGTCCCAAGGTCGATACACCTGGAGACACAACCAGGTTCTACGACAACTGGCGATCACCCTGGAAGAAAGGAGAAGCACCACCAACGCCCTCCCTCCACCAATGCCCAGACACTCGAACACCACCACCTTTTAAAAGCAGGACAACTCCCAACAAAACCATCTGCAAGAGTCGAAACAACCATCCTAGACTCTGCCCGAGACTGGAGGATGCTGGTTGATCTTGACAAGAAACTCGTCTTCCCGCCTGAGATCATAACAACTAACCTCAGACCAGACCTGGTCTTGTGGTCAACCTCCCAGAAGTCTGCGTTCATTGTTGAACTAACTGTGCCATGGGAGGCTGCAGTTGGTGAAGCATATGAACGCAAACAACTGAAGTACGCTGACGTAGCAGCCGAGGCAGAACAGCGCGGCTGGCGTACGCAGGTGCTTCCGGTCGAGGTCGGATGTAGAGGGTTTGTTGCCACGTCCACAACCAAGCTTCTTAAGAGGATGGGAGTCCGAGGACAGGTGTTCCGCAAAGCCGTCAAGTCACTGTCAGAAGCTGCAGAGCGAAGCAGCAACTGGCTTTGGATCAAGAGAAAGGACCCCAACTGGGCTGCAAAATGAATATGGAGGGGTAAAAGCGGAGGGGGGCACTCCTGGGACGCCAGGTGTCGCCGTTGAGCTCTCTGGAGGTGTCGTGGGCCTATCAATGAAACACCGGTGAAAGAGAGTGCCCACCTGATGACCTCAGTGAAGCTTTTACCCCAACCCCACTCGATGCCAAGTTCTGATTATCTATGGGATTGTACCATCTAGTCCTACAAGCTCAACCTTATATTGAAATTCTGTCCAGAATTCAAGACAGGCAGAGAAACATTCAAGGAAAACTTTGAAACTTCTGTCTTCTTCCTTTTATTTATACCTCCGTAGTTCACCCGGTTACAACCCGCTGAACAACTCTATGATGTATAGGGCTGTCCACGGGGGCTGATGGGTAATATGCAAAACGACTCAGTCTTCATTCAGCCGAAGACATAAATTTACGGTGAAGAACTGGGAGGCTCTCAGAGGCCTGTGATTAGGAAACGAGGTGGCGCTGGCTCGAAGCTGTGCGCCGCCACATCATTTCGCCCCCTCAGCATTCTTGTCATGCATCTTTAACGTCATGCTTTATGAAGCACTATAAAAAGAGGATCATTAAAAAACCCCTGCACTGGAGCACTAAAGCTAACCTCTTGTTTGAACAGGACTAAGTGAAGACACAAATTTCAGATATCTCGCCGAGCGCAGTAGAAATGCGGTCGGATTGAACAGGCACACATGAGACATTCTGCCTCGCTGAAATGTTGAAGGTTGAGGTGAGCATTGATTAGTGGCAGCAGAGCAGGTCATGACCCCGCTCTGCATCGATACGTCAGAGTTGCCCTTTTCCTCTGTACAGTCCCAGTTGTGCCTGCAAATCTCTTGGTGTCAGGTCTGAGTACGTTTTCAGGGCTGAAATATTTGACGTGAAAATATAAGTAAAAGATTACATGACATATACTGCGCATATATTGTGACATCACAACATGCAAAGTAATATTAGTATAGTAAAAATATCTCCATATGTAACATGGCAAAAACAACTGTTACTGTTGTATTATACTGAAACATAGTGATGTTGTTCCAACGAGCCTCATCTCAAAATGTCTCCTCTCTCCATCTTGTTTGTCTCAAAGCAACAGAACAACTCCGATCTTCATAACATGATGTGAAGTAATTAATATGCAATGATCTGGAAAAAAAAAAAATATGACCACCTTCCTAACATTGTGTTGGTCTCCCTTGTGTTTCCAAAACTGGTGGGACTCCTCAGAGAATCGACATGGGTCTTCTGAGACTGTCCTGTGTTGTTGTTAGTCAGGGCCCTTTGGTTCTTATGGGTTCCTACCCTATTTTCATGTGTGTGTCCGTGACAGGCTGCCTCCTGCTGCCATCAAGGTGTGTCATTGCTATGGGGTGGGGGTGCCTGGTCTGCTCTAGGTGGGTGCTACATGTCTAAGTAACATCCACACAAACACCAGGTCCGAAAGTTTCCCAGCAGAACATTTAATTCTCCAGATGGTCAATGTACTTCTGCTGTTGCTCTGTTGCTGTTTAATGTTGTGGCTGATTAGTGCTGATTGTGGCTGATTAGTGCATTTGACTAGTTAGACAATTTTGATTAGTTGTGCACCTGTAATGCATTTGCTTTGAACTAAGCGGAACACATCTGGTTGGTAGCCTGATTAGAGATCAGTTGGAACAATAATAACCAGTGGTGTTTTTTTATTCCATTACAAATACAATACCTGCTTTAAAATGTAATCTATCAGTGTCTAAGAAGTAGAGGGCAACAACATCAAAGTATTTTCTTTACAGTTCAGTCTGCAAAGCTTTGGCTTTCATCACATCTGGATTCTCATGAGATCCGTGAGCTCCGTAAGTCAAATAACAATCCATCTTGCCCTCATTCAAGCTGTGCACACGTATGTGGCTGATCCACAGTGGTGCAAACTAATCAGCATCCTGTAAGGAAATACTGGCAACTATTACTACCCACAAGCACGGTACAAACAGTCCACCAACACATTACCTACGGAGGTAGCTACACTGGCTGCTAGCTAGCTGTCGAATCTCTTAAGATTGGGCCAAGTCAGGTTCAGCCCATGAACAGATTGTGATTGTTCGATCCCCTGCCAAATATATCATATTTTGTAAGTAATGGTTTCTAAAGACAACTTCCCATCTGCATCAGGTTGCCCTAGATAAGATCAAGATAAACCTAACAAGTGTTAAGATATGGGAAACAACAAAAATCTGTTTTTATATATTTATTTTTGTGAGTTGTTGAGATGAAACAAAATTGAAAAAGGGATAATCTCTCTTTTATTAAGTCTGGGGACAAAAAGCTCAAGATGCTCGCCAGTGTCTCTTGTCAAGATGGAAACTTTCAACTGCAGCTTAGGCTTTAGTCTCGAAAATACAGTTATGCAGAACTATTAAGTAGCACAAAGTGAAAATGTTCTCACAGATACAAAACATCGCTTTATTTTGTTCTTTTCCGCCTCTTCTACGAGTAAGCTAAAATGGTTTTGCCAAAATGTAAAATCTGTCCAAAAAAGCTACGGCAAATGGTGCTTTGTCAATTCCCACTGCTCCTCAACCCACCATAAAGGCAAACTCTGCCGCGATAAAAACACTCATTGAATATTCTATTTTGCTATTTATAAAAAATATTGACCACAATTACAGAGTGGCATCCAGCCTTGGTTATAGTTTTATGGGATATCCATTGTATTTTGGGGGGTAGAATGGCTTAGTTTAGGGGTATACAGGATATTCTCAATAAATAGATTTTCTCCCCACAATGAGATTTTCCATCACAGCTTAGCTTCTCAGGCTCTTCCCAGAGCCAAAACCTAAGGCAGTCAGTCACATTAAGTCTGCCTCCTCCATGCATCGCTCTGTGGTGGCCGGCTTGTCAGCCCGAAGCCTGAAAAGATTTTTTATTTTTTCCCCTTCCGGTTCTCAGTAAAGGAGCCCTCACTTAAGCAGTCCCTGAAGCCGTCAGCCGAAGTGTGATGAACGCTTAACGCTGATGAATGCGCGTTTCCAAACGGACTCGCTTCTGTCACATTTCGGGACAGCCGAGCTTTGTCTCTTCTGTGTGACTCAGTTGCGTCGTCGCCCCCTGCTTTTGGTAATCACCTGCCTGGGTCCTCCTCTCCCAGCTGCTTGGGACGATTTAGGTATGAAGGTGGAGATTAAATGTGCCTCTGAAGTTCCTCCTTTTCAAAGACAGCCTCCACTCTGCCAGCTGCCAGATTCCCCACTCTCTTATCTCAGTGGGCTTTGAAACTCACAAAATCAAGGCAAATATCTTGGTGAGTGTGCAAAGATTTTTTTATTTTTTTTTCCTTTTCCCCATCGGCTTCAAACAGACACTGTGGTGGATGTAAAAATAGAAACTGTCATAAATGCATTAATCATTTAACTCTGTACGATTCCAATCAGCTGGTTCTCGACTGTACGCTGCAGAAAGTATTCCCCAGGTTCAGGCGGTAGAGGGAGCATAATCACGGGAGGCAGCTTTGTTCTCGCAGCCGTGTTCTATGCTGAGATCGTTATCTGAAGAGGAACATCTGTCTGTCTGAACCCATAAGCTTTTGTCATACCGGCTCCAGCATCCGGCTCAGTAAGAAATCCACTTAACGCATGCACACATACACACACACCCTAGCGTTGACACGAACTGATAACGAATACACACCAGCATCCAGCACCGGTAGAAACACAAGGACTGGCGTGTCAGTTTCTCCGTGATGCTCTGACAAAAGATTACCAGAGGAGCTGCATTCAAAGCAATCACGCAGCCTTTTCAGAAACACTGAAAGCATCTCTGGGTGGAAGGTATCCTTGTTATCTGTTCCTGCATTATAAATGATCACAATTATGTTTTTGGGGCTTGAGAATACAGCCAGTCTTTATGGATACGCTTGCGTTCACAAAGCAAGCATGTATCTCAAACGCCTGCAGGAACGTATTAGCAATAAAGCGGCAAATGTGACGCCTAGCACCGCTCCAGGGCTCCTGCAGGGGCCCAGACTGATTTACTGTCTTCCAGACCGATGACTGAGAGTCATGCAGTTATTGGCCCGGGCTATGCTGGCCAGGTGTGAGAGAGATTACAGCTTTTAGCTGGGAGCAGCACCTTTGCACAGTGAGACATTTGGCGAGAGAGAGACGGGCCACATGTTCTCTCCGATCCTCGAATTGCCTGGGACGTACATACTGTATGAGGTTCTTCTTCTGGCTGTATTGTTTTTACGATCTGATTACCACATACTAAAAACTGAATGATGAAATTGACGGACACGCTACATAATAAATGACATTGAGTAGATTTTGCCAACAATGTGCAATTGTTAAGATGCAAGTACCACATCTTTCTTGCTGCACTGTCAGCTTGATACGTTAAGTTGAAATCCTTTGCTCAAATATCACAACTCCAGATAGACAGCAGGGCTATATTTAGACCTTTCTTAGCGCTGCCCTCCCACCAACACAAGATGTTTTCTGTAAATTGTAAATTATTTTTTCCACATTTCCTCTAACGGGGCACAGCGATGAGTCACATCAGTGTTATCTACAACTTCAGCTTGAACGTTTACAGGCTCCAGGGTGACGTTTTTATGTCTTGCAGCCAAGTGTATAGCAAGACATATAGACTTATAAGTATCTAAGTCAGTCATGATCTTCAGCAAACTAATTCTTCCAGGCGTCTTCTTCCAGATTTCAACTTTTCAAAGAATTATAAATGTTAGCTTTTAAACCGGATTGGATAGGGAGTCTTTAAAATGGTCAGAAAACAAGGAGAATTTCGAGTCCCTGGTGACAGGTATTGGCTGTATCTGCTGCAAAAGATCACGTGATCGAGGGCAAACACTAAATTTATCTTGTGACAAAATTGTTTTATTAATTACTACTAAACTACAGAGTGACTGGCCATTTTATTAATTAATTCTTTGCATGGTAAAATGAATGCCGTTAATTAAAATCACAGTCTGTTGACATTTATACAAGTTAGTAAACGGTTTATTGGCAGAAGTTCCAAGATAACCATTATGTTTCACAAGAAAATATATATATATATTTGTGCATATATATATATATATATGGAAAAGTTTGAAAAAAATGAATCATCTGCTGCTCATTGGGAAAAGGATACTGCAGCCGAAATCTACTGAACGCTGCCAACAGAGAGACGGCAAAACTCTGAGACAAACTGGGGTGAAATTAACATATTGAGTTTCTAAGCGCGCTGGCGGAAACAAAGGCCTGGGAAAACTATATAATCGGATGCTGATTGAAGCAAAGGCTGTGACAAAAATGACAAACTACTGGAAAGCTGACGCAAAGTTTTATGTGACAGCAAGACTTAGTATATGCATCACACTGCAGAGTAGTGGAGCTAGAAATATGAGACCAAAGGCAGTTACGGCCTTGAGATGTAGTCTGGTCTTGACTGAAGGCGCATTCATTCGTAATTGTTTAAAAAATGACTCTGTGGCAGCTAAGAGTTTTATGTTGCTGCCAGTCTTTTTGTCTTCATTTCCTTTCAGGCCGCATAATTGTTCCCATTGTGTTGCGTGGAAACAGACCTACAGATCAGCGGTTGTGATTGTGCGACACAGCTGAATGAAACCGCAAAAATTAGATGCAGCATCCGCATGTGTATTGCTTCAGTAAGCTCTAAAAACTGATTACAGTTTACTCATTCAAATCAAGGCCCGATATGCAAGTGTCCCAACAGACTTTCGCATGAATATTGTCTTACTTTGACTTTTCCCTTTCGTTAGTAAATGCATTATTCATCTTCTATATTTGTCGTGCCATATTTGTTTTGCAGCGCATGCACCGTGATTTCTAATTTTTACGGAGCCCGTCTTTACTGTATTCTCATGAGGAATGACAGGCCATTAGCAAAGGATTTGTCTAAACCCAGACTTTTCACCTTGGAGTTGCTGAAGGAAAATATGCTGGGGAAAGGATAACTCAGAAGTGTTGCACCCCTCACAGAAAGATCCTTTATCATCAACGCGAACATCACAAGCAAACGTGGCCTTTACTTTCGTTTTGTTGTTTCCTCTGCTTGCTGTCTGAATACAGATGCGCGGAAAGTGAGTCCAGTGGCGGAGGGATTTTTCACGACCCATGAGTCTGCTGCTGCTGCTGCTGCTGCTGTTTGGCGTTTCAGTAACGAATCTGTGATGAATCCGTTTTAGTTAGACCAAACTCTCGGTGACTTAATCAGCGCTGTAGTCGTCTGGCTGGTGGTCTGAGTGCCCTTCATTACAGGCCGATCCTTCTCCGGAGAATGTACTTTACTGCTCGCTGAAGCCGGGGCCGCCCACATTTTACCTGCAGACCATTAATTAACCAGACGAGAGCTTCGTCTCAGCAGTGGCCCTCAGCCCTCAAACCGCGACCAGTTAGAAACTGCAACATTTCTGGAGACGATCGATGGGGATTCTGTTTCTATAAATCAACATAAAAGATGTCCAGCTGGGCAGTCACCATCGGCTAATGTCAGGAGGTAGAAGCTATCAGCGGAGAATGATCCTAATTCTTGCATGACTCACTCAGAGCCCTAGTGTGTGTATGTGTGTGTGTGTGTGTGTGTGTGTTTCAGGTTTATTTACTGTGCAATGTTTGAGGCCAAATGTCCTCACAAATAGTACGGAGTGATGATTTGTTAGTCATTACTGGGGCTTGGGTTTAGATTGTATATTAAAAATTGATATAGCTGCAGTGGCAGTGAAACACTGTGACGTCATCCATTGATTTTTGGGCTACTGTTTTGAGTAATTAACCATTTGGATGATGACATTGTGGCTATTTTGAAGGCAAAACGAACCACATTTGGTCGAGAAGTTGTAATAGTGTGGTTTGTTCACCATTCCAGGAGAACCACCCCCAAACATATAATTCTGTTAAAGGTCTTCCTGATTATAATTATATTTTTGAAAAGGGCCACCATAAACCTCATCTGAAGAACAAAACGAATTAGCTAATGGCATCACAATAACTATACTATACTACAATACTATAAAAATAAATTATACTAGCAACCGTCAGGGGTATTGTTCACCCACACTGGCTTCAGGTTCCAGACTAGAGATGGTATTAATATTTAATTTTACCATAAGGTACATATTATTATACCTATTATTAGACCTAGGCCATAAGTACTAACATTGGGCATAATGTTAAAGATGATGATTGACTATTGAAACTATATTTCAGAAAATAATAGTTCTCTTTCAGAGTATTGTGGCCACTCGGGTTCATTTTTGTTTCTGCTTCACTTTCAGCAATGCCAAAACTTGAAACTTTCACCGAAAGACCAATCACACAAATGTTTGTATCTCTCAGCCTCATGACCTTAACCTCTCCTCTATGGGTTCCGTCTTTATTCATCCCAATCAGTTCAAAAAATGTGGAGATGGAGAAGCAGCAGGTAAATACTAAAGTGGAAACTACTACCAAACTGACTAGTCATAGCTCTTGCGGTCGGCGTCGCCATGGTGCTCAGTTGCATTTCCAGGGAGGTGCACGTCAGCTACGTCGCTAGGCTCTGTGCTGACACCATTGCTTCCGCATCAATTTAACTTTAAACCACCTATAAGTCTGGTGTCTGTATGAACTTCAGGTTTCTATAATAATTCCTTCTGCTAATGCAGGCCATCACAAGCCACTGCCTTCTTTTTGTGCCATAATAGACTCTTACGTAAGTGTTTATGTAAGTTAAAGCAATAATGCAAGACTCTTACATATAAATGAATGTCTGTTACATGCAAGTCCTTGCCAAGTAATCAGCGCGTTCGCACAGTGCTGATTACGCTAATCAGCGACTCGTGAAATTCACTGTATTTTTCATTACACCCATGTTTTAAATCTTGTGTCTGCTGCAGCATTTCCACACTGGAACACCTGCAGTGCGCGTTGGAGAAAAGAATGCATTTTTACGCCTACCAGCAATGAATGGCTACCCAGAGCTGAAGGGAGTGAAAACAACAGAATAGACCACAGGAAATGGGGGTATGGCAGAGCCTATGGCAAAGAAAATGAATGCTTCGAATGTTATGAATGTTCTGGGAATTCGCCGTCTGTTGAAGTGAGGAAATGTGAAATAGAACCTAGAAAGTAGCCATGAAAAGTTTCTGGTGCTCCAGATAAAAAAAAACAACAACAAAAAAACCTTTACATTCAGAGGAAGGAATACAGTCCAAAAAACTAAGGTTCAGCAAAAGGAAGTTAGCTTTACTTGTCTGAGAGCGCTGACTACAGACTGTAAGTATGCTTTACATCATGCACAGCTGCTGCCAGTGTTTGTGTAATGACTCTCACTGCCAGAAGGGGGAGACCACATTGCACACTGTAGCTTTAATAAGAAGCTGGGTCATTTAGTAGCCTTTTGAAAAAGTTGTTTTACAAACTGATTTAGAACAAAAGTTTTCTGCAGTTCTGAAGAAAAGGTTGTGAAAGGACGAAAAAGGGAATTTCACTCATTAAACTGACAAACCATAACAGGTTGATTAACTTCAGAAAATATTTTAAGCTGGATTCAGTGGCAGTGGATTTTCTGCATCATCTCTCACACTGAAAGGACATAAGGAAATGTTTTTGTTTTTTTTTTTTAATGGCTAATATGAACAGCAAGTGAACTGCCAGCATAACGTATTACTGTTCTAATTTGTTTGTAAGATTGACTTAAAAAAATGATGTAAACCCTCCTTGTCCAGTGTAGATGTTAAAACCAACACAACACAACACGACAGCCAGACTTCAAGGATATATACACACGACGTTTTGTTGCGAACAGTGAATGTAAATACAACTTTATTTGCATATTAAAAGGCCTCAGAAGAACCTCGAGCTTTCTGGGATGAGGGAAATCATACTTCTGAATACAGGATAGCAAATTTATGCATGTATAGATTGCTGTATGTGAAGATCTACTAAGGTTGTGATCCAATTTTAGTCAATGTTAACACATTTAATGTTTATGTTAATACATATATACAGAATTAACCTTATTATTTGCTTTTCTGCTGGTTCTTTCTCTGCTTTGCAATATAATAATAATTAATTTACATAAAGCACAAACAGTTTGCTGGAGAAGATTTTTATTTAAACAGTCCAGCATCAGATCTGTGAAGCATAAACAGTATATAGATAAATAGTGAGACGTTTCAACTTACATCAGTCATTCATGCATGACAGCGCGCTATTTATCCAAAGACATGTTCTGCATAATACCACATTTAGTATGTCCAATTACATTAAATGTTCATATTGGGCTCCATCTCTCCCTCAGGGTCGTCCACATTTAGATGTGGGAGGCATGGACGCTTATAAGCATTTAGTAAATCTACATCTCTATTTTCCTCAAAGGGTCTGAGTCCATTACCAATTTAAATTAGTCTTCTCTGAAGAGAATGAATGTACCCCCACACAATCATGATGTCGGCAAAGCTTTTGTGTGCGTTTGAGTGTGTGCGTGTATCTGTATGTGCGTGAGGGCGTTTGAGAAGGGTCTCTCTTACAGTAATAACTCCTTATGGGCTGCCCTAGCTGCGCGTACTCATGCACAAGTGCACAGACGCACACAGCACAACACTTTGTACGCAGTGTGGTGCAGCGTGCGTGTTTTTAAACCTGTGGGCTGAAAGCTACAACTCCCCAAAACAGTCTGTGGATGAAAATAAACCCCGTCTGTGTGGTTTTCAAAACAATTCAATCTCACCGAAAATCAGTCTCATTCAAACACAGTCTGACACAGCAGCATCCGACTACAAATCTGAGCTTTTTGTCCGAGGCGTAGCTCATGTTTGTCTATAGATGTGTTGTGTTTACAGCAGAATCTAGCGGGGCTTTATGCAAGGAAGCAATGTAATCTGCAGGGGAATCACACCATCTGCATTGACTGAGCTAGCAGAATATTAAATCCACATCCTCACATTTTCTGCAGCTTAATCTATAACATGTTAATGCTTATGAACGCAAAGAAAATACACCTAGAGGTGCTTTTTAGAACCAATTTGGATCAACCGCCGGATCATCCCTTCTTTTAAAATAATGTTTATTTATTTACCAAAGTTGCAGAAATTTTGCTGCAGGCTTCTGTCACATGTTAAAAAATATGCAATCCTTTACTTCAGTATCCTCTTCTAGCTACAATTCTTGTAATCACTGTCAGTGTTAGGAAAAGATTGTTGTGTGGTTTTCTGAAGAAAATCTCCGACAGTAAAGCCGAGTAGTTGGCGTCTCGCCTGTGTGCTTGATGTACCCACTATTCACCCCGACCACCTCCTAGTGGCTTCCTAGTGGTGCAGTTTCTATGCAGCAATTCACCCATTAGAAATGAATGAAAATTAATAACCGGCACCTGGATTAGACTACAACATTTTTTCCCCGTAATCTGATTGGAAACCATTTGATTGGTAACATGATATTTGTGTATATAGCGATCGTAGCATAACATTATGACCACCTTCTTAATATTGTGTTGGCCCCCTTTTTTTCTCATGCAAGGGGGAGCCCGGTGTGCCCAAGTGGGTAGCTACAATAAAAGACCGTTGAGAGCAATTAAAGACAAATAATGACCAGATCGACTCGCCAAGCAGTTTTTCCTTTTTTTGCTCCTTGAACTGAATCACTATGTTGATTGCTTAGCAAGTGATGACATCCACATTGGTACATGATGTTTATTACAGGTTTACAGTGCCTGGCAATTGAAATGAAAGTCTAATTTATGTTGTACAGGTTTTCTCTTTTGGTTAATTAAGTGCCTTGTCTTGTACCATTGAGCAAAGTGACTGAAGTAAAAGTTCACACTAATTGACCATCAACAAAGTCTATAAGATTCTGGTGTCTTGTTACCAAAATACTCAGGAAAAGTTGACATTCTTTTTTTATTCAGGTCAAATTTTCAAAAGTTAAGAGGAAGAAGAGTTTCACAAATGCTTCTGAGATTTCTACTGTTGTGTTGTCAAGAATGGGTTTTGGTTGACTTGCACATGTGCACAATAACCTGGAAACACATGAACGTAGACTGTCAGATGTCCTCACAGACCAAATGTGCAGTATAATTTACAAACGTCACCCTACGGCTGTTATCAGCACTCTAGTAAAGAGATTACAGTAAAAACACATTATAGTTTTGTACTTTTAATTGGATGTGTTCTTTTAAGTATAATCATGTAATTTCCACACGCAAACTCAACAGGGCGCACACAAAAAACACACACCTGTGCACACTGAGGGTCGGTCAAAGCGTTTCATTTTCACATCTTTGAAGTGAAGCCCCGCATTATGAGGGAAAGATTTCATCTTTGGTTTGCGCTGCTTCAGAGAGGGAGCAGCACGCACATCAAAGAACCTCCCAAATCCCAACAGAGAGACACTAACAGAAGAATGAGATGAATCCTCCGACTTATTTACTCCAACAAATCACATGTACCACGAGAGACTACTCATTAGCTGCCTTCTTTTGAGACTACAGCGTTTCGGCTGTAGTGGAGATGTTTGCACTGTTTAAACGATGCCGGTTTTGTCTTATTGTATGAACGTAATGAATATTACATCGGTTACAAAAGTGACTACAGGACACAGTGAGGCAGGTATCAAATGAAGCCAATTTTAATTATTTCATTTGGAACTAATTACAGCGATACTAGATGCAAATCTAATTATCGTCAGTGATGTCTCAGTTTTATTCTAATCACTTTTTGTGAAAGTGCCAGTATGAAAGTGGGGACAGTGAGAAAGACATAACATTATGACCTAAAACATAGGTCAGTATTAGTTCTTTAACTCTACATCACCCTCCTCTATCTATTAATGCGATCCAGACTGTTTTTAACAACTTGTTTTTGTACTAAGAACTGTCAGTGAAAGCCAGCTCAAGGTCTTTGCACACTTTTGGGGTCAAATGCCTTACAAAGCAGTGTGAAACATTTACTGTAAAAAACAACAACAACAAACACAATTGAAAGCAATTCATCTTAAAACAAGAATCGCGTAGGTCTGGCTGCAGTCCTGTTGGGTCGAACTCAAACATGCAGCAATAATGCTTTAAGCCCAGGCTCCCATTAATCAAGTGCAGTTTTTGCAGGGTGATGCAAATTGGTGTGCTAACTTCCCTTCTGTTGGAAAACTTATTTTTTTTCTTTTGGATTTTCCTCATTGTCTCCAGCGGGAAGCCGAAGTCTGAGCCCACCCTTTGGTTTCTGTTTCTGTTCGTTTCTTTACATGACTGATTTCAATTACACTTGGTGTGTCATCGTGTCAGAAGTGGAAGAAGTATTGAGATGCCAATGCAGCGATGTAAATGCTGTAAACGTCCTTAGAGAAAAACACTCGTTAATAACGAAAGTGTTCGAAGAAAACTTTAGTTAATGCACTGAAGTAATGGTTTGGACTCTCTGACTAATATATTATCTCTGACTCTTTGACTAATATCACATACACTCACTTCCCAGTTCATTAGATACACCAGTGAAAATTAATGCATCCCATTATAACAGCCCTGCACTAAATCTCAGTTTCATGAAGGTTATGGTATTCAGCATTTATTGAAAATAACTGGAGAGGTCAACAATTCATCTGTGTCACGTTGGAGGCTGTGGTTTGTGGTGCTATTAAATTGCATGGTGCGGTACCAACACGCATTTCTATTATTTTGAATGCCCCATTTTAATTAGTGAGCTAGGTTGAATAAAGAATAGCAGTGCAGGATTGTTGTAGCAGATGCATCACAAGTTTTCCTAATGAACTGGGTTCAAACTATTAATACTGAAGCATCATTGTGTACGTAGCACGTTACCACTGGGAAGTCCTGACGCAAGGGCTCTGCGTTTGAAGGGCTTTATGTACAGTTTGCTTTCTGTGAAACCAGTTAAATGTTTATGCTTTCTCTTTTTTTTTTTTTTTTTTTTTTTACTTTTCCTCTAGCCTTTGATTTACTGTGAAATATTAGGTCATTTATGGAACGAAAAACATGTCAGAAGTTCAATAGGAAGAATCACTATCTATCATCTGAAATGTAACACAGACTACACTACACCAAAAAGATTGCGAAGCTGCACAGGTCATGTCCGAGCTACGTCCCGATTGCATGGCGAAGAAAAACTGCACCATCCTCCGTGGGACCTTTCCTATCACAAGCCTACACAGTTACCGTGTCATCCATTTTGTGACACCATGCTGTTATGTGAATAGTTCGGACAACAGTAACGCGATGTGACACCTTGCTCGACAGTTCTGCACTAAAATCAATGAAAAGCCCTCTCGGGATGGGGGAAAAAAATATGTGCAAAACCTGAGACTGAGTGCTGCTTGTACACGGTGTCAAGTATTTTATTTACATACACTAAACGGTACATTGCCGTCTATAAGCAAGGGTTTGCGGCGTTAAAAATAGAACAATCTGCTGCAGAACTAACTCCTGTGCTGGTGCTTGTGGTTGTTCATGTAACAGACACCGTATCTGTTTGATCGCCTGAATACAGATCTCCGTCTTATGATCCGCGTTTTATTCCAAACTTGCGAAAATGCACAAAAAGAAGCGAACGCGACTCGAGCTGCAAGGCTGTGATTTGGAGAAGACTGAAAGAGCTGCACTCTCTGCTGATGTGGTGGTTCCACTTCACAGAGCCATGGCTGCTTTAAGAGTGACGCAGTTGACAGCTTGTTGGCAAATGCCCCACATTCGGTGATGATCATTATTAGTAACTGCGTCCTCACAGCTTCCACCTGTGGGACATTTTAAACGCCAGGAGAGGCTCCTTAAACCTTAAGCCATGCCCGAAGTGCGGCTCAGTTGTTGTGAGAACACTGGACCACAGCGAAAAGTTCTTACTTTTTTCGTACTTTTTTCTAAAACTTGTCTCAATATGAAATGCACTGTCACAGTACACTTTACAACATATCTGGGAGATTGTTTCCTCCTTTGCAGGGGAAGGAACTTAAGATCATCCATCACATTTAACACCACATCCTCATGCACATTTGTGTGTGCTCTCCTCTGTCTGTTACTCTGGCTGATTGAACGGTTTATTCATTTTCTGCAATTTAACTCATGACAGAAGCTGGCCCCTTTATCCTGATTGCACTAAATGTACACGAGCATTTGGATAATGAAGAAGATGGAAATGGTGAGAGACGATTGCTTGAAGGGTTGGTGGGAGATATCTCTCTGACTGCATGTTCAACTTAGCACTAGGTTCTTCTTGTTTTTCATCTTCTCAACTGGACATTAGTGATGGTCGATACCACCGATTTCCTTTCCGATCTGAGTAAAATTCAGACTGGTATCACCGATACCGATCCGACACAGGTACTAACACTGATAAATACACCCTGATGTGTCTGGTAAACCGAAAAAAAAGTACTATACCTCAAATCATAGCTTCATAACGAATACAAGACATCAGAGTAATTTATTTATTTTAAACACTGAAGCATATTGAGGTAGCGGCCTCGCTTACTATATAATAATAAAGGCAAGCTAATACAACAACAGAAAAAAAACCAACAGAGGGACCGTTAAAGTAAATTATTAATTATTATTATTATTAAACTACTATAAAATTAAAACTTAACTCTGACCCTGTGCTCACCTCTTCTGTCCTCCTCATCACAAATGCCTCGTATTCTGTGTTGTGGATTAACCTGAGGCGTTTCACATTGTTTGCTGTGTAGCCACAACTCAATAGTTTAGTTGCGTGTGTTCCTGATAATGATATACATTACCTCAAACGACTAAAAGTGTCGATATTTTGATTTGAGAATCGTTTTTAGAGCATAAAGATCCGGAAGTATTGACATTTCAGTATCGATCTGCACGTCACTACTGGACATCCCAAATACTTTCAAAAACATGGAGTGATCAGCTCTGGCAACAGCTTTCCTGGTGCAGCCTCCCTTCTACTACAAGTACACCGAGTTATTACAACTCATGCAGGCTTAGAACATATATGGTAGATGGCTTGAAAACGGAAAGTGTGGCAACGCCTTGGATGCCGCTAGTTCTTTAATATTGGTTTGGTGTTGCCTCGCCCCTCAAGGCTTAGATAATATCTTCATTGTTCTGCTGTGAGAAAATTTAAAGGAGGTCCAACCCTTGACTTATACCCCATTTCCATTTAACACTTCAAGATAAAATTCCAGCCATCGTAAGGTTACGAAATGAGTTTTGTCTGGCTGTTTCCCCAAGCTATTCCTACTTCGTATTTGTAGGTCACATGAATCCGATTTCACAAAGAGGTATAAAAAAGAAAAAAAAAACACCACAAGACCAGAGACAGAGAGAGGTGGGAGATCAGGTTGGTGGAGGGTGAAACGGAGCGAGTGAGTAAGAGAAATCCATTAAATTCTGTTGAAATATTAAGTAAATATATCTATCTGTTTTCAAATATGGCTCCTGTTTCGCTGGCGAGAGACCTGCAGCACTGAAAGATTTAGTTCATTCTGGGTCTGCGTACATGTGGACAGGGAGTGTGGGCCACAATAAAATCTCCTGATGGCTCTTCAGCGCAGTTTATCTCCCTGATCTCTACCCACCACTTTTCCCTCCATGTGCCGCTTGCCTCCATGTTATTTTTCTAAAACTGTCCTCACCTGCGATATGTGAGTGTTTCACAGCAGACTGATCTACAGCACCTTTAAAATCCTTGCGGCGTTGACGAAAAATTCGTCTTCCCGCGTCAACCGAACCCGCGGAGAACACCGCGGCTGTTTGCCTTCTTCGTCTGCGCAGAGGCCGTTGCGCAACGAGATGGGAATTTTGTGATAACCCGCCGTGAAGTGCCATGGATATTTAAAACAGTCTTTTCGGCATCATTGTGACAATAGAAGGGGGCATAAAACCACAGTTAATAAAGTAATTAGCTTTATGGCCCTCGGCTATGTTTGTACCCCGTGAAACAAAAAACAAAAAAAACAAAAAAGTCATCAATATGATCCAAACGGTAATGACTTTGCTTTTATTTGGTGTATGTGTGTATTTGTGAGTAAAGTGTGCTTTGTATAATTATGTGCGTGAGAATGCAAAATTCACTCCAAAGGTATCCCACAGCCTCCAAATGATTCTTGACCCCGAGCGTTTTCTGATAATGTCAGCGACTGTGCTGCAGATGTGTTGTGGCCTGAGAACTTTTGGACTCGGTGAGCTGTTGTTCCCTGATTTTTTTTTATTTTTTTATGTTAGTTGAGGCGTTTCCCACTTTATATGTGAACATTTAAACGAGGGCGCTACAATACACAGGCTGTCTACTATCTATCAACTTCTCAGACGAATGATGTGAAGTAATTAAATAGTGCCACAAAATGACACAGGCCACTGTACGTTCGAGAGATAAAGCAGTTTTAGCAATTATGGGATTATATTATGAGGAACTAAACACGTGTTAAGCGAGGAGCTCTGGGTGGATGGATGCATCCAAAAAAAGATTTCTCAGTTTCAGTCAATAGGTCCACTAACATTTAACATGTATAAGGATACATAAAAATACTTGCTTAATTTATAATTAAAGACTGAGAACATAAAAATAATACCTCACTGGATGAAATGAAAGTCTCAGACTTAGAACAGTTCAGGCTTCATGTTTTCAGCCGACTATTGGTACAGGAATGCCTTCATAGAGAAATATTTTTGCTCTGCCATTTATCTTACAAATGCAAAAAATAAAATGATTATAACCAATAACATTCCAGATTTCTAAAGAGGCCGTGGGCGCGGCTTTTGTTAAGACTTAACACTCTCTCTCAATACCTCAGTGAGACTTAATGTCTCACTGAGGTATTGTGCTTCAACCAACACAGAACTGTGTTTACATTTAATACAGATCTGCTGTTGTTGTGAATGCAGGTAAGTGCAGAGTCATGGTCGGGGCAGAGGAGACCAGGAGTCAATTCCAGCCGAAGTCGATGTACAATCCTGTGTAAGGAAGATTGTAGATACACCATGTCACTCACTGATGACACACACCGTATGATGCAGTCCAGTGTGGTTTTGTTTTTTTATTTGCAAATGCAAATGTGTTTGTCTTCTTTCCCTCTGTTGATAATTTAGGAACCTGGCCAAGTTAAGTAACGGCTTCACTCTGCTCTGCACTGCTCCTCTGCACGGCACTAGATTGATTCTCAGAAATGTGCTGGCACATTAATATGCATGTTGTTACTCATATATTTATATATTTATTGCCCCAGCAACACTGCCAGTCTACTGTGGGTCTCATTGTGTATCGTGTGTGTACGTGAGTCCTGGCCCCCAGCGTGGCCCTCGAACGGAGCATCCGGATCAGCTGGTTGCCAGGGGTGACGACAAGAGGGAGCGAGTGAGTGAGCATAGATTAGATATCTATCTATCTATCTATCTATCTATCTATCTATCTATCTATCTATCTATCTATCTATCTATCTATCTATCTATCTATCTATCTATCTATCTATCTATCTATCTATCTATCTATGTCTGTCTAACAGCTACTTATTTTGTGTTTTCTTTTGAAATACTGGGGGTTTCCATGGGAACTGAATATGATTGTTGGATCAGTGTTAGTATTCCGCCTTTAGCTGTCAGGTTTGAAAAAAACACACAAAAACAAACCATGCTCTCCGTAACAACCACAGTTCGGTCAACTGCTTTAAAAGTTTGATCACAAATTGATTTAAAATAAAAAAAAAAAAGGGATCTCATCTATCTGATCTGATCTATGTAGTCTAATGGGGAGGACAAAATAACAGAAACAGCTCTTTACTTGTTATGTTGTTTGTGGCCAGGAAGAGAAGGCAAATGGATCAGTTGACGGGAAAAAAAAAAAAATTGCGAATACCGGAAGACAGCACAACAACAGCCTTTTTCATTACCCAAGAAATTAAAGTGATAATATTCAAGATTTTAAGTGGGAAGTGTCGCCAACGAGAATAACCAAAAGCAAAAAAATAAAAAATAAAATCTGAATTAAAAGGATGAATTAACACCATGATAAAGACTACTTCATATGAACTCATGATTAATAGGCTAAATAACAGAATTAAGGCTGTGTTATCGATCGGGGAACTCTTCTGGGCTCGTATCACATGAACTGATTAGTCTGCAACATGAATGCCTCCCTTAAGGTAGTGTTACGTCCGACCTAGGGGAACCGAATGTAACATGGAAAGGATGCCCCCCTCTCTCTCCCACTCCCAAGGAAGACCATACAACAGAGCTGCAGACCAACAAATAATTATTTATTTAATCAACAATGGTAGTGATAGGCTTCAGGGTGAGCATGGCCCAAAACAACAAACAAAAAAACACTGTGCCCCCAAGCTGACTTACCTAATCAAAAATAAAGGAAATCAAAATACAGGTTTCTAACCTGACTCCCTATAAAAATAAACAGGAGAAAAAGGTCCCAACAAAAAGAGCTACTCACCCTTACCACTACCTGGTCTGCTAACAAATACAAATTGCCAAATCACACACAAATGCCTGGTTCAGTTGGGAGGAGGGTCAAGAGGAGAGGAAGAACTCCAAAACGACGGCCATTTTATAGGGTTTCCTCCCGCCCATTCACCAATTGCCAGCCAGCACCTGGAGACCAACAGAGGTGGCACCACCCTCAGGCAGGGAGGAACAGCACATGGAAAAGGGAAAAAAAAAAAAAAAACAGCACAGACAAGTCATACATCCAAAAACAAATATTACACAATGACCCTGGGTCATAACACCCCCCCATCTAAGAACAAACATTTCCTCTCCACAGGACATGTTTGATGCACTAACTTCTGGACAGCGCATCGGCCATGACATTGTCTAACCCCTTTTTATACCGAATGTTTACATTAAAGTCCTGGAGCAACAAGGACCAGCGCATGAGGCGCTGATTGCTATTCTGCATCCTATTCAGGAACACGAGCGGATTGTGGTCAGAGAAAACAACGGTTGGCTCAGCATTAGACCCAAGGTACACTTCAAAGTGTTGCAACGCTAACAGTAAGGCTAAAGCCTCTTTTTCGATCGTGCTGTAGTGCAGTTGGTGCTTTTTGAGCTTTTTGGAAAAGTAGGATATGGGATGGTCAATGCCACGCCCATCTTCCTGGAGAAGCACTGCACCGACGCCAAGTGCACTGGCATCCACCTCCAGTTTAAAGGGATGCCCGAAATCTGGGGCGGCAAGTACAGGCGCACTACAGAGGAGAGCTTTAGCGGCCTCAAAAGAAAACTGACATTCCTCTGACCACTGGAAGGGAACTTTGGGGCTTGCTAAACTTGTCAGTGGAGCCACTACATCTGAGAAGTTTTTACAAAACCCACGGTAATATCCAGCCATACCCAGAAAACGCCGGAGCTCACGGCGCGTTCGGGGGGCTGGAAAATCTACGATGGCCTGCACCTTGGCAGTCACGGGACAGACACGTCCTTGTCCGACTATCTTACCTAGATAGGTAACAACAGCCTTCCCAAACTCACATTTGGCCAGATTGAGAGTTAAGGAAGCTTTACACAAACGTTCAAAAATCTCCGAAAGGGTTTTCACATGTTCAGTCCAGTTGGATGAATAGGCCACAATGTCATCCAAATAAACCTCACAGTTTCTCACCCCGCAAAGAACTGTGCTCATGAGCCTCTGGAAAGTGGCTGGGGCGTTTCTCAGACCAAAGGGCATAACAGTGTACTGTAAGAAATGGTCGGGGGTGACAAACGCACTTATCTCAGAGGCGCGTGGGCTCAGGGGGATTACACAATGACCCTGGGTCATAACAGTAGCTAATCTGTATTATTAAGGTAACCCGTTGCATGAATGTTTCCTCTTAGCTATGACATGGACATTTGTTCCCATGTGGTATTTTTTTATTTAAATGTACTGTATTTTACTTTATCTCCCTTATACTATCTCAGTTTTAAAGTAACGATACATGTGTTTTGAGCAATGATAAATGTCTCATACTGAAAATCTCTGTAATGTTATACTGTTATACACCGAATTGGTGTATTGCAAAATAACAAAAAGAAAATCTGTGACGCTACCACTTTAATTCAGGCTCTGTCGTGTATGGTGGAAACACACTGACTACTATAGACTAGATAGATAGATGATATAGTCAACAAAATCTCATCATGATACATTTTATGAAGGTAGAATGGGTGACAGAGCTGTTGTATTAAATTACAAGTATATGACAACGTGGCCACTAAGCAGGCTCATTCAGCGGTATCCAAACACTTTACAAACATAGAAGGATAGTCTCAGTTTACATATTGTTATAGTTCCACTCTCACACGCATTCTAAGCCACAGCATGTTGCTCCATGTCTGAAACGACACTTAGGGTATGCACGGAGATGTGATTCAGTGCTTTAATTCTGGAGGGACTAAAATATAGAGTATGTGCAACATGGACTTCAAAGTAAACATGCAGCGAGTCGCCTAAATGCAACAGTTCAGAGGCATGGAGCCACAAGAGCTACACTCAGCCTGAGTTGCACAGACAGTGCTTATTTGCAAGATCAGTTCACTGCTGGTTTGATGATAATAATGGCAGAATAAAATATCAGCAGTCCTAGCCTTCCACTCCAGGTTGTGTGTTTTAGATTTTGCTGGGGCTCCAAAAAACCGAACAAAAATCATTTTGCCAAAGTGAAGACTGAGGACGGAGAAATCAGCGCAAAACCGACTCCATCAGGGGAAATCAGCTGGGTGTGTGCGCGTGTGCCTGTTCATGTGTGTCTGTGAGAGCACTCACGTATCTTGCAACAAGGCTATCTGCCGTCTGACTGCGAGAGTAAAGCGCGTTGTTTCCCCTTATTTAAATGCCCTCTACTGTAACCCGGCCTGTAGGTTTTATCTACCGCCAGCTCCCTTTTTATGCTGTGCTTTTGTGTACTTCTGCTGCCAGCCTCTGCCAACTGGTTCTACTCACACGTGCATCAGACCTCGCCTGTGTGACACTGATTGAAAGCGTGTCAGCCCGGGTATTTGTCAGTAGCTGCCCTGTTGCACAGGGCTTCTCAGTGGGACATATTACGAGACGCCGGTGATGTTTTTTATTTAATTTTTTTTTTTTGCACTTGAGCAAAAGCTGCAGCACAAGTTGCGTAAATTTATTCTACCCCACAACCTTGGGGCTGTTCTGTTCCCTAATGACTAAGCAAAAGTTGACAGAGAAGATAAAATAGCAGCGGAGTCTGGAAATACAGCGTACGACGAAATCACAGAAATTACTTAGGGGCTTTATACGTGTACGGAAATGTTTAACAGTGATGCTTTTTTTTTTTTTCCAACATGTATTTGCTACCGTAAGAGCTCCCACAGATAAACATATACATAAACATCTGCTGTTTGTAGGACCAGGATAACCAGCGTCGAGCTTGGCGACGTCGAGATATATTAACAATTAAAATCTGCCTCTAAATCAACTGCCATCTATTCTCAAAACACCTTGCATAATGGAAAATATTGATATTTTGTTGGCACATTTCGAATGCACTGCTTCTAGAATTAATCATGGCATTGAAGAGAGTGCTCTCTGCCGGCCTGCCTCGGCGTGCTCATTGTCTCCGTTCTCCTCTGTCCAGTCTCTATAACTTGCATGGCCACATGATGAGATCAGAGGAGCCTGGTCATCTAAGTAATGGATTTCTTTCTGTTGGTTCCTCCTGGGTCCACGGCCCTGCGTTCAGTGATGTATGCTTCATGCAACGGCCCTGGACAGCTCATCTCTCGCTCTCTCTCTCTCTCTCAGCCACAGGCACCTCTGCATAAGCACATTCACCCAAAGCCAATCTCTGAAATACACTTTGGGGGCTGCTCTGTGCTGCTGCTGCTGCTTCTGTTGCCCCGTTCCTTGACATCCACGGGAAAAAAAAAAAATGCACCGTAACCATTTTAAAGTCCTGTAATGAGCACCGGCGGTGCTTTGAGAGAAGAAATCCCCCATTGTAAGGTTGTAAACCCATTACTTGACTACAGGGGCGACACAAACATTTCATCTAGAGCAATGTGATTGTCATTTGCATCCTCTTTATGGACCTCTCATGGCCCCAGCATGCGTGCTCCCAGTCCATTTCTTGTGCAGCGGTCTAAATTATGTTTTTCGCTGTTTTTCACACCAAACCAACACCACATCAACAGCCATGTGCTGCTTCTGCTCTCCAACTTCAGTAAGCACAATTTATTCAAAGTCCTCCATGGTGTTTTTTTTGCAACATTTCTTCAGCATTTTCAGATTCCCTTGCCACACTGTGAGGTACAGCCTTTAGACTTTAATTGGGGAAAAACTGGGCAAAATGTAGTTTGTTGCGCGAAAATATGAATTACACATGAAGCTGTGAGGAGAAACAAAGCCAAACGGTCATCCCCTGCAAAACAGCACAAGCCCACAGGACATGGCACTCACATAAATTATATGAAATGCCATAGACTTTCAGTCACTCTCCCTGACTCGCTTCTCCTTTTTTTTTTCCCCCTCTCTCCCTGCTGTGCCCTATTCATTCCCACTGACATTCCCCAGACGTCTGATGGATATCAGACCACGTCCTCCAGGAGACATATTCCATTATTATGCTGCCACAGCGCTCATCCACAGACCCATCTCCCTCCTAATCAATGACCATGCAGCACGGCAGCACGGCAGGCACACACAAACAAGACGCGCGCAGGAGAGCCTTAAGATAAGCGAACCAATAGTTCAGGACAGATGATAATCACAGAAATTAAAGTAATCTATATTTCAGGCGGCGCGCAGCCGATTCCTTCACATCTGCGCAAATCAGTGTGGATGGAAATCCAGCAGAGCATCACAAGCTGTTCTGTCCTCTTACCTGCGTGGTGGTCCTGCTCTCAAGCTGTGCTTGTTGAAGACCCTCGGTCTACACAGCCATGCCCTCCTACATGGGCACGCGTCTGTGGGGCAAATCAGAGTTCTGCTGTCTCTCTGTCAGCGTGGAGAAGAGGAGGGATCAGGGATCAGAGAGTCCTCCCAGCCGGCAGCCCCATCTAGCGCATCTCCTTGTGTCTCCCGCTCTCCCGGGTCATTCCTGCCAGCCCCTCAGCAACCGCAGAGCCAGGGAGCGAGCGTTTCAGGGGGTGGGGGAGGGATGGGAGGTGCTTAGAGGGCTGAAACGGACGTGGAGCGGCGAGCGGAGCACCTCCTCCTCCTCCTACATGTCTGACTGCAGCCAGTGGACATGCTACAGCTGGAGTCTCAGTCCACCTCCCGTTTTCTCCCAGTGCATGTGTGTATATTTTTTTGTTGTTGTGTGTGTGTTTGTATGTGTGTGTGTGTGTGTGTCTCTAGCCGGTGCTGGCTCCTCTCTGTGCTGTGTGTGTGTGTGAAAAGAGAGTCTCTTCCCTCAGCGTTAATGCTGCCGGTGGCTCCGAGATGCTGAGGCAGTGTGAGAGAGGAAGAGGGAGAGAAAGAGATTGAGACATGTGCGTGTGTGTGCAGGAGGAGGGATACTGGCAACGGAGACTGTGGGAAAGGTTGTTTTCCCTCCTGCTCCATCCATTGGTATCAATCAATCAGAGATGCATGGCTGAGTTAATGAGTCATTTATACCTGCATATGTCTGCACACAAAAACAGGGAAACGTTTCTTTCTTGCATGTTTACTGTGGAACATCAGCACCAATTTATAACTGGTTTCCTGCATGGATGAGTATACACTCAAAAGAGGAACTCCTTAATAGCAGCCGAGGATCTCCTCGGGCTATCAGTATATCAGCCACCCTGAGAATCTACAGCCTTAACAGGGAAACTGCCTCCTTGAATACCCCAGGGAATGATATATCACACCCCAACACTCTGGAGAGGGGAGGGGAGGAAAAGGGCGAGTGATTAAAGAAATGTGTTGATACGAAAAGCTCCTGCAGCGAGACACCCCTCCAAAAAAAAAACAAAAAAACAACCCAAAATCAGGTTTGGCCATTTGATTAGAGAGACAGAGACTGGAGGGGGGAATGAGAGTAAATGAGAGAGACAAGAGGTGAAACGTCGAGGCTCAGCTTCTCTGGCTGTGCACTGCGTTTCGTCTGTTGCGCTTTGCACTGCCTGAAGAATTAAAGCTAGAGGCAGCGAGGGATAAAATGAAGGATGAAGATGTGCAGATAGGAAGATAGGCCTTTGAAATTGACAGACGGGGGGAACGGTGAGGGGAGAAGGAGAGGGAGACATCTTACCTTCCGAAGAAAAGCGGGGACATTTACACGTCCCAGTATGAGCGTACGAAACCGCCTCTTACGCTTTTCATCTTCCCATCTCAGATAAATCTTTCTGTATCTTTGCATCCTCTTTAGTTCCTCACTTTCTCCCTCTTTGTGTGGCGCCGCTAAGTACCATTCAGCTTGAAATTGGTCGTCTGGGAGAAAAGCAGTGGTGACCCCGCCTGCCTTACAGAAAATGCTGTAATGAAAAACATTTGCTCAATAACATTGTATCTCGAATGATGTCATGTATAACATCTTGTAGACACTATTGTCAGCTAGTCAGGCACCATCTACTCAGAACCACTTCTGATCAGTAGCTAAAGTCTTGGTGTTGCCTATATATTTAATGTCAAACACTCATTTTTCTCTTTCAGTTCTTTTTTTATATCCATTTTTTAACGCACACCTCCCATTCAGATCCAATTTGCACCGCCTCCTTCTAACTATAGGCTAGTTGCCAGGTTTACCTACAGGTCCTGTGATGAAATCTTCTCAAACACAACAATCTTCTGATGATTTATCCAAATAAGCTGCAGATCTCTTTAAAACACGTACCTGACTCGTCCAAAAGCCCTTTTCTCAGCGCACTCCTTAGAAGTTGGCATGATGACACCACTTACATCAACGGCAAAGGGAGCAGAAGATCCCAGATGCCAATCAAACAAGACAGATTGGATGACACAGCTCTGGCACCTGAGAGTAACAACAAGATGTCAGTTTTAAGTCATTTGAGGACATCTCCTGTAAACGTAGGCGCTGTTTCAATTAGGATCAATAAGGCATTTTTCATGTGCGGAAAAGTCAACAATTTCCATGGGATGTGCTTATTTTTAAGATTTTTGAGGGCAGTGGAGAAAAGTCTGCTGGATGTTCAGCCTGCAGACAGCTTGCAGCATTATGTGACTGGAATGAAAGGGCACTCTAATCAGGCTGTGCACCACAACTCTCTAGATCAACTTTCTGTCTTACCTTCCTGTAACCTGTTACGGAAAAGGATTGCTGATTACCCAGGATTACCCGAGGAATCGCAACCCTTTTGAACACGTTTTGTATTTACCCCAGCAAATTCAATTGAGGAGAAAGACTTAATACATGAAGGTAAAGAAACTGATTAAGAACAGTTTAATATTTGTTAACAATATACCCATTGTAATTCATCCAACAGTGCAGCTTAGCTGTAGCCTTAAAGAAATCCAGAGCTGATCCTGCAGGGGAAATAATTCCTCACTGACCTGGGGTCTGATTTTGAAAGCAATTCCCGACATTTGACGGTGTTAATGTAGCTCTGTAATCTGCTGCTAAATCGAGCTTTAGGAGTGAGCTGAGGCAGCGACTGAGGCAATCTCGTGGAGGAGAATCAGCCTCATGGAGTGTGTGTGGGGGTAATTATGCATGAGGAAGACGGTTAGTACTGCATTGGATGCTGGCAGAGGACTAACAGATGGTAATTCCCTCTCAGTCCTTCACTCCTGGCAGACCTTTGGATTACTAATGTGCTGGTATCTTGCACTCACATGCACAACGTACTGTCTGTCACACATACAGATGTGATACAGCAGAAACAGAAGTTCAGGTTGAGGTCTTCTGTCCAGATACACCTGTTGTCAGTTGTTGTCGTACCACCCACAAGCCTTTTAGTAAGGTGTGATTTTGGTGGTTTCAAATATAATGGAGACATTAATAAAGTCATAAAGTTGATAAGCGAACTTCAATTATATTCTTCAGTGTAATAAATGATACACAATCCCCCGAGTCCACTATCTCAGTACCCTCTACAACCTGCTTACATTTGGAGACTGGCATCCATGTGGTACTTGTGTACCTGTGGTGCGTTGGGGGTTATTTGATGGCGGTTGGTGGTTTAGGCTTTGTAGCGAGAATAAATGTGCTGCTGTTGGTCAGTCAACATGGTTTTGGCAGCTTGTCCTGCTCCACTGCAGCTAATGATGCACAGATCGATACTGAAATATCGATACCTCCGATACCAGATTGTTATGCTCCAAAATTGATCCTCAAATCAAAATAGCGATACTTTTGATACTTCGGCCATTTCAGGTAATGTAGTATACCACGGACCGATTTAATGTCAGACAGTATTTCCACAGACCGGCCTGTAAGGTGTGACGGATAAATACAACAAAATAAAATGATACGACCGGCATAAAGACTGGTATTTTCTAAATATAATAATAAACATGAATTTTATTAGCAGCGTCCTCGCAACATCGCGCCAACATCGTAACATGAGTAACGGCCCCTCAGCCCCACACTCTCTAGTCGTAACAGTAAAGGTTAAGCATGCCTTCAACATAAGATGCACCACAAAAACAAATATAAAGTGCATGAAAGATACAACTCACCATAAGGCTAAATCAGTGGGAGCCCTGAGCTTGTTTCTCTCCAATGAGACAGTCCCATTAGACATTAGACCCATAGTAGACATTACCTTGCGCAAAGAAACTTTCCAAAGAGGTTTGTTTTTCGTTCATTTTGCTAGCTTGGGGGTTTCAATTAAGCGGTGATGGATTATGTGTTACCGGCGGGGGCAGCCCCTTTAAGAAGGTAGCCATGTGACCGAGGCATCTCGACCTGCGTCAAGAATGAGTCACAGACAGATGTTTCATAGACAGATGTGGCGGAGACAATCTTAACAGGAACACAGTGGAAAGTAACTAAACTAGTGCGATCTTGTCGAAAGGACACGTGGTTGGTGGGAACTACATTTTCTTTTTCTTTTTTTTTTTCTATTTCAGACCCATTTTCACATATTTTGGACTATTGTGTTGTCTGTTTGGCTTTTCTGTCGTCACTCAGCCACTCTCTCAATATACTTCAAAATTAATAAATTACTCTGACGTCTCTCTATCTATTATTTGAATTATACTTCTTTTTGTTTTTAGATTTATCAGACACATTAGGTATATTTGCACAAAGTATTGTCATCAGATTGGTATCGCCAATACCGGCCTAAATTTGACTTGAAGTTACTTATTTTATCAAACTATATACTGTATCGAACATCACTAGCTGCTAGTCAGACCTCTGATGGCGCCTTTTTAGCTGATGTTGAATCGAGGGTGGGGCGCGCTTGTGTAAGACCACTCTGACTGACTGTTCACTTTAGTGGACCAGTTCACAAGAAGACAAAAGCAAGTTACAAAAGTAAGCGAACAACAAAGTCAAGAGGCCAGAGATCTTCACTTTCACCTCATCTGAATTAAATATTAAAGTATGCAATTACTTTTACTACATGTGATCGAGAATTCAGAACGGGGCAACCCGTAGAGCAATGGGTCAGAGATTTCTTTTTACCTGTTATCACAGTCTTGGATATGTCAAAGATTAGTGACATCATTGACTTTAAAGCATATTCAGGTTTTGTGCAGCATCGCATTTTCATTAAAACTCCCTCTCTTGCTGTTCGCGGCTCTTTTTGCCCCATTGACTCCCATTTTAACTACTTCTTTTTTTTTTTAAATGCACAGAATTGACACTAAATAACAATGCATGTTACAATGCTGTAGATTTCCTCTATTGAGAAGGGTTCAAATTTGTCAATTTTACTGTTAATTACCAAATCTTACCATTTACCGATTATATAGGCCTGTTGTTTAAAAAACTTAGTTTAATTTTGTGTGTATTTTTCCCCATTTCAGTGACTTTTTTGAAAAGGTTGGCATTTGAAGGGTTAATTTTTTAAATTTTTTTTTGTATTTAGTAGTTTTGGTCAGCACTGAGGTTGATTAACAGATTTCTATTTCTATTTATCTGATATATTTTTATAGCAGTCAAAGTTAGTGGCTGTTCTCAGCCACAAACGCTACGAAAGGAATTTTTTTGGAATGGTACACAAGGGTTAAACCCAGAAATGGCCGTTGTGATGATCCACATGAACTACGTGCAGCACTTGTAGCAATAACAGAAAACTGATCAGGAACTAAGAGTAGGTCATTAATATAATTTCTGTCATCCACACCTGCTTTATGTTTAATGAAAACCTCATTCAACTCCATTAAGTCTCTGCGACCATCTGAAGGAGTCAGGTCAAATATATTGATAAATCTGCTGAGAAGTACCACATCACAGCACACTGTAATTACACACTGCATTTACCTTGATGAAGTCACAGGCAAATGACACCAGGCAGCCAGAAAATAACAATACACTACTCTACACTCCTCACAGTGGTGGGCTATAACTCAGTGCTCTGCCTGTTCCTGTGGGCGATGTAAGATTAAAAGAGCTCATCAATCCTGTGCGCCGTTGCCCTGTTTCAGGCTTTCTTTTTAACCAAATTGGCGTTTCATTCTCATCCATTATGATTTGATGTGATCATTTAGGACACAAGATACAGCCGAGTTATAACTAAAACGCTTCAGATAGATGGAATCATATACTGTGGGTGTAATTGGATGGATTTGATAGCTCCGTAACATCAGTCCATCCGTTTCCCATTTTATTGTGGGCATGACAGCTGCTATTGAATGAAACACACCCCTGTGCCCCCGTTTGACACGTAAATGGACATGATTTAGCAGGGCAGATTTGACAAGAACTGGCTCACCTGAGACCCACTAGGAACCAGAGTCTGTCCTAGATCCCACTCTCAAGCCATTTGCGACCAGTCAAGCGCCTGTTGTTTTACTTATTTCAGGTAAATGCCACAGCGTCGTGATGCATGTTAAGATCACAAGCACATGAATTCAGAGCCCACTGGAACACACCTCTTACAGATGCCAGAAAGAAACTAACTGAGAGGAGTAATACAGTTAAAAGAGTCAATGAACTATTGTATTTAAACGGGACTGCATGTGTATATGGGACATAGTAAATAAATGATCTTATTATAAATGACAACTAAAGAAATACTGTTTTTGAAATGTAACATTTTTCTTAATCTCTGATAAAATTGTGACCTCCCCAATATCATGTGATAACTGTCTGTGGAGGTTCTGTTATAAGCATGTAGTGTTTGGCCATGTCATATTTCCATTTATCGGCTTCTTGACCAGCTCCTCGAAACATGTGCCATGTTACACTGCTGCTGTTTTTCTACCGTTCATTTCAAAGTCTGAAATCTCTGATTGCATGGCCACTCATGCCCCGAAATAATGGGAAACTATACACTATGTGCCGGGCCAGGAGAGGGAACTGGGATTGCTCTATTTCAGACAAATTTACAACTTCCTCAGTGTGACTACAGGTGCAGAAGAAAGGATGGGAAAACTGCAGCTCTGAACATGGATGGCTGTGTTTTCAGCTTTACTGAAAAAGAAGGAAATTACTTTTCTTTCGGCAGAAACTCTGCTTTTTTGTCTGCTGCGAAGTCTTTGAGAATCCTGCCCTGTCATGCAGTCAAAGCCCTTGTGAAGACTGTCTGGAGAGCTGATGTAGGGAAAAACAAACACCCGAGTGTCCACTTCCGAGGGAAACTTTCCAAAGGAAGAGCCACCTTTAAATCTGGGATTAAAGCTTCTGTGTGAGGCCTTGCAACAGGCTAGAGATCAGAGAGCTGCGGTCTTCCCACCGAGAAGCTTCTTTTGTTCGCAAATCGGTCGTCACAATCAGTAGTCAGGGTGCCGCATTTGCAGGGATTCAGACTGACTGACTACAGATCCAGACCATCCAGACCAACTGAAGCTGCACAGGATGACAATGAGGAGCCCCCAGAGATCCCTGGAACCTTTGCAGAACAAAATGAACTTAGTCGAGAAAGTAAAGTTGAAGTTAGATCTAACGGTCAGAGCCAAGAGAGCTGAGAGATGAGGTCATCACATATCTGCACATAACTAGAAGACTTCAGTGCAAATCCAGGATTACTTCCAGCAGTATGATCTTGGTAGCACTGTCAGATGTTGTTGAATGATGTTGAGAAGATGGGCCTCCAGCACTCCAGCTATACATCTTGAGCCTGCTCTCATTCCCATTGTGTCAAGATCCCCTTTGGGGTGAAATAACTTGATTTCAGTGTTGACCTAACATTGCAGTGTTAGACACTAGTCCACAGCCAAAGACACTGTGATGCTCTCATGATGGTTTGTCCTTTCAGGATACACATGGTCCATTTTAAAGTAAAACCGTGATCTTTTCATAAACCTCACCAAGTAGTTTTGGTGTGTGTCTCATCTGTCAGTCTGTCCAGATATACAGAGTCAATGTGCATAGGCACTGAAATTAATATTGTACTAAAACACAATCGAAAATGAAATAGACATTGTCGAATTATTATTTTTTTTTAGCCTAGATCCATATAGATGTTCAACATGGTGTAGAGACATACACTGTGGGAATTAAAGTAAAACTCATTTTCTTAGGGAATTATTTTCCAGCAGGAACCCTCGGGTGTTTCTGCCGATCGTCATTACATTTCAGGACATTTTTAGTTGCTTTTGTGACTTCATTTCATTTATCGTCTGTGCTTCTGTAAGTTCTGTCACAGTACGGCTCTGTGATGACACTATGTTGACAGCCGCACTGATATTTCCTCATTTTTCCGGCAACACCATTTCTGACACTGCTAAATTTCAGCTTTGGTCGAATGGTTTCCAGCAGCGGGGCAAAGTCGCCTCTACGGACTTCTCTTGACTTCTTTATAAAAGAGAAGTTTGCTCAGAAAATGAATGAAGCAGATCAATGACCTGTTCTTGCAAACACACAGCTGGCACAAGCACGGGTGATTTCATCACACTGAAAGATGTTTGTGTAGTTAAGGGGATGTGGACACAGAAGAGTACAAAAATGTTCACTGAGGAATGTTAGATCCACCCGGTGATCAACGCTGGTGTTGGAGAGGAACAATCAGGGATAACATTATGACATTAACATGAGTTTGTGATCTAGTGAATTTAGAGTCCAGGTCAACACCTTATGCTGTTTTTCTTGTTTTTTTGAGTTATGCCTGGTCTGGTCTAGGTGGGTGCTACATGCCTAAGTAACATCCACACAATGTTAACGTGCCAGATCCGAAGGTTTCCCAGCAGAACATTGTCAGTGGCTTTAATGTTGTGGCTGATCAGGTTCCTGTGTTAGCTTAAGATCAAAAGCTATTTCCAAAGCAGATGGTTACAATAGCTTCATGAAGATTATATCACATAAAATGTGCAATAAAGCTCCTTCTTACAGTGCAATGCTGTTAAATTCAGAATTCCCCTGTTCACTGTAGTTAGCAGGTATGTTGGCTGTAAAATAAATAGGTCCCCTGTTCATGCAGTCTGTAATTGACTTCAATTACAGTCAGTGTTTGGAAGAGTGATTGTAATATATAGTGTTATTTCGTCAAGTATGATTAGACCACTCGTCTATCTCCATGGTTCATTAAAAGAGAAAACTAATCACAGTCAGACATGGAAACAGTGAATAGATGGAATGTTTGCTGGAAAACCTGAATAAAGCACACACAATTAAGTGCACATAATTGCAAAATGAATTAATAATGTCATTTATTTCTGTTTACTTTATAACTGGACCCAATTGGCACTAGATATTTAGGGCAGACGCCGATGTTGATTTTAGAGAGCATATTAGCATACCTTCTGTCTATTCTTTGAGGCTCATTTTGAAGTATTATGTTTGAGAGGAGACCAATTCTTATCAGAATCCTAGTCTGTAACACGGTGTTTGGGTTTTATTATGGAGCATCTTTCTAACAATGCAGAGAACACCTCTGCACACAATTCGATACTCCTGCATCATTTTAAATCCATTCTGTTGTAATCTAACACAGATCCATGTCATCAGATGACATGTCTGACTACCTCGCTGTTGCTTTTCTGTCCATCACACTGTGGGTGCGGGTGGGGAGGGGTCAGGCTGGCCGTCTAGGTTGTTTGAGAACAGCAAAGGGAGAGTTAATGCGCTTAGTGGGACATTGAAATGTCTTTTCAGCGTATGTTCTGAGACAGAAAATGTTTAACTCGCACAAATGATCAGCTGTTTCGGCTTTGTTGAAAGAACGGAATTTGTAGAAGAAGAAGGTGAGAGGAACCCATCACTATGGCCATTGTTGTGTACATTAGAATAAATGCATTGAAAGCAGACAACAATGTGATGTTTCTTGAGGGGCGGGGCTTAACTGGATGCAAAACATCTCAAACAATATAGCCTGTAAACGACGGTTAGCATATTTCAATGAACTGTTTTGGCAAAAATAGACGCATATTTTAGAGAATATACTAATAAACACACTCCCAGAGACCGTGAGTGTTATTTTAAAAAGTTGACTCTGACTGACTGATGGGACCTTATTTACGGACCCCTACACTCTTACTCACTAGATGGACAATTTGACCAAAGGAGGACACAGAGGGGACAAAGTCTGGTCTGTCTTTATCAAGGGAAACCTCTCCAACAAAGATATTACAGGAAGTAAATGGAGCCACTGCGGAGGGTAAAGTAGTAAAGGCAACTTCTTCTTGGACACCCCTGAAACATGCAACGTAACATTGCATTAGCATTAACACATAACAAGAATCCCCTGAATAATGATTAACTTAACGTAATTTCAGTCATAATTTATTCTAACACATAAAATTATCCAGTCTGAAACTGAGGATGCATTACATATTAATCTGACCTGATATGAAGTGTGTGTGTTGTTGACTGTCTCACTCCAATCCTTTCTTTTAATCGTCAAAGCCAAACCGAAGTTGTCTACGACTGGCAGTGGCTGGTATGTGATAAAACATCAAGTTAGTGTTTTTGATTTTTCAGTTTTGGCACTTAAAAATACAGCAAGACAACATTTCCAAGGTTGAAAGTGACAGTGTTCGCCTCAAGCTTACCTCTTTTCTCCCTCCAGTTAACACTGTGATGTCACAGTGATATAGGCCATGAAGGGGTCTATTCTCTGGCATTTTGCTAAGGTGACTGGTTTGGATTCATGTGCTTTTTTTCCTTTCTCTCAAGCTTTGCTTAATTCCTCCCGACCATTTGATTGAAACATGCCTTTATTTGATTTATTTGTGTTTAAAGCGTGGTCTCTGTAGTTCACAGTCACCATGGCAACCCAGGATTAAAAAAAGCATGGTCTCTGCTGTGGCTGAGGTGCACACAAGACCATTTCAGAGTTTTACTTTACGGTCATATGCAAAGACAGCAATTGGTTTCTTACTTTGCAGCAGTGTATTAGAGCAACTTACCACAAAGACAACGCTTGACTCAGCACCACCGCTTGCTTAGCTTTGGTCCAAACTCTCTTACATGTGCTGCTGACAGAGCTGAGCGTGTTTAAACGCTGCCTTCAGAGTCTCCACTGGCTTACAATTTTTAAATTAAGTTCAGCACCAGTTTTTGGATTATTCTCAGTACTAAATAAATAATTAAAATTACAATATGGGTACAACCTAATAGCGACAGAGTAATTTCCTGCCTGTAATGTTGAGCATGCAGGAGCAGGAATGTACAGACATTTGGATGTTTGTCTTCCAGTAAATGTCGTTCACCATGACAACTCGGGATTAAAAAAAGCACGGCCTCTGCTGTGACTGAGCTACTCTGCACTCAAGAACCACACAATGGCAGTTTTGTTTCGCACACAGTAACAATGGGAGTCACACAGGTACACGCGCACAGACGCAAGAAATCCTAACAAATCCTGGCAGCGGTGACCTTGCCTGAGAGGATCCAACGGCAGCTCGCGAGGAGAATATCCTGATTGTGATCGTAGGACTTAAAAGACTTTGATCCTAACAGCATGGAGGCTTAACAGTCAATTAACCCTTTGATCTCTTCCGATCCCTGCGGTTTACAGTATGCCGCAGCTCACATATACAGGGCATACAGCGCGCACACGTGCACAGGCATATGCTCCGCTGCAAGATAATGGCTCCATCATGGCTCAAATTTGCACTTCAGATTTATGGACGCGGGCGTCGATCCACCTCGTCCTCCTCATCATTTTCAGGGCCGTGTGTTACACAGCGCGGTGTCGGCGGGTTCACGGTTCACGAGTGGCTGAACAATGAAAACAGAATGAGAAATAAGACTGTTAATATCCTCATTGACCTCTGGCTGAACCGACATGACACCCAGCTGAACTGCCTAATGACATATTGACTGACTGTTGTGATCATTTGAGGGCTGAAATACACAGTAATTTTTTCCGCTCTAGAGGTAAAGGAGAACATTTGCGAAAGAAATGTTAAGGGTGTGCTTCTTTTTAGAGCCATTTTATACTTTTCCCTCTCTTCCAGAGGAAATTTTGCCCCTGTATTATTAAATGAAAAGCTATGTTATTAAATGACTCTCATTCTGCAGGACTTTTAATATGGGCTTATGTCATCCACCAGTTCATATTTAATATTAAATTATACATGCATAACTTTTGCATTTGATGAGCAGATACATTTCCTTCTGTCTTGCATCAGCATCACAACTAACTAACTAACTATGCACCAGAAGTTTGTGTCCCAAATAAGAGAACCATCTTTCTATGCACAATTGTGCTGTCCTATTTGTTGTCATTTCAATTCAGATCAGTTGTGTTCAGTTGAACTCCTCATTATTCTGTGTAATTGAGCAAAGGAAATCTGGACACATTACACTATCCGGACAGTTTGATGCGACGAACTGAATGTTATTTGTTTTCACTCCACACATCTCTATGGGACTTTGCTTGTGAATGGTTGACACCTGTGATCTTACGGGGTATTGTCACTTTGCCAAGCCGTTATTGTTTATGCTGAAGGCATGAAAAGAGCCCTCATGGAAAAATAAAATTGTTTGTGTGGTGCTGCAGCAATTAAAGCACATCACTTAAGGCACCGCTCTTTTGAAAGAAAGACTCAGTCCACTATGTCCACAGCGACAGACAATACAGGGTCGTTCTTTCAATACCCTTTTGTCTAAGCACATCAAGGACTTGACTGCTATTGACATGGGAATGAGTCTAAAAATAGTCTCAGGGACTCCAGTCGGTGTATTACACAGACGGGCACAAAACAGGCATGTTAGAGCAGAGCATTGAGCTCCTGAGATCTTGGGTCCCTGATCAATTTGAGGGTCTTTTTGAACATTCTGTTACGTGAGAACAACAGGCGGTCTGGTTATTACTGCTTAAAATTGGTACTCTTGCACGCCTTATAGTTCAGGCCCTGTACAATGTAGGCTCGCAAATAAACCTCCCGCCAGGGGAAGGAACTGGTAGTAGGTTTCTGACAAAGCTCTTGGGCCAGCACAGCACGAGAGTATGAACTAATGTATTTCCACAGGCAGCCTTTATTGAGAACATTACCCTTTGAAGTGACAAATCAGAGTGACTAAAGATCCAAGTCTATTGTCCACGTGTTAAAGCAGTTATAAATGATATTAATTGACTTTTTCGATAGAGTCTGACGCATGCATGATTGCCGTTCCATTATGTCAAGATTAAAATTGGTCTTGTGAAACTTTTTTCTTTGCTATCATCATCTTAGATTCTCATTAAGCTTGTAAATGAGTACTTTTCAAAATCGTGACTTGAATTAGGTAAATGGGCGGTGAGATAACACACTGATGATCCAGCTCTTTCCCTTCCAAGATGCTTCTTGGCCATGAGAAAAGTTGATCATTAAGCCTGGAGCAACAACGACTGCAGACAGCCGAGCCCCGTTTCAGCCAAATACTGTATCTGTAACCTCGGCACTTCATTGTTCCTCACGCCTTTTTACTCCTCTAATCTAGAGATCCTGCCTTAATTATCTTGTTATCTCAAGATAGAAGAAATTAATGGTTTTTCAAGGTCACAGCTTCAGTCGCCTAATTGCCGCTACCTTCGCGAAAAATGAGTGCAGTGGACCTGTTAGTGGAGTCTGCTGCAGATGGGTTGAAATGGAAACAGGCCGACGGTCCTCATTGTGTGACTTTACACCAATAAAGCACTGGAATCACAATTAGATACCAATGAAGTTATGATTTCTGCTATTCAACATGTTTGACATCCGACTGATTGACTGTATATAAAGATGGGTGAACTCTTCATGACGCCACTCATAGGATTCCTGGAGAGAAGTTTTCAGGCTGACTAAAGCTCGTCACAGCATCCATGCATCAGTCAGGTAGAATTAGTTCAACCCCATACACTTGAGGAAATTTTCTATGGAATCCCAAAGCACTGTTTATACCAGTGTGTTGTTGGAGATTTTTCCATATTGGTTTAATTCTTCAGCCCTAGCGACGACCACGTCATTCTAATGAACAGCTTGGTATCATCTCACAAAGTCGTGACACCTGGTGTTAGTTAACACGTTTTGGTGTACTTTTTAATCCCCATGTTCTTTATGCCAACTATTACTATGTCACTTGTCATTTAACGCCAGAAAATTGTGATTAAGTTTAGGAAAAAGCTCAAAATGGGTTGACATGACACAAGAAATATGCCTGAAGTGGCATGCTATTAGCTGTCATTTATGTTAAAAAAAAAAAAATCAGAAAACTACGAACTGGTTGGAACATTTATATCTGTTACTTAATGAAATGTGTTTGGTCTCAAGGATGGTACACTGTTGAGTTTAATTTGTCTGTTCCAACCTTCCTCAACGAAGGTTCACGTTGTGATTATAGCAGGAGAAAAATAAATCTAGCCGGTAACAGGGTACGGCTTACTAAGTTTCCCATTTACCGTCTGACAAAACATTATCAATGAGAAGTGACAGCTTTGGCTCTGCTGGGGGCTCCGTGTTTGTTCAGTTATTATTGTTTCACTGCTTTATCTGAAAAGGCAGCGAGTTTCTGAAAAACAAAAACCAAACATTAGTTTGCTCCATGCTACTGCAGTTAATGATGTGATCAGTGTTCAAGTATTGTGTAATTAGAAATAACTCCACGCGCCGAGAGCAAATTTAAAAAAAAAAAAAAATCTGCACATAGAGTATTAGAAGAAACACTTGTCAGTCAGACTTTCACAGATTTCTTCCGCCGTTGTTGCCGCAGTTACAGCTGGCACCGTGAGGCCACTGTTGTTGCTGCACAGTAATACCCTACCTGCTTAGACTGGTAACTAAATTCCCTGTGTTCATGTTCATCCGTGGTGTTGCAGTTAACATAACAAGCTTGTGGTGAGACGCTGACAGACAGACTCAGTGGTCTGTCACCATTTGTCAGCCTCCAACATCCTGAGTTGATCTAAGCCCCTCTGACTTGAGCCATCTGTCTGGGCCATCTACTGAGACCATGGCTGTTTACCTCAGGGCTCTGCTCTTTGTTCCTCTCACATCAAAACAGCGATGTCACTTGACCTTTATTACTGTGTTCCAGTCCTTGCATTAGTTAGCACTCTTGTGGAATTTACCCTTAGGCCAGTGTTGCGCTAACTATGACGGCATAAATCCGAGGTCACCGAACTGTCCCGAGGTACGACTCTAGTCACCCATGAATAAATCACCGTGACAAGACAGGAGGCGGCCTGTCATAACAGCAGCGAGAATGAGTGAAGGTGGCGTCAAAGTGCCGAGAAATGACAGACATGTCAGGGATTTGCTTTAATTGAGGCAAGCGTGTTCTTTACTGTAAGAAAAATAGCGTATTTTAAGCTGTACATTTTTATGAGTTCTTTGTGTTGTAGGGTTTAAGAAAAATATAACGACTAAGAATTATGATCCAGGGCGGTACAGTGGTATGGTAGTTAGCACCGACGCAAGGAGGTTCTGGGTTCTTGCATGTTCTCCCTATGTCTGCGTGGGCTCAACATTAGGTTCATTGATTCTAAATTGGCCTTAGATGTGAGTGTCAATGGTTGTTTCTCACCCGTTATCCCTTCGATGGACTGGTGACCTGTCCTGGTTGTACCCTGCCTCTTGTTTTTGAGGAATTATTCGATTAGCAATTTATATTTATTTATTTATGTATTGTTATTATTTTATTGTCATTCTCACATTCTCCTAGCTTCATAAATGTACACTCCATCATTCTCAAAAAAAAAACCTCCTTAGATGATACCTTCATGAAAACTCGGAAATTCTACATTCCAACTCGGATATTTCAGATTTCTTATAGCATAGCGGTTGGAGGAGAGATAGTAAGTAGAAATAATAAGTTTGTTATATTTTCACCATTTGCTGAACATTAACATATGTTCTGTAGGATTTTTTTTTTATTTTGAAAGCAGTAATTTTTGAGTTTGACAACTTAGAGCTCATTTTTCCCAAGTTGTCTTGCATGCATCATCAGATGCAGGAGGATCAACCAAGACCAACCCCCACCCTACGTCTTGTTGTGTAGTGATGTTAGTTTGGAGAGGGAAAGCTGTGTTACTCTCATTCCATTGGTAGATGTACTCAATTGACTGCTGGAACCTGACAATATCTCACATCAATGTTTTTTTTAATCCATGCGCCAGAGATCCTGCTCTGTGCTGGAAATACTTTAAGCCCTGGATATTGTACGTGTAGGGAGACACACGCAATACCGGTTAAAAACTCGGGACTGGTGGAACAAGTTAAAACTTATGGTGAGCTCAGACAAGTTTTGGGGACCTCAGGTTGGGAACCACTGCTGTAGAGCATTGGTTTCAACAGGAGGCCTGCAGAGGCACTGCAGGGTGGTCGCAAAATCTTTGGTTGATTAGACATTTTTTTATATATATATGTATATTTTTAAATTTCTTTAAACGCACATTAACATGAATTCAACATATTTTAGTAAAGGGATAAGAAATAGTTAAACATTGAATGCAAAGTGCTAATAGTAATGTATATTTATAAATAGGCTGAGTTTAATATAGAACACATAATAACAGGTAAGGGGAGCCCTACTTAATCACTCCATCAGTTTGGGGGTCGTTGGCCTGAAAAACATTCAAGACCCCTGCTCTAGAGAACAAGCAGTTATAGAAGATGATAAGAAGACGACAAATGTTCGTAAATTGTACATGTTGTAAAGTGTGCACAAGCTTTCACACCTAAAGCACATTTAATAATATAGACGAATACAGAAAAGTTAGTTGGATCTGGAAAAAAAAAGGCAAATGACCCGTTCTGTAACTCTTCTGCAGACGTTGTTTTCCACTGAGAGCAGCTTAAAGGGATTGCTGGGAGCGTGGAGGTCACCGCTGTGTTCTTTTCAATGGATCACTTCGCCCGGGCGTGCAGCTGGTTGTGTATGGCAGCGCTTGTTCGAGGTTGTGTTCGTTTGTGTGCACTTCTCTGCGAGCATCCTTGGTGCTTCTAAGAGCCTCAAGCTCCCATCATCATCATCACCACCAGCAGCAGCAGCAGCAGCAGCAGCAGCAGCAGCAGCACTATCACCGTCGTCATCAGCAGAATAATATGTGTCAGTCTCAGGGGAGGGTGAGAGAAATGTGCAGGGTGTCACGCTCTCTTGTGGCCCCCTGTGCCTTCGCGCTGTGATGTATTTCTGGGAGGTGAGGAGATGGGAGGAAGAGCATTGTCACATGTTCCGATGCAGGAACCCTTACCCTGCTTTTACTTTTCCTTCTTTTTGTTTCTCAAAGTGTTTTCCCCTCCACTCGCGCAATTATCCCCCTGTCTCCTCACATCCTGTTCCCTCTTCTCCTCTCATTAGCGGAGGAGACAGCCTCAGTGTAGGATAAGAAGTTGGCCATTTTTGTGTGTGTGAATTTGTGTGCGTGCGCCTGTTTGTGTGTATGTTATTCCCTCGAGTCTCAGCCTGTTGGCCAGTATCAGGGCGCTGCCTTTAAAAGCAGCTCATTAGTGCGTCCACTTGGACTCCAGACATCTCTTTCTTCTTCTGCAGCTGGTCCTGGGCGCATTAGGCCAATGATGCTCTCTCCCTCTAATGGAGCAGAACGAGAGGGCCAGCACTGAGCTGCTCCCGTTTGCCCTGCTATTAATTATCCTTCCTCAACCAACCCAAACCAGCTCTACAATGCTTTGTAAGACTTTCTTTAACATTTACATTAGTGGCAACACTCTCCTCTGATTATTGGAAAATGCTGACTGGACGGACTTTTTCATGATGTGTTTTTCTTTTTCTTTTTTTTTAAATGCTCAGTGTTGTTAAAATGTACTGTTTTCTTCCCCAGTCCACGTTTTTAGGGTCTAAGTGGTGGATAAAAATGGCTTCCGGCTGTTGCTTTTAGTATATATGATTGGATGTCTTGCTAATATTAAGCTGCATGGCTGCTTTGGATCCCTGTTCCTGTCTTAGGAAAACATGTATGAACCTTTGTGCTCTGATGATGTAAATGTTAAATTAAAAATGAAGAGTTGCAAATCCTTAAGAGCTGACTGGTTCATCATACGTTGAAACCATCCGTCTCGGATGAAGAGTGCGCATGCTTTGTTAGACTGCTGTTCTTGTTCAGAGGGTTACATTCTCACATGACTTTACGAAGTCAGGCAACTCGGTGATGACTGGACTGTCTCCTTCCTCGTGGAGTCCTGGCCCTTTGTTTATGTTAGCTTTGCCAGACCTGGAGTCTCACGGCCTTTTGTTTCAGTGGACTCTCTACAAGACGTTGCTATTTAGATATAAACCCATTCCGCTTCATTTGCTCGCAGCAGCAACTCCGTAACCCCCTCCACTTTCCTTTCCTCTATTGGTATAAATGTAGTACGTTACCAGTGTTCTGGGTCGGTTTACCTTCCCAGACCTACACTCTGCGTCTGAAAGCTCACCGTACACCGGTGTACCAATAAATGCTCCACTACGGCAAAGCAGGACTACATTTCTTCCGCAGGTTTCAGGCGAAAACATTTGCTTAACATTTTTTTCTAGATGTGAATCTAGTTTGAGTTTTGTTCTCTCTCAGTTTATATATTTTTCATCGTCTGTTTGTTTTTGAGAGGAACCAGCTTCTTTGCGGAAACACGGCTACTTCCAGGCTCTGTCTCTCTCTGTCTCCCCTGTAATTGTAGCTGTTCATGGTGTTTTCATGTTGGTCTCCAAATAACATAATGATGAAATTACTGTAGTGCTCGCATTATATATTTATTTATTTATTTATTCTTTTTTTTTTTTAGCCTGTCCTTCAACTCCGCATTGAATCATCTCTGTGAGGAGACTCCAGATATTCTCTGGGTCAGCAGCAACGTGCAGCAAGAGCGACAACTGACAGAATCCTAAGGTACAAAGTCATGTTGCGTTCAGGCTCAGGGGTCACTGTGGATAGACAGGCTGAATGAATACAGCTTTCTATGGGCAAACAGACATTTACCGCACAAAAATATCCACACAGATTATTTACAGTTAAAAAATTCACATTACTTCTCCATGTTCTCGTCAATAAGGATTATCATTCAACTTTGATTAAGCCCCCATTAAAAAAACAAAAAACAACAAAAAAACAAAAAACAGGACAAGCATAATATTGCTTCAGGCTAGTGTTAATGTGCCTAATTTATTTCTTCTTAGCCACTGAAGCGTAATGCATGACATTATAAACAATGCCTTTTTAAGTTGTCTGCAGCAGGAGTGTATTGGATCTGAAAAGTCTTGGTTGTGCGATCGAATTTAGCTGGAGCGCGCTCAAGGGAGAAGGCACTGTGTACAATCTACCATAACACATACAGACATTTGAGGGCAGCAGCTATATTCTAACAAATAACTTAAATCCTTAATACCTGCTTTTCAGTTCCAAAGACAAGTTAAAAGATGAAGCTGGATGTAAACGCGCATGTTCCATAATCGGACGTCGGCCTTGGCCTCAGCGTTATTCTTGGAGCGAGACGTGGGGATTCATTTTTCATGGAGCTGTTTGATTTGCACATTTGGCTTTTGAGGATCCTCAGTTGGCATGTGAAAACCGCATCACGTATTTCTGCATCTGAAAGCTCTGCATGAATAAGTCAGCAGTGTCAAAATGTTTATTTATTCATTTATGAGTCCCTCCAGACCGATTCTCTTCCAGGGCAGCCCTCTGTGGCACATCAGCACATGTGCCTTCGTCCAAGCGCACGCAAAATGTAAAGCAAATAAGAGTGTTTAGTTTTAATTTCACATAATTAAAGCTTTTCTTATGTTCCTTTTCTACGTCGAACCTTATAATCCCCAGCGTCTTTGCTAGACTGACACTTCCTTGAAAACATGCCACCTTTATCTAATTGCTCGCTAATGGCACGCAGTCACTGAAACTAATGCTCTTAACTATCCAAAAAGGAGTCTCGGTCTGCCCGCCAACTCACAGTTGTTTGATGTTTCTTTTTATCCAGTGTTTCACTTTAATATTTCACTTGCTGATAATCCAATTCTCCTCTTGGAGAGTTTCATATTCTCACTGCCACCTGAGTGGCTCCCAGGAAGGATAGAATGGCTCTAATAGGAGGTGCTGCTGAATGAGGGATAACAGGTAGTAGATTATCTTGGGTATGTGTGCCGACCGTATACTTTGCAAAGTCAGCAGTCAGCACTGGTGCTAAGAAATGCACATATACACACACACACACACACACACACACACACACATATATATTTATACATATATATTTCTTTGGACCATAAATGCCTACGGGAAAAGCAGCATACATGATTCAGATAGAGAATAACAATACAGCAAATATGTGTGTCATATACACTCATCCCTGGCAGCCCGCAGAGATGCCAGCTGGCAGCTCATTTATGTGAATGGAGCAGAGAAAAAAAACAAAGTGACAGTTAAGTCAGAGGCTCATCTGTGAAAATAGTCTGCTGCCTATCCCTGTTTATATTCTGCCAAGTCAGACAAACATTTTCTGCCTGCTAAGGAGCATTTTTATGGCAACACTGCAGAAGGTGTCCATTCTAGCGATCATCAGTATTCCAGGAAAAGCAGCGCAAGCCATTCCCTGCTCTGGCTATAATGTGGATTTACACCATCTTCGTTTTAGTGTCACTTTCCTTTATCTCCCAGCGATGATTTTTCAGTCAGTTTGAAAAGAAAGCATAAAGACCATCATGCTGTACCTGCAGATGCCTTGAACGACTTAGTGGGAAAGAACACATTTTTCAATATTTGTTAGCGTCCTGGGTTTGCCTGAGCATTGCTGACACTGGGGAAAAAAAAAAAAAGACGAGAAAAGTTCCATGAGCATGAGATATGAGCAGACACACTAAACCCTTGAGCTGCGGGGGGAAACGGTGTCCGGATGAACAGATGCACATGTGTTGCTGAAAATCTGTCATAACGCAGCTGAATTCTCAGGAGAGGAGATGAATGTGGTTATGCTAATTAGATACCGAGTGACTCTCCTAACAGAAAGCGGTTACAGGAAATTAATACATGAATGATTGATAATATTTACAATCGTCGTCCCAAGTGTAAGTGCCTAACTAGCTACAGGTAGATGACAGTGGTGGTGGGGGACATTCATCAGATGTCCCCGACAGGGGTATTGCTCTTAACAACAAATATTGCTCAGAATGAAATGATAAAAGGATGAATAGGTCAGTTTCCACAGACCACAGCTTACAGAAGGCGGCTGATGCAACCATGAGGTGGAGGCGACATTTACAGGACGCTACTGTTGTCCGACCAGTCCAGTTTTAGGGTACATTATTGTATTACTTAGCCTTACTGAATATTAAAATTATCTTAGGTATCTTATAATTGTACATTAGCCATTTTGGCAAATTTTCTTTGTTGGTGCTACTCACAGTATATCACATGGTTTATTGGTCAGATTTGTCGAAGTTAACCTTTGAAGTTAAAAAAATCCTTTTTTTTTCTTTTTAATTGGGTTGTACTGACACAAGGAGATTAACAATTAGTGAATTAATCGATTAGTTGATTTTAACATTTCAGCATCAGTTTATCTCTATTTATTTATTTATTTATTTTAATAATTTTTTAACTTTCCTTTCTTAGCAATATGTGATAGCTATCTGAAAATGTTTGAGTTTAGATTTGGACATTGTGCTGGTGGAAATTATGTTCAAGGACTGTTTATCGAGTAATCAGTCAAAGATCAGAAATGTCTGACAAAGACTTGAATAAAAAAATGTCTTAGCTGGAGGACTAAAAATAAGGACTGGCTCTCAGAAGGACAATGACACACTTCCAAGCGAACTTAAAACCGAAATGTGAACGTAACCTCATCAGCTCTGAGGTTGGTTAAAATATTGTACAAAATAATCAGCATTAAATGGCAGTATTATACTACAGCCGCTTCTGCTTTCACTGACCCCACAGTATGAAACTGGACAGCTCTGTCTAGTGTGCAGGCGAAGGCAGCCTCTCGTGTAGAAAACCGTAGGTCACCATTCGCTGCAGGCTCTCATTAGAGCCTATTCTGTTCGAACATAGTTTGTTCCACAGATGCAGCTTTGATTCACATTTGTGATGTTCTGTAAATAAGTACCGGTATATGAGACAGAGAGTCCACACAAGAGCGGTGATGATGCTAATGCTCTGCTTTATTTAGTTTTTGTTGTTGTTGTATGCCATAGTCTCATTTTGTTCTTTTCCGCAGGTATTTTTTTACTCTGATAGAAAATCAGAGACCTTAAATGCAGCGTGCAAATGTGCAAAATGTATTCTTTTTTTTTTTTTTTTTAGTGTTACTGCAGTGTAAGCCACCAGGCAGGTCCAGCGTTGTAAACTAATAGAGTACGGCTGGCAATTTAGAATAAAACAAGAAAACAGCAGGTGTCAGAACTGACTGAGATTCATTACACGAGCAAACAAAGTACAGATTTTCCGTGTTGCCGTGCAGTGTAGTGTTTGTATGTGTATTTGTGCCTGTCTCAGTTCGTGTGCTCAAACAGAGAGAGGCCTAGTGACAGCTGTTTTTTTTTTTTCTCTCCTGACAACGTGGCTGTTTACATTGCTGTGCTGATAATTGGATCGTACTACGCCTATCGGCAGCGCACAGCAAACGAGTGACATATTTCCATCTAAACAGAAAAAATAAAGCTAAAACACACTTATGTTTTTTTTTTTTTGTTTACCTTTTCGAGGGGAAAAATGTGGCCTTATTCTAACAAGGATAAGATAGAAACGCTTACTTTCAGTTTTGAGGCGTAGAACTGTCTCCAAAAAAGACAAAAAAAAAACACACACTGAGAAGCCTGAACACCTCAGAGACCGTGATCTATCACACTGTCTCTCCTGTGTTCTTCCCGCAGGCACTACCCAATAGCTTTGCTTTCAGCGACTTGGCAATTTAATCAAAGACAGCAGGTCCATAGAGGGTTTAGAAATGTGCAGGCGGGAACAGACAGTGCAGGCTTCTCCTTACCTGTTGTCTCAGCCTTGAAGAAACGAAAATAACCCAAAGTTTATGACTCAAAGGAAACGCATCTATGTCAGCGTTGGTTCAGCTACAACAGTCCTTGCAATATAAATACAAAATAACCTTTCTTAACATTTATCTGACAGAGGACTTCCTTAGGCCGGGTGGAAAAAGCCACTGCTTTGTTATGCAGCTCCAAGTCCCGTGTGGGGAGGAGGTTGGTGTGGATCAGTGGGTGATTATTGGATCAACAAATCTCAAGGCTTTGACTTGGAAAAATGTTGTTTGTGTCCTGTCTCTCTGCAAGTAGCCGTTCAATACGGACTGACATCAAAGAGCTACCGGCAACAAAGGGCGACTGACGTCAGCCCAGGACGCGTGGGCCTAGAAGTTGCACTCGAACACACCGCAAATACAGACAGCCAACGGTCAGCTGGCACTACAAAATCAACAAAAAACTCTAAAACTAGGAAGGGCTACAAACCATTGGACATGAATCATGCTGATCTGCCGGTCTACATTTGATTCATTCATGTTGTTCTGAAGTTTAATGGTTCTGTGTGCACTTTGAACATCCATTTAATCTCTTCTTGTGCACTGATTCTCTAAGCTTCACAGCCAGTCAGAGAGGCCCCTCTCATCGACTTGTGCAGCTGCAGGTTGAACATGCTGAATCAGCTGAAACGCTGGCAGGAGGAGTCCAACTGGTGGCGACGATGCACGGCACACCACAAAAGTAGGGTCACAGATGGCCCAACACCAGGTAAAAGATGACGTTGGCTTGGTGTGTTGTGGCTCTTAAATTAATGCAATTTATTTTAAATCCTGGGGGGTGAGTTGTTTCACAGGCAAGAACCAGTTTATGATGTCTATTTCCAAATTCCCTTCTTGTAACAGTTTTTTAATGTGCTGTGCAAGTGCTGCCAATTGAGTAAGACAAATCCTTAAGCATCTTCTTTCTTTCTTTATCTAGTTACCATTTAGTTGTCATGATGGTTCAGGGGTCAGCAATGAATCTGGGTTGTGTGAAGCTCTCGCCGTGACTGTGAGGGTTTTCTCCAGGTGCTCTGGGTTCCTCACAAAGTTCAAAAGCATGCAGGTGAGGTTGTTTGCTGACTCTAAGCTATATATATACTACGCAGAATGTAGGTTTCCAAAGACTAGATGTGTTGTGGGTAGGCAGCATGTCGTACTGCCCTGACAGTAAGGTAACTCATTCACATCAGTATTCAGTATTCTGTGCACACCGCCACAGTCAGCTTGCTAGATAATGTATAGATAGTGTGTGGATTTTGTATGTAGATTCTATTTCATACACAAACTGGCAATGTGAAAATACATGGACATATATACTCACCGGCTACTTTATTAGGTATACCTGTTCAATTGCTTTTTTCAATTCTAACCAAGCATCAGAATGGAGAAGAAAGGGGATTTAAGTGACTTTGAACGTGGTATGGTTGTTGGTGCCAGACAGGCTGGTCTGAGTATTTCAGAAACTGCTGATCTACTGGGATTTTCAGGCACAACCATCTCTAGGGTTTACAGAGAATGGTCCAAAAAAGAGAAAATATCCAGTGAGCGGCAGTTGTATGGATGAAAATGCCTTGTTGATGTGAGAGGTCAGAGGAGAATGGGCAGATTGGATGGAGATGATAGAAAGGCAACAGTAACTCAAATAACCACTCGTTACAACCAAGGAATACAGAATACCATCTCTGAACGCACAACACGTCCAACCTTGAAGAAGACGGGCTACAGCAGCAGAAGACCACACCAGGTGTCACTCCTGTCAGCTAAGAACAGGAAACTGAGAAGATTGGAAAGAAGAACATAGAAGATTAGAAAAACATTTCCTGGTCTGACGAGTCTCGATTTCAGCAGAAACTTTCGGATGGCAGGATCAGGGTCATGGCGTAAACAACATGAAAGCATGGATTCATCCTGCCTTTTGTCAAAGGTTCAGGCTGCTGCTGGTGGTGTAATGGTGTGGGGGATATTTTCTTGGCACACTTTTGGCCCCTTAGTACAAACTGAGAATGGCTTAAATGCCACAGCCTACCTGAGTATTGTTGCTGACCATGTCCATCCCTTTATGACCACAGTGTACCATCTTCTGACGGCTACTTCCAGCAGGATAATGCACCATGTCACAAAGCTGATATCATCTCAAACTGGTTTCTGGAACATAACAATGGGTTCACTGTACTCCAGTGGCCTCCACAGTCACCAGATCTCAACCCAATAGATAGATCACCTTTGGGATGCGGTGGAACAGGAGATTCACATTATAGATGTGCAGCTGACAAATCTGCAGCAACTGAGTGATGCTGTCATGTCAATATGGACCAAAATCTCTGAGGAATGTTTCCAACACCTTGTTGAAAGCATGCCACGAAGAATTAAGGCAGTTCTGAAGGCAAAAGGGAGTTCAACCTTTTAAGTGTACCTGATAAAGTGGCCGGTGAGTGTATATTATAATGACACTCATCAACTGAGTTAATGTAAGAAGAAGGTTAAGTTAAGTTAATAATTCCAGACAGTTCTCAGTGCTCTGAACAATAGATTCTGACTCAGACTTTTTTTTCTTCTTCAGTGTAACCCTGATCATCAGCTAATAGATAATTGTGCCTCTTGGTCTTGTTTGAAGACATTCAGCTGCAGTGTCGGGATCCTTGCACTCTGCTGAGTAGTTTGTTCTCTGTATTCACCAATTACTGTAAGAAAACCATCAAACGTGGCTCCTTCATTTCAGTTCAGATGCTTCCAAGGCAGTGATTACAGGTGTTTGTCTAAATTAACCCCCTGCTCCGCTTTGGGAAACATGGGAATACTGCACAGCACCATTCAAAGGAAGTCTAATGTGCATGCTTATTACAGAATTTACTTTCTATTAATCCACACTCACCTTCAACTTAATCACAGGGTTCAGTTTTATTTCTGCGCTGGGGATAAGGAGAGTTTCTGAGAAATTCAATTATCTAAGTGGAAGATACCGTTCTTAGACTACAAACACGTGTGACTGGCCGTGATTCAATTTATTTCTCCTTTCCTGAGCAACGAGGTATCTCTCCATATCCTCCACCCTCCAACAGTTAAATCCCAGCATAATATTTACTAAATTAAAAGGCCTTTACTAATTCATAATATTAGATATCTTACAGTGTTTGTCTTGAAGATGGGAGTTGAAAATGCACCGCCTTTTGGGAGGGAGCAGGATTCCAAATTTGTCGAAATGAAAGAGGCTTTTGTCCAGGCTCATGTTGGACGAGCGAGAGAGGAAGCTCTAGAGAGAAGCATCGTGATCCAAACAGACGGAGACAGAGATTAAAAGAGTCTTCACTGCCACAGGCTTTTAATCGTGAAACTCATAAATTGCAGGAAACCGCACGGTCCCAGGCTTCAATAATATTGAGTTAGGATCCAGGACACACACACGTGCGGAAACACACGCGCACACACACGTCAGTATATGTCCATACTATATCGATACACAAACACATGGAATAAACGCGACGCACCGAGGCGCGCTCACAAACACAGGCGCACACACTGAAACCTGCAAACCAAACCTGATACAGACAGGTTTTTTTCTTTTTGTCATTAACACACACTGTTTGTCTGGGCTGAGGTTTTAAGAAATAAAACCACTCAGGAGAAAGACAAACATGCTGTGTCATGTAGTCCCACATGGACTGGGACTGGACCATTTCAGTGGATTGATGCAGAAAAACGAAAAAAAAAAATGCATTAATTGTTTGAATGAACTGGATGTTCATTGCAGTGTTCCACTGTTGCGTATGACATTAGGCAAACCCTTAAATGAGCTTCAACTGAAAACCTACATACCTACACTCATACACACTCAGACCTGTACAGAATTACTTATTGAATCCCTACAGAAATTAGACTTGTGCAATGCAGCGCAATCCAGCAAACTTGTTAACGTGAATAAAGGCAGCTGCCATTAGCCAGCATCAATATGACGCATTGAAGAAAGGTTACAAGCAGATATTACGACATGCTACACAGAACTAGCTGTGAATGGGCAGAATGCAAAATGCAAAGATAGAATTTGTGGAAACAGAGGTAATCATAGTCTTATTGCAATGGGACACTGTGCATTCGGATAACTTTAACAGCTGTTGTGTTAAAGTTAAATCTGGGAGTTGGACTGTGAACTGAAGGCTCTTTTAGGACCTAGTTGACGCCATGTCTTTGACATTCGGGTTCATTTCTGTTTCCGCTTCCCACTTCACTTGCAACAATGGCGACTGAAGCTGACGAGTCAAACAAATGTTTGTATCTGCAGACGTCCATGGTTGATGTGTTCCATCTTTATTGATCCAAAACAATTAATTCAAAAATTTTGGAGCAGGAGAAGTAGATGGAAATACTGAAAGTGTACACATGCTACATACAAAGCGCTTTCACCATAGCTGAGTCTAAACCACCTATTAGTTGGATATTTACAAGTTGTAATGCTGGGAACATTTAACTCATGCGACTAATCAACGGTTTCAGTTTCTAGAGCAAAGTTTCTCCCGATGACTATTGCTACCCACTGTACCCCAGGTCAGGAAAAGAGGCATCTGTCATCCAAATATGTGCCTGCTACAGGGGAAGCCCTTGAACGTTGGCTGCTGCCACCAGAGGCTTTTTTGTCTTCATCTTTAACAGCAGGAACCATGCCCAGAAAAGCCTGGTGTGGAAGAATAATCAGAACTTCCAAAAAAACAAACAAAAAAACCCACCATATTTCTTATTTTTATTTTTTTTTCCCCCAAATGTCTGCTTTAAAATTGTGTATATGGAATTATATGAAAACATGACTATTGTTGACCATGCTGTATCCTATCATGCCATTGTCAAAGATTATTATTTTCCCAATTAATCATTAAATCCAGTCTAAGAAATATTTTTTCAGGAAAAAAAAAGATAGCTTTTATTGGACAGACAGTAAGCGAGAAGAATAATGAGTTATTGAACAATTTGCTTCAACTGTGAACAGAAACTTACAGTACAGTACAGTACCCGAGTCGCTTGGTATGCAGGAGGTGCCTCAAACACCCCTGCCATCATTCTTCCTCCCAGGATGAGACATTTTTTGTGATGCAACACCAGCTTCATCACAACCAAATAAAATCTGCCGAGCACAATTATGACATAATAAAGTTTCCTCGCAGCACATCCAGTAGCCGCCTTGACCTTTGATGTTTTTGACCTTCCTCGTAACTCCGGTTACGACTTTTGATTGGATAGTTCTAGGGAGGCGTGTGCGGGGCTTTGTTTGTGCGTACACCGGGGATGTAAAAAGTAAGTTACAGAGTTTGACACGTGCTCCATCAGCTCTGTGAATTGTGGAAACGCATCGATCGTTGCGACAACGTTATTGTGTCTCGCCGGCCCCAGCTGGGGAGGGAGATAACAGAGATAACATAGGTTGTTTCTCATGAGAGCATGCTTCTATCTGTTCCCCTGCCTTCGCCTGAGGCTGTGCATCTGTGCGTGTGTGTGTGTGTACGCTTATGTTATTTGGATGTGCGGTAATAGGCGGCGTCTCGGCGGCAATGCTACAGATAACATTGTTGCAGCTGGGGCTGTTAAAGAGGCTTTCGCCTGTAAACAACCGCTTGTAGCAAAGTGCGGCATTACAGTCAAGTATGAAAGGTTTGTCTTTTACTGTATCGCAGCGTGAGGAGGTAATGGTGCAATATGTTAACCAAAGGCAGCTCCAAGGTTAAACGTTTGCATTCCTGTGTGCTCTGCCCCATCCCAGCTACGACGGTGAACAGAGAAGATTTCCAATCTTGTCCTTTTCTGCGTAGCCCTTTTGGATGATGATGGACTGGTGCCGAACATGTGTGCAAGCTGCAGGGGTGTAGGAGATTAGAGGAGGTCTTACGTGAGCTAATAGACTGCAGAGCACATGAAGGTGGAGCTTGGAGCTGACAGTGCGCTCGGAGGACTACGGAGAGACGGCACAAATGAGCGTCTGCAAAGCTCTGCAATTGGCTGAAGAGAGATGAATGGCCTTGTGGAATGAGAAAACGGGATAATGGATGAGCGCTAAAAACATCAGGAGCTATCCTGCCCGTTATTATTCGTCTGCTTTCCACCGCAGTTCTCAAGCTTTCCTGTGTTTTTTTCAACACTCCTTAGTTCCTCCTCTGTCCTGCCCATGTCGCTCATCTTGTCTACGCTACTTGTTATCTTCGCCCGTCCCTCCTTAACCATGAAATGAAGCCAGCTCATTGTCAGAGGGAAATTGTGATGAGATGATGAGAGACTGGGGGACACAAAGAAGGCCTTTGACAGTGATGAGATTATGAGGTGGGGATTGAGTTTTAAAATACGGAAGGGGAAATACTAAATGGACACCTGGACAGACGGCCAGCAGCGTTTTTATCAGAACTCGAAGTCTCGTCTGGGCTGCGCGGTGACATGTGGACGCACGAGAGATGACGGGGAAAACAGTATAGCCTCTCACAGTCACAGTTAAGTATTGTGTCACGTGTAGCGTCTTGGGTTTCCTGAACGATGAGCGAAAGAAAGATGGAAGGTGGTTAGGCGCAGTCAGGAAAATGACATCCCATGGAGGCCATGGCTGTCTCAATCATCCAAGGACATCTTGCTAATAGAGTTGTTTACATGCAAACAGCCACTCCCTCTCTGTCTCTCTCCGTCATCCTCTCCCCCTTCTTCTGTCTCGCGCACAAATCCGGAGCATACATGCATGACATATACATGGTTTTCTGTGCTTCCTTTGATATTGATTGTCAACACGCGCAACGTCTTCACGCAGCGGAATACATCAAAAGCACACTTTCGTGTTAAACATGCGCATAAACAGTTAGCTGCAAGTAGTCGTGTTGTTAGCCTGTGTCTGTGAGTGTGTTTAGTCAGCAAGGCTTGATCTGGGACAAGCAGGCCTGTTAGTTTAACCTTGTGCCCTGTGTGCATGCCCAGCAGATAATGGGCTCTGTTGGCAGGGGCCAGTTAGCATCCTCTGACTTCGCATCTGCCGTGTGTTCTGTCCGAGCGTGATGCCAGTTTCTGGGGAGGCGGTCGGATGCACCCTCAGACTGATTTAATTCACACTCGTACATCTATTTTCACACATTAAAAGTCAGCATGCGTGCGTTGATCTTGTCGTTCATTTCGCTTTTTGCTTTAGCCTTGTTACAGTCTTTACAGGATCACACTGCACCTTTTCAGAGCAGCAGCAGCAGCAGCAGCAGCAGCAGCAACAGGAGCAGCGACAGATAGTAGTTTTAATCAAAGGGCCCCAGCTCAAGCTGCTGTCGGGTGCTTGAGTGAGACACTGAATCCCTAATCCTCCTGGGGGAAAGTATCTGGGTGACTTTTTGCTTTCCGCGGCTGACTGGTTTGAAAATGAGATCCCTGGTAACAGTGTTTCCCTTCAAAATGACAATTTCTGTTCTTGCTGCTCGCAGTAGGTTACTTAAAGGGCAGGAATATCTGTCTTGTGATTTAAATGCCTTGTGCAATAAGGGTTGGCTGAGAGAGGCACAATAGCGGGGGGGGGGTTATGTAACACAATTCTATAACAGCGGTGGCTAATAACTAAAGGATTCAATAAATACTTCTAATATGATAATATTGTTTTAAGGGTTTGACAGTACATGTGAGTGCCCACAAAAGTAAGCAACTTTCAGTTTGGGATGAGATATCCTCCTTTGGTCTGGACCACAGACAGTATAAAGATGGACGGCACTGCTCCTCATAAGTGAAGCTGGTGACTGGCTGCAGTTTATGTCATAAGCTCCACCTCATCCACGTTGGTGGATGGGACCCAGGACAAACTAAAACACTAAAATAGATGTCAAATATTCTTTTCAAGGGTGTTTTTTTCATCATTTCAGGTAGTTAATATAGTGTTGAAGCATGTGCAACTGTCGATTTTTTGCATAAGTTAGTTCTTATTTTACACTATAGAAACAGGATTTGACATAATGGCGACTACCCATTGCTATCCATGCCAACTGCTGGTCCTGTGGGACGGTGAGAGACTCCAAATTTGCAAGATGGCACCGTCCGTATCCCCGCAAAGAGCTTCAGTTTGGCCAGTGTACGGAAGTTATTCATGCAGTCTATGGTCTGGTCTGGACTGTGACCATCAAAGGTTTTATCAGTGCATCAGTTATTCTCTGTCCGCTGAAGCATGCCAGCAGGGTTAACCTTGAAATATGGGACAACACTGTATGAATTTCATTAGACATATACAATGCACATTACACGTTTTAATCAACCCTCCTGCACTGAAACAAGCCTGCAACATCTCTGCTCACACAATACGGGTCAATCAACCAGCCACAATGTGGAGATCACACTGAGCGTATATACCCATCCCGGTCTCTTTGTTCCGCAGCCATTCCAATAATGAGATGGCTGTATCCTCAGTGATGGCAAAAAGGGGAAGAGCCAGCATTGCTTTGTGTATTGCTGCAAAGTTTAAATTGCACTGCTTCCTTCGATTTAATTTTGGACGTGCTGCACTAATTAATTTAATTTATTTTATGTATAATAATAGAAGTCACAGTTCTTTCTTACTGACAGCATTAGAGTCACTTAACTGTTTAGCAGTTCATTTGTTTTATCTATGTTCGTTTTATCTATGTCCGTTCTTATTGCAGGCAAAATGTAATTTAAAGTTAGGAAAATGTGTGTAGTCGGGCAGAGTTTACTGAATCGAGCATTATTGTCATTTTATGTGATTGTTCCCACCTTTGCCATATGTGAGATGGAGAAATCAGAGGAGTAACAGCATAAAATGTCCTCAGTATGGGGATGAGTCACTGCAAGCTTCCAGAACAGATTCAGTGGACTGTTGATGAGGTGATTAGTGTTTTCACAAATTAAATTCTCCCATTTAGTGTTGTAGTGATAATATCTGCTTTGGTTATGTTTTTCATTCTGTTATTTTTTTTTTTCTTTTTATTTGACACGTGCCTGATCTTATAATATTGATTCCAGCTGTTTGTTTCTGGTATAATCTGCAGCAACCCAGTCAATAGTAATAATACTAAAGCCCCTTTCACATCACATGAAAGACCTGGATTTTTGTGCGATGTGAAAGGGTGGATCCAGGTTTTCGACCCAGGTTGAATGACCTGGGATATATGAGCCAGGATTTTATCAGCTCGACTTCGATGTGAACAAGAATACTGCATCAGCCCACTAATACACATGTTGACATTGATGTACCTACCTGTTAGATTCTGATTTTGTCTCCGGACGGCCTGTCAGACTGTGTCATTGTAGAAGCTCCAGGGCTGCAAGCAGCTCAAAAAAAGAGCAACGTTTTGGTCTACTCCTGCTGGCAATGTGAAAGCACACCAAAGGCAGGTCAACCTCTGAAATATCTGAATATCCTGTGTCAACCCAGTATTTTCGATGTGAAATAATATAATATATAATCTCATCATCTGTCCCAAACAAGTTTCACTCCCATTCACACCTTGAGACTGGAGCCTCTGATTGATAATGTGGGTCGTTTGGCTACGGGCCTGTTCTTGCATCAAGATCTGATCAAGATCTTGAATTCAATCTGGACGATCCCATCACATAAAGACAGGTGTGAACACCCCCAGGTGTCAAGGTTTGTTGATTGTAGGAGCCAGGTGCAGGACAGTAGGAGATGAGGCAGGGGTTCGAGACAACAACAAGTATTTAATGAAAACAAAATCTAACATAAAGCGTTGCAGACATGGCAGGTATATCCAAAACACGGACTGAAAACACACAAGGCAAAATGAACACTGACAGATGAGAAAAAAAAAACATGACAAAAACAACATGACAGAGAACAAAGGGAGAGGCAGGGCTATATAGACACACGTGGGCAGAAGGATGACGACACACAGTTGAAACCAATATAGGTGGAGCACACAAGAAGAAACCAATAAAGCAATCAAAAAGGGCTAAACGCAGGGAGTAACAACGGAACCAAGAAAGAACTTTACAAAATAAAGAAGGAAACTCAAAACACTTTTAGAGGAAATGACACAACACAGAACCGTCGCACTGAGACCACATTTGAGAGATCAAATCGCTGACCATATTTGGAGGGGGTCTGGCTCGCATGTGTCCGCATACAGTTGGTCGCGTGAACACAATGCATCAAAGACCTCCTATACTCAGCAGGGCTGCTCCTGAGTCAGCAAAGTCTTATTGATTCGGGAAAAAACACACGGCAGCTACTATAAATGATCACCTGAAGAGGTAAAAGCACCATAAATAATTTGTTTGTTCGTTAGTAATGAGAGCCTTTTAAAAAAGAGCCTTTTGAAATATTCTGTCCTTGTACCCGTTAACTAACTACAAAATAAATAAATCTAAGATGATGAAATGAAAAAAAAATTTTTAATATGAGTACACAAGTGTGATTCTGTGTTAATCATGTTGATGTTTGAGGAGCAGCGTGTATTTACATTATGTATTCCCTCCATCACCAGTGCCTTTATTTACCCGTATTACTGGAGATTATGGTGCGTACGGAAACTTCCAAGTTTGTAGTTATAATCTGAGTTTTGTGCAGGTCTAACTAACGTCAGGGTGAAGGTTAATAAATAATAATTTAATGTCTGCCCCAAAGTCATGACACACACACACATAAAACAGCATTGTTCTCAGTTCTGCAGCAGCAGTAGAGAGACAGCAGCTGTTATAATATTCTACTGAACCCCAGATGATGTTGGGGTTTGTTTGGATACAGCTCGTGAAACTGAGATCAAATCTGAGGGCGCACATGGGAGATGCCAGTTAATAACACGTGTGAACACACAGACTTAAAGCTGAATAGCTCGGATCAGATCAAGTCTGAACAGGCCCTTCTATTCACGGGAGAAAGAGGGCAGGGTCAAACTGTCTCTTCCATCTACAGGTAAGTTTCGGGTGGTTAACAGACAGTTAGTCCTGCAGGTTTCTTATGGGTGACACCCACACGTGCCTTTTTAATGTGTCTTAATCTCACCAGTCTTTTAGAACTGAAGAAGCTACTTGGACAAGTGCTGGGGCACCCTAAAAGCGTTTTTTTTTTTTTTGCTTTTACCATGACCTGGATGACTGAGAAACTTCACAAAAATGTGTCACATAGTCTGGTGTTTCGACACAGGCTTCCTGGTGCTGTTAAACATAGGGATGGACAACGAGAACTGGTCTTTAAAAGGGCCGGTTTCAATTAGTTCAGTTCCTCAGTGTCATTAGCCCTCATGCTTATCGATTCCCTTTATCTATACTTTACGTCCCAGTCCAGAGAGTGGTGGTCGTGCACCTTAAAGTTGTTTGCCAAACGCCATAAAATGAAAGAAGAAGAAGAAGAAGGATCTTAAGGTTGAAGCACGTCATTCACATCACGTGACACTCACGTGACTACAAGGAAGACGTGATGGCAGAGAGACTGAAATGATGGCTTCACTTCTTCAGAAGGGACTGTAACAACACAACGTTTCAACTTATGCAGCACCATATGCAGCACCATAATTTCAAGCAAGGGCAGCAACACCACCAACATGGTGAAGCATTTGCCAACGACGCACAGCACTGAATACAGAGAGTGCCATGTGTTCGACAATCTCCGGTGAACAATTAAAGCTATTGCTAAGTCTCAGCAGAGCAGTGCTAATGAGGATCCAGTGACCAATTTCCTGTTTGTTTTCTTGCACCATATATCTATCTTGCTCATATGTCTTGTTTAGGAATTTACTGTTGTTTACACGGAACCACCAATCCCTACTTTTTCTAAACCAAAAATTCATAGGAAGAAGTGATAAGGGTATCAATGAAGAATCAGATCAATAAGCATAATCAACAATGGCATCGGTATCAATAAAATCTTACGGATGCCCATCCCTCGCCAAACGTGAGGCCAGAAACCAGCAGGTACAAGTAATCCAGGCACACACACATACACAGAAGAACTGATTAACACTTTGTACAACCCGCTAAACTTGATCTTTTTCTTCACACATGCACAACTACGACCAATTATACAAACACCAGTTAACCTCTGGGAATGGAAAACCCTGCACAACCAACATTTCCAACACGCTTCATCCACAAAGCCAACAACAACACAACGAGCCCACACAATAAGACTCAAACATTCTTCCCTCAAGCTGGACTGGACATACACAATAGACACATAGTTGATATGAAAATAAAACCTCTTCAACTTAAAAGTAACTTAACCTTAACCTAACCAGAGAAAACCCCAGGCAGGAACAGAGAACATACCCATTATTATAGTATAAGAATACTAAGGGCCACTTAAGGCCTTTGATGTCACCATGTCATCAAACCGTTGCAGAGGAGATATGAACATTTGTTAATGAAGTGACAGGTAAACTCACAAACTTAAAAAGAAAATGTGGGACTAGTAGTGGCTGGATATTGGTGGGTACTTGTCCCTAGCGTCCCTACCCAGTTCTATGCCCCTGGTACTTACTGCGTCTTTAACATTTCTTTAACATTTCACTAATCTTGATGAACATCTGACTTTGTATTAACACTCATAAACAACTACACACACACTCCACCCCAGGCTCATAACAGGGTTCTATAGTGCGAAATAATAAAAAGACATTTTCAGTGATTAATACACTTCTCCTGCAGCCTGTGGAAAGCTGATGCCTCTACTCAATCATGTCCTGAATCTATTAGAAATTATGGATTTTCCAGCAAAGACAGAAAGGAAGAAAGAGAGAGAGAGAAGTAGAGAGATATAGAGATGGCAGAGAGACAGATTAAGACTAACAGGTGGAGACAAACAGAGCGCACCAATAAAGTTGGCGCCTCTCTTTGGTAATTGGAAAACGTCATGCGAAAGAACAGGCAGAACTTTTTGTCAAACGCGCCGACAAGTTTGGCAGAAGTTTGAGGAACGCAGTGTGATTCATACAGTGTGTGCCCGGCCTTCGGGAGTCGAGACGTGTCTGATGTGACCCTTAATGTATGGTGTCGACCACGTCCTGTCTGCTGTGGCAGTGACTGATGTGGAGAGAAGTGTTGAGCTGCTTTCAAGGCAAAGCCGTTCAGTGAACCCAACAACAGAGCAACGGGCAAGAATTGAGACTGCTCGAAGAATGACAGGTTTTCTCATTGAAATCGTATAAATCAAAGTCATACCATGGCCTGAATATACTCTTACCGTCCACTTCATTAGGTACACCATGCTAGTAAAAGGTTGGACCCCCTTTTGCGTTCAGAACTGTCTTAATTCTTATACTGTCAACAAGGTGTTGGAAACATTCCAGTCAATTAAGAATTTCACCAAATGTTCTGTGGTAACAAACAGAAGGTGTCTGCAAAACAACTAATTATTAGACCGTTAGCTGGTATGTAAAAAAACGTAGGAGATATCCTGCATTTTTATTTTTTTTTATCCTGGCTTCATTATCCTATCTTGCACCATCCTGTAAAGTACTATTAAACGCTATTGATGGTGTCGCTTTTTATAGACTACACATATCTTCAGCTCACAATCTTGATAAGCTCATGCATTTACATTACAGCTACAGCTGACAGTAGTCTGGGTTAAAGAATCACTGAACTTGCAGAAAAGCCTCCATAGCTTCTTTTGTGTGAAACACTACAATATGTAATCTTGTCAAGAATATAGATTTCATTGTTGCAAAGTGTTACTTCCTACTGTGTGATGACGACTCGACTTTCACTGCGTATTAGTCGACTTTAAAAAATCTTAAGTTGTTCAACCTCTAGTGGGTAGAAGTGTCTGCTTGTGTGTAAACACTTGATTTTAATTCTTATTGCATTTTATGGTGTGCTCGTGCCCTCTGAACCTTCCGTAGTTGCTCGATGGGATCAGTTCTCAGATATGCACCATCTTCTGCTTTGTTCCCGTTTCACCAGTTATCAGCAGACATATTACTCAATACTCTATAATGACAGACAGTGAGCCTTGGAAACTGTCACTGTGGAGGTCTAGCACATCATGGTATTGAGTGACATTAGAAAGTTGTGGTGGAGAACACGAAGCCAGATGCACAGATGGTAAAATCCAAAACAACAACAACACATGCTCTGGTAAAATTTAGGCTGAAGCAACTCTCCAGACTTGGTAATGTAGTCCAGCCAGCTACACTAATGTAACGTGGAAAACAGTTCTATACAAATACAGTGTTTAGGACACATGGCTGGTTTTGCTGGCTGGTTTCCACCGTTTGTTTGTTGCCTGTGCCAACTTCCCGGTTCTGGGGATGGCTGTGTCAGCTGGGTGGTTGATCTTGACTTAGATTTAGAGTTACTGGAAGATTACTGAAAGATCAAGGATAAATTTTGTAGTGACAATGACATCTCAGCCAAACCAACCAAAATCATTAGTTAAAGGTCCAAGCAGTTCATCTTGTATTGAAGCTACAGATGATAAGGGCAGACACATTAGTTAGACCAAGGCTGCAAAGGTAAAAAAAAAACAAAAAACTGCTGATCTCTGCCCCTCACCTCTTGGCCCCCAGTTCTGCTCCTTCATCCTATTCCAGAGGCAACAAGATGGTCTTTCTGCAGCATCCCCTAACCTTAGGAAGGCTGCCTTCCTCTCCTTTCCTACTATTCCCAGAGTTGTGAGCATCTTCCATGCAGGCTGTGCCAAGAAACCACTGCCACCGGCCACAACTGGTAATAGCCAGGTCTGCCATCCTTTGTCTTCGCACGGGGTGTTAATACTCGTCATTCTTCTCTTGGGCCTCCTGGCATCTGTCTTCCCATGGGACCGTCAGTTCGATCAGGATGATCTTCTTTACCTCCTCAGACCACATGACCACCCGGCCTCTGTGATGTTTGTACAACCTGGGGGTATAGTAGTACTTCCTAGGTCAACCCTCATTTCTCACTGATGTGCTGCTTGGAGGAGGCTGCTCTTGGTCTTCTTGGGGACTGGCAGTTTCTCCCTTTCCCTGATGAATTGTAGATCTGGTCTGATGCTTTATTTGTTTCTCACGCTCCAAGATGTGCACTAGAGCAAAGAGAACCTTGTCAAAGACAGCCAGGAACAGATATTAAGAACAGATATTAAAAGTAGCCTATATTTCTGTTTTTGTACATCTTTACAGCTCGTAACGTGACATCACCCACCTATAAGCGACACCATTCTGATTGTCTGTAATTTAGTGTTTATTTAATATTCATCATGACTAAGTTTCAAAACATGTTTATTCAGTCTCCTCCTGAATAACAATGAAGCAATTAAACTGAGAGACAGAACAACACAGAAACCTGTCAAAACAGTTATGCATGGATGACGAGTCATTACCAGGCCTAACTCTCAGCTGTTCACCAGGAGTGCAGCTAATGAAAGAATAATGTGCCGGATTCCTTTTCCTCTGCTGCATTTATTTGCCCTCTGTATTGTTTGTTGAATGTCACCTTCTTTAATTAGCCTTCAGGTTGGGAATGAGTTATTTGGTGACCGGAGTTGCTTCCTAACCTGCTGTCCAGGAGGAACACCAGATGGTTCTCTCAATATGATTAACTCATGAGACAGAGGCACTCACAAAGTTCAGATTGTGCATTGCTGCTACTCGGAGACTCCAGTTTGACCTCATATAAAATATTGGAGAAGTGCCGTGGTGATCAATTATGTAAGGCACATATCACATAACCTCAACCTCTGCTGCCTGTCAAAAGATTTCTGTTTCATGTCATTCTCCCTCTCTCCCATGTTATGTTGTTCTCTGCAGTGACTGAATAAGGCAAAATAAATAAAGTCACAGTAGTATGGTACACTATATGCCTGCAACTACATATTACAGCGTCAAGTCGTTTATTTGCATTTGACTAGGGTCAGTGTCACTCCTGGTAGCAGGAGGCGATACCTGATCCCTACAGAGTTACACAGCCTGCCTAAGCCCTCCAGGATGCACATCAATATGTGCTATTGAAGGTTTGTTGTGTCTCAAGAGCATGGAGGGGATTCCAGGAGACAGACATTTACTCTTGGTGAGCTGGACAAGGCAGTAGAAAGTCCTGAACCCGTCACTCATCAGCAAGACCAGTATCTGCAGGTCTTGCTGATGAAAGGAACAGGATGACTTCTACCACTGGTGTGAATCTCTCTGACCAAGAAATCAGAAAGAGACTTATTGAATCCTCTAGTGTGACCTGTGCTCCCTGCCCAGAACCATGGAGCTCAATTTGCATTTGCCATAGAAGACCACAATTGGCAAATCCGCCACTGGTGCCCTGTGCTTTTCACAGATGATAGCAGGATCACACTAAGAACACTATTAGAACACTAATCGATTGCTCCTTTGAATATTTGGTTTAGAAAAAGTAGGCATTTGTGGTTAATAAATAAATAAATAAATAAATAGGAAATTGGTCACTGGATCCTCATTGTCACTGTGAGACTTAGCGATAGCTGCACTTGTTGAGCACAAGGCGCTCTTGATATTTAATGCCACGCGTCATTGCCAAAATTCTACAGCATGACGGTGGTGTTGCCGCCCCTTGCTTGAAATTGCGGTGCTGCATAAATTGCATGTTGCGCTGTTATAGTCCATTCTGGTGAAGTGAAGCCACACTTTGGACCGTTTCAGTCTCTCAACCATTGCATCTTTTTTGTTGTCATGTGATGTGAATGACATGCTTCGACTTAAAGATTCCACATGAAAAGTATTGATAAGGGGAATCGATAAGCATGAAGGTCAACGATATCTATGAAGTGAACCAGTTGGAATCGGTTCTCAATGCTCATCCCTGAACGACACCCTGACTGCCCCTGGGTATCAGGATGAAATTCTTGGACTGATTGTCAGACTCTACACTGGTGCAGTGAGTCCTGGGTTCCTCCTGGTGCCAGGCCCCTCTCATACTGTAAGTATTTGTCATTCATTAATAAATGTCATGCAAAACAAAACTGAACAACCTAAAATCAGTTTTTGGTGTGAACAACATTTCCTTTTCCAAACAGCACCAGTTTTTTTAGGCTGCTTCCCAGAGAATTTGTCACAGTATTCTTCTGTGCCTAAGCTGTCTCAGCGTCTTCAGTTTCTTCATGTAATCCCAGACTTACTCATGGATGCTAAGATCAGGGATCTGTGGGGGCCATACCATCTGTTGGAGCACTCCTTCCTCCCTCTGAAGACAGTTCTTAAGGCCTTTGGCTGTATGTTTGGGATTACTGTCATGCTGCAAAATAAATTTGGAAATCAGCTGCCTGATGGTTCCCAGGGATGGGTATGATCCTAAACATCTGGTGAGTGCAGTACTGTATGTATAAACGTATTCATATTGTCCCACTAATCTACATCTAGACAGGCCTCACACACAGACAGATGGACGGGCACACGGACAAAGAAACACACTCACACACTGACATTTATTCACTGACATTTAGTAAATTTGCCCTCGGGGTCACTGAGAATATTTGTAATGAAGAAAAAAAACTGAAACGACAGCTTACAAAAGTAAAATTGCTCCAACAAGACAAATGAGATTCACATACTTATGATATTGCCATGGTCTACAAAATATAATAAAACATGACAGATGTCCTCTAATTGACAAGCTATCTGTGTCAAACAGAAGTCTTATTTAAACAGATAGGTGCTTACACTGAAGTGACAACTTTATGAGTATTACAAGGAGCTCTGCGGTTCATGCTGGTGCTCTTTTTAGAGCGAATAGCAAGACTTTCCAGTCCTTTCAGATCTTTATTTCCCTGTGGCCCTATGGTCTGTTCGTGGGATTTCACAAGTGTCAGAGCCAGATGGTGTGTGCGTGTGATAGTGTGCGCGTCTATGTGTGGTTGTATGTTTCCCACAGAATAGAACAGGTGTGCGTCTCCATGCTCTGCAATATTCAATAATTACAAATTAACATCCATCAACATAGACATGAAAGCCATGTTCAGGAGCAGAATAGTCCTCTGAAATGCCGTTGTAACGGAGTCCAGCGCTACCCCTCCTCCATCTTTGCTATCAGCTCTCCTGGTGTGTAAATACCAGCCTGGTGATTAATGGTAGAATGTAAGTCCTGTTGTGTCTCAGTCACACCATCGATCATACAGTCCAGGATGACCAAGAGCAAGGACAAGACAAATGAGCCTGATAAAACTGGTCTGCTGGCCTGTTAAAAAGCCTGGTATACCTGCTTAATATTTTATTATTGGTAAAGCTGACTTTGAGTCAATCTCTCTCAAAAGTCCAAAAATTTGGCATAACAAGTACCCCAAAACCAACATGTATGTGTGTTTGCAAATTAGCAAGAAGCCAATGTTAAGAATGTCAACGAGTTAACCGTGATAGTTTATCATACCCAAGATTTTCCCGCAGGAGACTTTGTGTCTCATTTTTGTTCCTTGATGAGCCATTGTATTTTCAAGTGCATATAGCCCTCTATTGTCGTGGTTGTGTTTTGAAGATTTCCCACGAACCAGTCCTTTGAGCTTCTTGTTTTATTTTGTATAACCAGTTCTTCCTTGTATCCCGTTTAGTGTTACTTCCTGTCTTTTCCCCCCTTTGACTGTTTCATTGGTTTCTCCTTATGTGCTCCATCCTCATTAGTTTCACCTGTGTCTCGTTACCCCTTTGCACACACATATATATATGTAGCCCTGCCTTTCCCTTTGTTCCTTGTCACGTGGTCTATAATCCTTGCTGTGTTCTTGTAAGTAATTTAACTTTGATCTCTGTAAACTTGCACCTGTCCTGCCTATTATCTTGTTCGACCTTCCTTGTGTTCCTTAGTTTGGTTTAGTTTTATGTCTTACATGTTTTTGTGTTTGAGTTCTGATCTGATGTTATATGATTATATAACTTAAATATCTCATTCATTCTATTCATTTCTCTTTCTGTATGACGACGCTACTACACAACTTTGAGTTAACATTATTATGTCAAAGCAAACTGATCCTCTCTTACTGTCCTTAAAGTCCTAATTTGAACTTGTCAATTCCAGTCCTCCAGTGATACTGTATGAGTCTGAACATCGTGCCCTATAATGAAAAGGAACTGTTTTCTGTGCAGGTTGCCAGGCAACCCGTGAAGATCCTGCACAGTTCTTTGAGCACAAACACAATACTACAGACCTCCAATATCTCAAGACTGAAACGATCAACATTGTCAGACATGACAGATGTGATATTTGTTATATAATGTGGCTGAACCCTTACTGCGTTGCTGTTAGAAGTTACCGTGTAAGGGAAAATGTGATTTTGGATGTTTGTCGCTACAATCGTTAACGGCTAATGAGCTGCGTGGTTCCTGATATCTGCAGAATTTGTTCGCACCTACAGTACACACACCCACGACCAGCCAGGGCATTACAGTCACTGACAGGTGAAGTGAATAACATTGATTATCTCGTTACCATGTCACCTGTCAAGGGGTGGGATACATTAGGCAGGAAGTGAACACTCCATTTGATGTTTTTATAAGCAGGAGAAAAATGTCACCTTGCACAGCGTTTGGATCCTTTCAAGATTTGTGAGATTCACACAACAGGCCCTTCAGTCAGGCTTTAAGCTATGTGCAGTAATGTTTAGGGTAATCCTATGAGGACCTTTTGTGCTGGTTTTGCTTTGTAAAGATGGCAAGAATTATCAGGGTAACAGCATAGCTAACGAGACTGGCTGCTTGCTAGCCGTGTTAGCTCCTCAGGTCGTAGCTTGCTGTGTATTGTCTTCCACTCTACCACATCATAGGTTATGATCTATCTATGCAGATTGTATCATATGTCTTAAAAGAGATAGAGATTATATGATTATAGATATTATGAATATAGGAAATAATATAAAGTATAATTATAGAGATATATGATATATAGATATATAGATATAAGATATAGATTATTAGTATTATTATTGTATATATTAGATATATATAATATATATAGAATGATCAATATAATATTAGAATAATATAGATATATATATATATATAGAATATATAGTATATTGATTGTATATATATTTATAGATGTAAGATATAGATATATAATAAGAGATGATATATGATAAATATAGAGAGATGATAATAATATATATATATATATATATATATATATAAAGCACCTTCCATTTAATGATGACCCACAGTGGTGCTGTGTATTAAATTTTACATCTCTAGTTAGAAAGCAAGCATAAAAAATGAAATCTCCAAACTGGAGCTTATTAAGTAGTGGAAGTCTGCTACCCGCAGGCAATTAATGAAATTCTACAATTCATAATATGACAGAGACACACACACACACATACACACACACACACGGCATTACAGCTCCTGTGAGTGAGTGTCCATGCTGACGTTGGTCCACTGATGACACCACCTACCTACACCGGACTGTAGAGTACTGGTCTGATGAATCACATTGACTTGCACGCCATCTGGATAGCTGGGTATGTGAATCTCCTTTACCTGGGAAAGAGAAGGCAGCGCGAAGCACTACGGGGAGAATATAAGTCAACGAATGACGTGTAATGCCCCGGGCAAATCTCCGCTTCAAGATCGTGGTACATTCATGTACCGCCTACATAAGCATTGTTTAAAACCTCTGCACGTTACTGTATGGATTGAACAAGATAATTTCCACACTGAAAAAATAGCTGTTCAGGAATTGTTTGTGAAGCATGAGTTCAATGTGTTGACTTGACCTCCCCCGATACGATGTGCTGGAAAAATAAGTCTGATCCACGGAGGCTGACCTCACGCCTTACAGGACTTACAGGATCTGCTCCAGATGTGTTTGGATGTAAGGCAACGCCTCAACGGTCAGAGCAGCTTTGGGAAACCTGCATCAGTTCAGGCAGCTGATTTTAATGTTGTGGCTGACCTGGGTATTATAATGTCTGTAGCCTCTCACACACCTTTACATCTGACTGAACAGCTTTCTTAGCTGTTCATTTATTTATTCACTTAAGTTGTGTGCGGGTCTCTCGGAGACGGACCTCGTCGCTTTCATATCTGTCTCATTTCATGATGATCTCGAAGATCACACCTTTCACATTCGCACACAAGACCACTGCACTTTTTGCTCTGCACCCTTTTCGAAACCCCAGCACAGACGCACACTCGCACTGACAGAAAGTAGAGCCCTATTTCCATTGACACATTACACCTTGCAGTATGCATGACCTACCATGCCATTATCTCAGCGCAGAAATAATTTGACTGTCAGGTGTTTCGTCGGGCAGCAGCGATTATTCATCCTGCCACTGATTTTAGGTGGGCGTTGTGGTGGGAGTGTTAAATTTAGTCCCTGCATGAAAATTGCAGCGGTGATGGCGGAGATCTGACCAGGAAAATGAGGCTTCTGACTTATGGCTGCGCAGATCAGCTTTTTAAAATGTGATGTGTTATCCCAGTCTTAAGATCGTTACAGCAAAGTCCTATTATCTGTGCTAACGACCTCATCATTCAACGTGAACAAGCTTCATTCACCCCCGTGAAGATATACAGAACAAAAGAGCAAACCGGGGTGGGAAGCTGTGTGCGTGTTTTTTATTTTTTTTTATTTTTTATAACTGTTAGCACACAGGAAATCGACCACTCACTTTGACTACTTGAGTGCTATTGAGTGGAAAGTTGAAGACGTTCACCACAGTTACACAATCCGTTTCTTTTCAGCTTGCCTCAGCTGCAGTGAAAAAGATGTTTCGTCAATTGAAATTTAAGAAAATGGCCACTTAGGGAAAAGCTTCCCCCTCAGACAAAAATGTCTTGACGGGAAACATCAGACTGGGAAATTAGGGCTTAAAATGGCAATCATTGTTCAAGCCTCCATTTCTGGTTCTCAGACTTGACATGACTGAATGCAGACAATTCCCCGGGTAGTGTGCCAGATGGGTCTCACTTTTGGAGCGACTGGTTTCCGTAAAACAGTGGTTTGATCAGTTTGATCAGCCGTAGGAAATAACGGATTACAGCCTCACTTTAGCACCCGGGGGACTGTGCAAGTGCAAGAAAATATGAGTCTTCTTAGACACAGGTTAGAGGCTGATTAAGCTGAACAGTGTAAACTAGACCGTCGGGCTTTCACTTGTGCACACCTGCAACTTTTGTGATGGACAGGTGCATTAAACCCTCAGAAATCAAACAACAGGCAGCTGCTGGCTTGGCAGTGTGTAGAGCAGAAAGGCTGCGGAGTGTTATTAGACTGACTGACGCCGCTCACAGGTTTAGCTGGCACTCCGGGGGCAGCCTGTTTACAAAGCTCGCGTGCAATGGTGTATGTAACCTGACTACGGGCATGTTACAGGAAGACAAAACAATGGTCTGAGATAGCTCTGAGCACATCAATATTTAACCAGCAGGATAAAACGAGCTTGTCCCGGTTTGTTTATCCCAAGAGGAGTCAGGCAGACTAATTGCATTATGTTATTATACAGGGGTGTGATTTGCACACTCATGGAGTGAATACTGCATGAACCCAGACATGAGGGGCAGAAGAAAAGGTAAACTCTGTTCTAACATTTAAATAGGTTGAAGGCTTGTGGCTGTTATACTGTTATAACAGAACTGTAAAAACCTATTGTTGCTTCACACCATTGTGCTGCAGAGCATTGAAAGCCCTTCAAATCCAGACACAGAGATGCATTCAGAAATTGCCTCTGTAATATTTTATGATCGATAGCTCCAGGGCGCCTAAATGAAATGTTTACATTCCAAATTGGAAATGCGGTGTAATCCATTATGCAAATAAGCTCACTCTTGGTGTTTCATGTGCCCAGATAAAATATGGATCTCCAAATGTCACAGACGAAGCTGTGCACAATGCGGCCGCTGTTATAATAAGTGTTTTCCATTTGCTGCACAGGGGAGCTCAGGTCCATGGGTTTCGGGGACATGGCAGTGATGTGTCTCAGCACATGTACTGCACCTGTAGGTTTAGCTTTTATCATTTTTTTTTTAACTTTTGATGTCTAAATGGAATGCTTAAATGTTCACAGGCAGATTAAATTATTCAAGTGTGCTGATGGATTTAAAGTCCTGCTTAATTGGATGGAGAGAACTGATGATCTTTTCTCTCAGTCAGTGAGTAGACAGTCTCTCTCTCTCTCTCTGACATTTTAATGCAATTCATTTTCATTCGTGCTGTACATTTCTTCCAATGGATCTGCTTTAATTGTGCACTTCAACCTGGCCTCTGTCTTTCACAATCTGGATGAAAATGCCACATAACTCTCGCTGCATGTTCGGTTAGCACACAAGAAGCTCTGTGGGTAAGATAAAGGAGAGTCCTCAACCAGCGATGGACGTCTCCTGCGTCTATTAAATGGCGCGTGTGCGTGAGTCGTTTCCTCCAGCGATACAGAATGTGTTGGAAGAAATATAGGACTGCCTCTGAGTGCTGTCTGAGTACTGATTCTGGAGCTGAAGTGACAGAATTATGTGAAATAATTATCACCGCTTGGCTTATCAGAGAATGAGGCAGAGGCTCAGAGACACACAGAGGAGGAAGAGTCAGGCGGATGACACAGACGCACTGTGACCAAAACCATAAATAACTCTGTTCTCTGTTGACGTGCCGACATGGATGCATTCAAGTCACTTGTGCTTATTTGCGGGATCCGTGTGGATGGAGGGCCAGGGAGGAAACCAATTCAGACTGCAAGAGCAGTCTCAGGTATTTATAAATGTGACCAGTCAATCCACTTAGACGCACTGACTGCTGCTGAGTGGGTAAGGAACAAGCTGAAGCATGTGGGCGGCACACATAAAAAGGGCTGTTAATAATCTGGCCGTTCCCTTTTGCAAGGCCCTATCGTGACAGACATCTCAGCAGTCGTGACATCATCGGCTGCGGTTTTTAATGAGAGGTCGGCAAAATATGCAATGTGCACAGATGATCGTGGGGTGGGCCCAGAGCAATTAACCTTATTATTGGTTATGATGGATGGTGGAAAATTGACCGATAGATTTAACTGATAGAGGCAAGGTTCCAAATGAGGATTTCCTGTTCACAGCTATACCATAGACTAGCGATCACTTATTCACCTTGGGTTTCAGGGAGTGGGTCATGGTTTTTTATGATCAGATCAATAATTTACAAGTGATGCAGGTCTGCCTGGAGCATGAAAACATGAGGTGATCTATTCCGTCAATAATAATGCCCGTATCACTCGGTCTTGGCTGGTTGGGACTTCGGTTCATCTTCCTTTGGGCTGTGCTCAGAATAAAAATAGCATTGTGTTAGGAAGGTGCGAGAGGCTACACTGGTGCCTGCGTGTTGCTATGAGGTATCAGGAGAAAAAAAAAAAAAAGCTTCATCCTCACAGCTAGGTTTGATATCCAAGAACTTTATGGTTTCACAGACCTTACAACACCACACAGCAGTTTACATTGTGACACTTAACTTGATAAAGCTACGAAGTAGAGAGTGTTGATGGGCATGAGAAAGATGGGACGACACGCAGCACAGGACCCAGGCTGGAATCGTACCAGCACCACTGCAGTGAGGACTGTAGTCTTGGTTCATGGAGCGCCTGCATTGCCTCATTTGTGGATCTGCTATTTAACAACAGTTTTCGACCAAAACGTTGAATCCAATGTGAAAAGATTGAAAATGGCACTCTGTGGGCATGCCGACGAAGGCCAATATGGCTGCAACGCTTTTTTTTGCCATGCTTAAATAACGACTTTTCATACTTCTTCAACCACAGAGTGCCTTTTGCAATCCTTTCTTTCTTGATCCCTCACTTCACCTGTCGCAAATAGAGCACCTGCGTAAAGAACTATTCTGAAGTCTCTTGAGCGGCCTGAGCTCTTTGTGTCTGCTGAATCAAACATTGCAGTGGAAAGACGGTCTCTGTGCTTTTGTGCACAAAACTAAACTACATATTGTGTGTGTGTGTGTGTGTGTGTGTGTGTGTGTGTGTGTGTGTGTGTGTGTGTGTGTGTGTGTGTGCTGCTGGGGGCATTCAGCTGGAGGGCTCCAAGAAAACAAAATGGCTATTTTTTTATTCATTCAGACACAAATGCAGTTTGTCCCAGCAGATTTCTTGTTTGGAACGAGGTTTATGTTCTGCTGTGATATGACAACTTGAAGTCTGTTTCACAATCATCATTTGAGAGAAAATTAATAATTGATTAGATTTGTCTTAAATTTGTTCAACATTACATTGATTACTGTGATTAGTAAAGGATTCTATAAATAAAATAAAATAAAATAAAATGTATAAAAAACGTCTAATCAACCAAAGACTTTGTGACTGCCCATCCTCGCAGTACCTGCCCCAGTTGAAGACCTATGACGTAGACAAATGTCTGTCCCTAGTCAGTGAGGCTCCCACAGCCTGGCATGCTGAAAGGGACACTAAATCCCCCCAAAATCGAACAAACCTCCTTCAAACGGAGACCGAATAAAGTGCATTGTTGTTCTGTAAAACTAAAACGACCCGCCACAGCAGCCCAGACGCTGTTCAACAGCATCTTGAACATCTTGGAGCTAACGACTAGCAGTGGAAAATATCTTTCCAATAACTATAATGGCTGTAATTGTAAGAAGCCTCTTTATGAGTACGGCTATAAGACCTATAAAAGTGAATATGAGCTGCCCTTAGCAACCTTTTGCAGATAAATAATACCGGTGTGTTTCCAGTTAGGTCTATACCGCATGAATCTTAACTACTGCAATGAGATAAAGTTTACAATTAGTAATATCTCTAAAAATAAATGGTAGAAGCTTTATTTAAAATGTTGTGTGTTTTAGATAAGTGCATCGATTGTTTGCCTCTAGCAGTTTGGTTAACACCATCGCACTGATTAAATAAACCATTCACAGGTCCGAAATTTGTTGAGCCAAAATAAAAACTTCTAAGCTGGCTGTGCTGACGAGGCAGTGTCCTCATTGAACTGGGGTGTTGTCAGTCTGAGCATGACTTTAAGTTGTGTGTACTATGCGGTGAAGCAGCCAGTGGATGAGTGGCAGTCAAACTGCATTACCATTTAACTGGAGTACCATCTAAAAATCCACACAGGACACCTTCACTTCTGCCTGCACTTTAGTCACACTTCTGCCTGGTGTCTCTGACCAAGAGAAAATGTAGTGCAGATTTTTCAGACAGCTTCAACACAGGCACAAGTCTGCCTCATGGAGAGTGACTCGGTGACAGCAAAAAACAAAAAAACAAAAAAAACAAAAAAGAAACCCAACAACAAACATTCAAACTCTCGTCTTATTTCTGTGTCGGAGAAACCTGGAGGAAGAGTCTATCTTTACGCCTGCACTCTCAGCTCATCTGTCATCTCTTCGCCCAGAGCCCCGAGCAGTTTCTGGTGCGGAGGGTACAGTGTATGCAGACATGGACACGCAATAATGACTTCACCACATCCACCCATTTTAACTTACGTTGTACTACATCCAGCCACAAATCCATCTAAAACGCTATTCATCATGTGTGTAGAGAACATACTGTGCTGCAGTGCAGAGCACATCTTGTAGATAACAAACCCTGAAGCCATATTGGTGTTGTCTCTCCAGTATCAGTGCATCTCACTGGCTGTTTATATAAAAATGATGACAATTCTTGGGCGTCTTTAGGCGCAATTTTTAAAGCAAGACTCAACATAGGTGGTCCACAGAGGTACTGCAGGGGGGTGTGCAAAATCTTTGGTTGATTATACTTTTTTTTCTTTTTAGATATTACGAATTTAAATTTCGTCAAGTTTCAAGTTTTAATTTAAACATAGCTAAGTGTAGCAGGGACAGTGAATCACCAAGCCATGTCATGACAGTTTAAGTGAAAGACCAGACCTTGTGTTGTTCTTCATGTTTTTTTGAGTTGCTCCTGAACTGTTTTTTGTGTCTGTGTCAGGCTGCATCCTGCTGCGGATGACTGCTAAGGCTTTAAACATTCACTATTTCACAATTCTAAACCTTTTTTTTTTTATCCAAGTAGTTTCATTTTCTTCATTTTTTAGTTTTTTCTTTGCACTTCATTTAATTTCATTTTAGTTTATTGAAGTTTTATTAGTTTATCTCCTGATAAACCATCTTCTTTTGTACATGTCGTCCTTTCAGATAAGTTCCAGTGGCCCTTCACCAACATCATTTTACAAATGTTTCAATTTGATTCAAGTTGAAGCTATTTCAAATATTGTTACGATTCATTTGTCTGAAATGAACCAGTCAGTGTTTAGGCCAGGCTTAACTTCATACTACTATTTACAGGCAGAACCTTGATGTTTCGGGTAACGACCACATTTAATCAAATATTTGACAATGTTTCTATCATCTAATAGATACCTAACTACATTAATTATCATTTTAGCTATTTTTTTTAATGCATCGTCTTTTGCTGTTAAATTTTATTTTAACTTTTTACAAAAGCGATTGTAGGAGCCTGAGACAAAAATGTCCAGAATCCACTGACTAGATTTAGGGAGCTGGACACACTGCTCTGCTAGATAAGTTAACAATTGCAGAATCCCCACAGGGATGCAATAGTTCGAAATCACTATGTTGGCAGACATTTGGAGTTGAGAACATTGAATTGTACATTTTGTGGAAACATTTGTCAGTCTCCAAAACTAACATTAGGGTATTTTGCTTTGAGTCTGACGAATACAGAAACAAGGCTAACACTTTATTTCAAGATTATTTTAGATCATGACACTTGTGTTGGCATTGACACATATATCAACTAGTAATTAACCAGTAGAAAATGCAATACAGACATGTTAGTGCTGTTTTTGTACCCTGGCTGTAAAAGGCCAGAACTAAAGGCACAAATCTCTACGTCTAACTAAATTTAGGAATGTAGCACTGTTGCCTTTGCTCTCGAACTACAGCTGGATGATACACTGGCAGCGTAATTAAATCATATGCGAAGATACACAAGAAGGACAAGGAGTAAAAACAAGAAAAACCTAACCGCTTGGCACAGAGGCAAAAACCCTTCTCTCTCTTACACACACACACAATATCTCCCTCACACACAAACACACCTAGCAAATGCAGAAACATCTATCTTTCCATTTTTATACCTGCTTACCCTTTCAGGCATGCAGAAACAGCGTCATAAAATCTGATTGCGCTCATTAAGTCTCCATTAACTAAATATGCCCAATAAACAATAACACTCGGTGTAGCCTTCTTTTGCTGTCATTCGATGATAACAAAGCAGTGATTTTATTAGTGTCCAATTAAGTGGACCGTTCTCTTGCAGCGAAACTAAACAGCATTTAGAGCCAGTGTCACAGCGGATGCCTGCTCGCGTCTGACTGGCGGCCTGAGAAGAAGAGTCCTTCCACGACGCAGCTTGTCACAGGTGGGGCGATGAGGCCCCAGGGTTACCATCCATCTCAGAAACTATCACACCGGGGCGAGTGTTTCAACAAGTGATGAGAAGTCATTCTTCTTTGTGACCTTTCACTTAAACTGCTGCACAAACAATGTCCTGTGCAGTGATTGAAAAGCGATGCTGTCTGTCTGTATTAGGGCTCAATTAGGAACTTAGGGGAAAATAGCACAGGAGCACTTTTTTTTTTTTTTTTTGAAAAACACTGCTATAAAGTTTTTTCACCCTTCTCCTCACCACATGGTGTTTGGCTTGTTACGAGAGGCACTTTCCGAGGCGCCGTCAATTACTACGTGCTTCTTTGCAACAAGGGAAGGAGAAAGGGCACATGCAGAAATGTTTGAAGATAAATGCCAACAATAACGAGAAGCAAGAAATGTTTTCTTTCTGTCACGTGGCTGCATAACATTATGACCACTGATGCAACAAGTAAATCGCATCGACCATCTCGTGACAATTCAATGTTCTGGGAAACATTTGGTCCTGGCATTCGTCTGGATGTTACTTAGACGTGACCCATTCACCTAGACCAGACCAGGCACCCCCACCCCAGATGACTCTGGCAGGATGTAGCCTGTCAGAGACACAGGAACAACTGAAAAACACATGAAGAACAACACAAAGCGTTGACCTGGCCTCCAAATTTACTAGATCCTAAACTTATCAAGTATCTTTGGGATGATCCAGAGAGGCCCCTCCCCTCAACCCATAGGACAAAAAAGGCCCCCACTAAGAACATCCTGTTCCTAGACACCACAGGACACCATCAGAAGACCCGTGTTCATTGTCTGATGACTGTTTTTAGAGTCACAAGGGAGACCTACACATTATTAGGAGGGTGGTCCTAATGTTTAGCCTGATCAGTGTATAATCGTTGTCTCATTGTGGCCAGAAATCATAAAAAATCACACACACTCTCTCTCCCTATCTCAAAAAACAAAACATTTTTCAAATAGTTGATGCGGAATTAATCCGAAGATCAACTTTTTGTTGTTGTCGGTGGTGTTTTAATTCTGAACTGGCTCATTTCCTGTGAACTCACCCAGTGTAAGATTTTACGCCGCACCAGTGAACCCCACAACAGCAAGCCGTTCAATCACCGGTTTGTGATGATCAACTTGGCGGCCTGAGGCGAAAAGCATGCGGCAACTCGGCGATGATCTTTTGTAATTTTACTCTCAGTTTATCCGATTCAAATGTAGCAGAACTCGTGCACAAAGGCAGCAGCATAAATCATTATTCAGAACATTACTTTCTGATGGCAGCGTCAGAAGTTGCTTTTGCCTTTAACTACTCCTATAAATCAGTGAAAAGCTTTTACGTTCCATTATGGGATGGATGCATTATCCATCATTTGTCTTGAGTCTTGTTGTCTGGTCTGCTCACTAAAAAAAAAAAAAAAAAAAAAAAAGAATATTTAGAGGGTTAGATGGTCTTTTATCAAACCAGTAATGCCTAAAGTGCTTTCCCTTTCAGAAGTGTTAAATGGGAATAATGAAAATATTAAACTACAAAAAAAGGTTTGGCCAATACATTTTCTTTAAATATTTAATGAATTTTTGCTGGAGGTTCACTTAAGTTCGCTCTGGCTGCCCACGTACCAACAAGCTGCTAGTTTGTCACAGTCACTTAGTGGAAACAGAAGTATTCCATCCTTATATGCAGTGTAGTAATGGTTCGCTGTGGTAATGCTTCCAACCAGGATAAAAACCCTCCCACTGTGCTCAGAGTTCAGCTAAATTAGCTTCACTCACTAACTGCTTCACTTATCTCAGATGTAAAGCCATTCTTGTAAAGCAGTCCAAAATAAATGTTTGGTTTATTTTAAGAGCTCGATCTGAGCCGCAGGGTTTATAATAGTCCTCTGACTCTTTGCCTGGGGTTTCACTTTGCTTTGATACTTATCTCCCCATCCAAATACAAAATACGGTTTGATCAGGGATCTGTCCGTGGAGAGACTCCTGCAAATGTTCCTATTTTGAATACATCAAAGGCTGCCGACCATGCCGTCACTTATTTGTTTAAACTTAATCATCCAAGCACACAGGCCTATTAAGGCTAAAATTGCTCCCCAACTTTGCCGATACTGTAGATTTAACAAGATCCTCGCGGCACGCTTTCATTAAGTGAAACCGTTTAGTCAAATGAAGCACGCAGTCTCCACAAGGCTTTATTTTCACTTGAAACTCTATCAGATTTAGGGATAGAAAAGGCAGCTATGTATTTTCTTGACTGCTTACTGTATATGCTGTGTGCTTCTTTTTTTCTCCCTCTTTTCTAATTAGCTTCTTGAGCGCAAATTAAGCCATTGTGCTGAAAATCCTCAGTCGCTTAACTCAGATTGCAAGAGCAAAAACACCGACCTTTAATTATTTCACAAGGCGCTTCAACTATTTACAGGTCCTGCGGTTATGTTTGTGATGCAGATGCAGAGTCCGTTTGCAGCTTTTATTTGCATGGTTTGAAAATGAAACTCATTTTATCAGTATACACTCGCTTGGCATTTAATTAGGTATACCTGTTCTATTGCTTGTTAACACAAATAGCTAATCAGCCAATCACATGACTGCAGTTCAATGTATTTCGGCATGTAGAGGTGATCAAGACAACTTGCTGAAGTTCAAACCGAGCATCAGAATGGAGAAGAAAGGGGATTTAAGTGACGTGGTTTGGTTGTTGGCGCCAGACGGGCTGGTCTGAGTATTTCAGAAACTGCTGATCTACTGGGATTTTCATAGATGATTGGAGATGATAGAAAGGTAACAGTAACTCAAAGAATACCATCTCTGAACGCACAACACGTCGAACCATGGAGAAGATGGGCTACAGCAGCAGAAGACCACATCAGGTGTCACTCCTGTCAGCTAAGGACAGGAAACTGAGACTACAGTTCATACAGGCTCACCAAAATTGTTCAATAGAAGGTTGGTAAAACGTTGCCTGGTCTGACGAGTCTCGATTTCAGCTGCGGCATTCAGATAACAGGGTCACAATTTGGCGTAAACAACATGAAAGCATGGATCCATCCTGCCTTGTATCAACAGTTCAGGCTGGTGGTGGTGGTGTAATGGTGTGGGGGATATTTTCTCAGCACACTTAGGCCCCTTAGTACGAACTGAGCATGGTTTAAATGCCACAGCCTACCTGAGTATTGTTGCTGACCATGTCCATCCCTTTATGACCAGTGTACCCATCTTCTGACGGCTACTTCCAGCAGGATAATGCACCATGTCACAAAGCTCATATCACCTCAAACTGGTTTCTTGAACATGACAATGAGTTCACTGTACTCCAATGGCCTCCACAGTCACCAGATCTCAATCCTATAGACAGAGCACCTTTCAGATGTTGTGGAATCATTTACTAGCAAGGTGCATGTTTGTGAACAATTTACAGCAGAAACTTTTTCATGTTTTGAACAATTATCCAGTTTAGTAAAACTTGACCCAAACATTCATATCCATGACCTTTACCCATAATTGCCTTTGTTTGTTCCGTTGATCTCTGATAACACATCTTCCCATAAATCAGTAATTAGTACATTTTGAAAAAATAAATATCCATCCAGCCATCACACAACCAATTTATGACCCCTAATTTCATCACAAACGCGTTAATCAGAGTTTAGCTTCCTACAATATTTTGATCATGCAGTTTAATTGCCCGCTGCCAACTGTACACTCACATGAAGCGATAACTATACAACCCTCATGACACACTGTCCTCCGGTCCTCCCGCCACTGTGGAGGAGCAATAATGCTCCTTTAAATGGAGGTGAAGGAGTCTGACACTGAGCTCCATTATCAAAGGCACCAGTTTCTTTCCGAGGCCGACTAAAATGAGCACAAAAGAGTGACAGGGTGCTGCGAGAAGATAAGGTGCATTCTCGCCATCCCTCCAATTTACAGGCCCTGAGAATCAAAGGGAGACTGGGGCTTTTATATTAAAGGTTTAAAAATGGAGTGGCGTTTTTATTTCTTTTACCCGGACTTCATTTTATCTGCTCTGATCCTGATGGCGCAATTGGTTTCAAGAGCAAAAGTATCCAGGCCCTCACTTCACTGCTTTGCCTTTTGTCACAATGTGTGTGTGTGTATAATAAAGGCACATGTGCAATAAGCTGTTTGGTATTTATCAGACAGAATAGTCTTCCCTCTGATTTGAAAAGACAGTCGCTGCTGTAGGAATACGGGGTCGACTGGGAGACTTTGCCCAGCAAAGCACTGAAGTGTAATAAGAGAATGAGTATATTGCTTTTAAACCTCTTAGACCTTCGGGGAGAGAGAATGTTTGGGAGCGGGAGATAAATTTGAGGTCGAGCTAAAAACCTGGCGTGGTGTCTATTCGGGGTTTGTATGAGAGACCATGCGTCTGCTCATTGGTGACATCTTATTGATCTGCAGCCAAACTGGGGCTAAACAGCAGCACATGAGTGAGGCAGCATTACGTGACTGGACACTTAAATTGTGACAGTGATGGACTTTAACTGCCTGGTTCTCCATCTCCTCCTAAACTGTTTCGGCCACTCTTTCTATTCCTTTTCTCTTTCTGCGCCTGCCCCGTTCTCTCTCGGCAATCACAATATCCAGCATCCTCGGAACGTCTCGAAAAACGTGAGCAGGTGAAGCATAGTCTGCTTTAACGGAGACCTTGGACGCTACTTTGCCCGAGGGTCCTCCATGTTTGTTTTATTCAGTGCATGTCGTCTCATTTCGCATTCACACACCGATTCGCACAAACACGAATGCGCGCGGAATAAAAAGAGAAAGGTGTCCTCTTTTCCCTTGGAGGCAGGGACCTTGAGACAGCTGCTGTGAATGGCAGAAAAACAATGAAGCACTTTTCGTCCTCCAGTGAAGAGACGTTGCCAGGCAGCAGCAGCATGACGTTGTTGCCCCCCCTCAACACACACACACAGCGCTGGTGTACAGGAGAGGTTCTCTTCTGTGTGAGAAAAAAGCAGGACCTCGAAACAACTGTAAATGAGTGTTTATGACTCCATATGTGTGCAATTTTATTCCTGAATCTTCAGGCTGAGACCTTCAGCAAATCTGCTTTTAATGAGCACTTCAGTCTCCACAAATGGATATTGATTTCAGGGAGAGAATGTGAGGACAGTGGTGAGGCATAGCATATTGTGAGAATGAGCCCATATAGAATATGAGTTGAGTATTATGCTGATTTTTAGGAGTGTCATTGCTCACACGAATGCCAGGAACATTGTGTCGTTACAAGATGGTCAATGCTGTTCACGTCACCTGTCGGTGGTTTTAATGTTATGGCTGATCAGTGTATAATTATAGTATGGAATTAAAATACACCTTTGGATTATGTGAAATACCAGTGAGGAGATGTAGGGAATTTAATAATCCACAAACGTTTACCACACACGCCATCGCATACACAGTCACACTTCTCCTCCATTCATTTCCTGTTGCTGTAGCTGTAACCTGGTTATTACCGGGACCGTGCCTTGACCATATGTTTTTCTGCCCCCACAGCTCCCAACCACGTGTAGTTGACCTCTGACTGTATATAAAGTCGTCACCCCCATATGATTACATAAGAACGGTCGTAGCCATCTCGGCAGTGCCTGAGCTCGTGAGATGAGTTAAAAAGCAGCCTGGTGAGTGCACCCTCCTGCCACTGAAAGCTGCTGCGCCCTATAATACGAAGCATGACTTTGTACAGTTGTCATGAATTTGGGGAATTAATCGCAGAGACCAAAATTGCTTATGCGCTGATCTGTGAACCGTGCTCCACTTTGCCTTTATTTTTCAGCCCAGAGGTTGCTGCACCAGACTCTCTCCTTGTGCAATCCGAAAGCCTGCTCAGCATGCACTATTTACTCAGAAAATAATAATAACTAACCAGCAGCTACAACACAAAGTTTGCAAATTGACTTTATGAGTTATCAGGACACAAAAAAAGTAAACTCTCCACAGAAATTTTCAAGGATGACAAAGGAGTTTTAAAGAAAGAGCTGCATTTGACATCAGAACTAGAACGAGTCCATATGTGGCTCATCAATGATCAGCATTTCACCAGATAACAAAGCAATAGGGTTGAGCGGTTTGACCAAAAATGTATATGAAGGTATTTTCTGAAATTCTGCCTTCATGCATAATGATGTGTTCACAACATTTTGTACTGATTGAGAGAGGAATGCAGTAGATTGACTAAGGATGGACTATTTTACTGTGATGATGCGTAAATATTGTAGAATGATCCCACACTAGTAGTAAACGGGTTTGCATGGCCCCGTGCCTGCTGATGTAGAAATCCGGGGACATTTACAGCGAATAAAAAAAAAATTAAATGTTATAGTTAAATCTTTAATGTTATAAATGTTATAGATGAAATCAAGAAGCAGGACATTTTCACACGTATCTGTTCATATTTAAACGCATTTGAACCGCTATGTCTGTAATGTCAATAGCAGCATTTTTCTTTCTCATTCATAAAAAGCTAAAATCGGGGACACTCTCGGGGGCCGCTATAGCTGGGGGACAGGTCAACCTGTCTTGGGGCTATCCTCAGAAATCGGGGACGTCTGGTAACCCTAAAAAACAAAAACAAAAAAAACAACAGAGCACCTTTTTTTTGGCACAAGTCCTCTTCCCGCTTCTTTTTTAGGACCTTTCCATCTTCCCCACTCCTCACCGTGATGCAGTCGCACCATGTGTGTTTAGTGTGAACCAGTGTCTCGTGGTGCAGCGTTCCAAACGCTGTGTAATTAAATACACCAGTATGCTGGTACGTTAAAATTCATATCATAACGGAAGAAATACCGGTATAGCCAACTGATTAACCTGAACATACGCAGAGCACACCAGGAGCATCAGTAAAAAGTATTGCTTTTATGGGGTTTGCACTAGTGCTGAAAAAAATCTGGCGATGTGCAGCCAGGCCTTGACAAATCACAGCTTCACTAAACACCTGGATACACATGGCCACTGCTCGATCCCCCTCATCAGTAATCCGGTCCTGTTTTCAGCTATTCAGAGTTTATCAGTGAAGTTTGTACCAAAGTTGGAACTGTCAGTCGCTCGGTTAAGTGCCTGTGACTCAGCTCGGAGCAGAGCAGAGCGACAGCCTCACTCGCTCTCCTCTAATCTTGACATTCCTCATTCCTCACTCCCTATAATAAATCTTGTGTACGGTTTATTACATACAGTATTTTATCTGTCAGATCGCTGTATAGCTGTTATCGGCTGGTGTACACCAAAGCAGCGGAATTGGAGTTGTGACCTTTCAGCTATGTTCACCGTCAAAGGAAAGACTCACAATTACACCAGATTGGTGTAATACGGAGCCTAAATGGCAAAAGATCCAGACAGAGAGGATTATGATAATATGTGCTAATTTTGTGTTAAATCTTATTCTGAGGACTGAGGATCTCCAGTGTCTCAGTGTCAACTCAGAGCTGATTTATGCAGCAATATTTATCTATGTGTCTCTGTTTTTTCCAACCCTTCCCCTAAGCTAGTCTTCCAACTCTCCTAATTTGCAGTGATATTTATAAATATATAAACCTGGGTGGCTGTGTGGCTGTGATGCAATTAATGCAGAATCTGAAGTCGGAGTAAACACGGCAATCGGATGAGAGTGACTGTACTCGCAATCAAAGTTTGCACAATGGCACTAACATATGTGGAATGCTAATTTTATTTACATTAAATCCACCCACATTTCCTCTTTAATTATGCCCAGAGGTTATTCTGTTTAATCCAAAGTTGCCTGTCCTCCAAGAGTTCATCCCTCATCTGTAAGAGACCTGCATAAACAAATAGCATGACTTATGATCCCCCTCCACTCTGCTGGAGAAAAAAAAACAAAAAAACAAAACAAAACATTTTATCAAGATACAAATGAGTTACCTGTTGGACGTTATTATTTGTTTCCAGTGGATATTAAATCGAAGCTCAGCTGTGGAAAGCATTTTAAATCCTGCATTGTTATGCATAAAAAAACAGAGATGGTATCCCCTCAAAAGTTCATTTATAATGCTTTCTTTTCCATTAGATTAATTCATTTGTGTTATTTTAAAATACAATACAGGCATATTTAACTACGCCACAGCTACCCAGTGTTTTATGATGTCTATGAATCCAACCCAGGTCGAACCTCATAAGCATGACTTAAATCTTCCAGCCATCGAGATGAATGAAGAACATTCAATATCCCCAAGATGGAAGCTTCCTTTCCAGCTGAGTATATAGAGTTACATAGATGCATACAGCTAATGTGATCTATTGAGCACCTGAAGTGGCTCAATAACACAGCAGATTGCTGTAGCATTAAAAGCTGCATGCTAATTGGTGGTTTAAGAGGAAGTGCAACACTTTATCAGGCTGCATTATCACCGCTTTCTGATCAATGCAATGTTAAGTGCTTGTTGTTGTTGGAAGATTAAGTGTGTTATCTGGTGGCAGCTGCTATTTAGGCTTGGCCAACGTGGCAAACTGATTGTTACAGCCTGCGCTAGGATATTTTTCCAGTTAAAACGAAATAAAAGTCTAACTTTGTTTTCCCCAGTTGCTGATTAATACTACACCATTTAATGAGCAGAGCTCCGCTTAATCCAGTTTCTGGCCTCCTATATGAGGTTTTGCCACGTGATTTATTGCTTTGCATTCATTAAATCCAGTGTGACGCCGCACATGTCTGCCCTCATAGCCGCAAAATGAAGGGTATTTTATATGTGCTGCGAGGTTCCCATGTTTTTAATCAGCGCTGCTGATAACCTTTTGTCTACGAAAGTGAGATTCAATACGTTAGCTACAGTTATTGGCTGTCAGCATGTGGCTTGTCATAAAAAATCTCACAATTGAAGATGAAGATGAAAAAGATGATTTCTTTGGAAATGTTCTTTCTATTTGGAAAGACAAATTTCCAACACGTACATTAATTACAGCCTTAGTCATTCAAGAACATAACAAAATGATCATGTCCATACAGCCCTCCCAGGACCATTAATCATTCCAGTAGAAACAATAACAAAACAGAACAGAGCGGGTGAGCGCGCCACCTCATACAATTGAAATGTCACATATAAAGAGAGCAGGCTCATAGAAAAGCACAAGTGCAGTCGAATGAAGTCAGATTTTGACAGGTTTTACATACTCAGTCCATTTGGTCCAGATTTTATAAAAATTTTCCTTTTTCAACTTCGAGGGAAAAGTATCTTCTCCATCACATAAATCTCATACACAATTTCTATCCATTCATCAATGGTGGGCGGTTCTCTTTTTAACAATTCCTCGTGATGGATTTCGTACTCGCTGCCAATAGTAGCTATAGCCAGCAGTTTTTTACATTTCTAACAATAGATTGGCCAAATACAAAGTTTCGTAATTAAACGGGATGTTTAGGTTGAACACATTTTTTAAATGTTTGTGGACCTCTTCCCAGTATGGTCTTACTTCCCGGCAGTCCCAAAAAATATTAAAGTGGTTGGCTCCATTAGACCCACAAAGCCTCCAAGAAGCTTCCCCCCATTGTCTAGATGTCTTTTCTGAATGGCTGTGACAAAAAAAGGTTGCAGCATTTTTCCATCAGAACTTCCGCCATGTGTTTGACCTGGTTGAGAACTGTGTAATCCTTACCTTTGTGTCCTTTTCCCATTTCTTCTTTAAATATTCTGTATTCTCTTGTTTAGACAACTGTACAGCATTATATCGTTGAGAGATAGTTTTGTTGTCTGGTCTGGCCTTAGTTAATAATAAAAAACACCCCTATGAACCCTGACTCACCTTTTCCTAACGCCTCTTTAAAGTTTTTGTTAAAATTATGTCTCACTTGCTGGTAGCTAAAAAAAAAAAGCATCTCTTCCCAGTCCATGATCTTTCTGTAGGGCTCCAAAACTATGAAATACGCCTCTGTGGACAGATGAATAACAGGTGCTTAAACCTTTTGAGATCCATTCATTTTGCCATCGATTCTATTTGGTGCAAAGTCTGAGTCATAGGCACACCACCTCATTTACAATTTTAGATACTCAATCTGCAAACTTTGACAATTTCTTGCCAAGACTTCAGAAAAACGCCTGTTATGTTATGGAGTCCTCTGAGAGCTCATGTTCTCCTCATAATTTGCTTTTTTAATTTTACTTTTAAGAACAATCTGCTGCCTGACTCTCAGTGAGTGTAGTTCAGTAAATCCACCCGCTGTTTCACGTTAAAGGGTTTGATTTTGTACTAAGAGGAAAACATTGATTCAGTGAATTGCTCTGATTGGACATGATGGCACAATACAGCTCAGCCCTTTAACAGAGACTTATTTTCATCCTGCATATCTGGGGTTATTTTTTAGGTTATCTATTGGATAAAAATATACATGAAGAGAACATAAGTTGTTCTGAGCTGAATAGATCTTATCTTAACATGATATTATCAAAAGCGCTTGTGTGCATGAAAGCGTGTACACATATACTGTATCTCCTTTTAAAAACTTCTCAATATTGAGCATGATAAGATAAAGATTATTTCCACTTTCTATGTATCATTGTGTATTGAGTGGCAAACATGGAGACACTGTATATATTTCTCACATGAGAAGGATGGATTACTACAGAAGAAGGATACTAGGGTTATGACTTTTCTCTAGGAATTGTGATTTTTTTCTCTTAGTATTCTGATGTTGTTCTCAGAATTGTTTCTTTTTTCAGAATTCTGACTTTAATCTCAGAATTCTGTCTTTATTATCCGGCTTATGACTCTGTTCTCTGGATTCTTAATTTCCGTGTAGGTAAGTGCCAGTTGTGCTGGTGATGAAAACTGTGCCTGTAGAAAACCCACTATTAAAGCAAATAAAAATGTGGTCGCGAACCATTCAGCAGTATGGTCATTTTAGTTATGTTTGTTCCCCCTGAAATGGTTTGTAAGGTGGAAAACAGTGTTTCGTGGAAGACTGTTTGTATTTGTACAGTCACTCATCATATAATACTATGATAAGCCTAACAAGACAAGTGCATCATCGTCTCATTTACTGGATGACAGTAAATTAACTGACAGTTTCCTTTGAGATTTTACTGGTTGTGTTCAACATGGAAAACTCCAAATAATAGCCAAGCTGCATAGATTTGTCTTCTTATTTCCACTGTGTTCTCCTTACTACATTGATCTATTAGAGGTAAAAGTGGAACTCCAAGGGCTTTGTATTTTATTTTTTTCCCCCGTCCCCTGGGTGAGATGTATCCCCACACTGGGCTTAATGTCTACTCATTAGTAGAGGAAAGTTCACCTCAGATTTTCTGCGGAGCAGCCACCGTTTTTAACACAGGGATTTTACACATCGTCGGATAAGTAAGAAAGAAAGAAGAAAAAAAAACTTTGTTAGAATCACCTTGTAAGAAAAAGCCTTGGCTAAAGAAGAACATGCTGGGATTGAACCCGCTAAAAGCCACTGAGGTTAAGTTTTTTTCCTAAACAACAAAGGCACTTTGGTTCAAGTGCCATTGCAGGACACGATTTTGCGTCATATCAAACACGGCACAAAACCAAAAAACAAAGAAGCCGTTCATTTTGGACTACAACACTGCCTTTTACAATTCTGCAAAGCTCCAAAAAAAACAAAGAAAACAAAGGGGAACATTTCTTTACGACAGCTCCTGAGGCCCTTTAGTGTTGTCGCTGCAGACGAAAAGGAAAGCGAGAAGAAAGGGGAGGAAAATGCGCCATGACATATTAACAACAGAGGAACCCTGCGTGAAACAAGGTGTGTGTGCGTGTCTATCACTAGACGACTAGCAACAAAGAGGATGGCGAGATCAAATGAAGCTACACACACACACACAGCCACAACAAAGTCCCGGACAACAAAGTTTTATTGTAGCGTCATGCGTCTGAACACTCGAATGCAGTGCTGCAACAGTGGTTTACACCCAGAAAAAAAAAGGACCTGGGACAGTTTCTGAATAGGAAAAAAAAAACATAATGTAAAAAAAAAAAAAAGAAGAAGAAGAAAATCCTGGGGTGTTGTGTTCCACCCCCTGTGACTCTGAGAAACCTTGACTGAAAGCTGTTCCTCTCGGCTGCACACCACAGACTCCCTCCAGACACTCCCACCACTCTGCTGTCACCACATGCTCTATTTCCCCTCCAAATGTGAATACTCTCGATCCTCCTGCCTTGTGTATCGCTTAGTGACAAGTGTTTGCGTGCGCGTGAACGTGCGCTGCGTTTTTGTACTTTGTGCTCGCGTGTGTGCTCTGCAATTAAGTAGACTCTCACAGAAATCCATAAGTATCCATTTCAGTGGAGAGTTTTATTGTTTTTGACATCTTTCACTGTGTGCGCGTGCGTGTGTTTGTGTGTGCGTGTGCACTCTCTCCTGGGGGAAGCAGGTGGAACAGCCGGACTGAATGTCGGACATTTTGGACGGCTTCCAATCCGATACAGTGCAATACCTCACTTCTTCTCCCTTCCTCAGGCTTGGTTGACATTTAATTTCTCTATCCTGGTGACCAGTGCATAAAAGAAAAGGTCCTTCTGCAATTATAGCCAAGGTCAGCACAGTGCAGTGTAGTAGCACCGTGATGTTAAAACGTTAAACGGATGCTTTTATGTCATCCCGGTTCTGCTCGTATGCACAATCACGTGCACAAGCACTAGCGTGCGCGCACGAGAGGGGGGAAAGGAAATCTTCATTTATTAAAACAAAGCCTTTTATTATTACCCATCAGAATTGCAGTGCTGAGGCCAAACGCGTCTGAGAAGCCGCGGATGGAACACAGCATTTCGTCTCCGTCGGGCCGGGACGTGTGCATATTTAATTTAATCCATTTAAAGCTATTTCAGTCAAATAGCGTGGAAGCCAGGCATGTCTTTCTGCCTCCTCTAATGGTTTTAACAGAATGCTTTGGTTTTACTCTGTCAGCCTGATAAATACGTGGGCCCCAACGTGCATTAATAACCTGTCAGTCAAGGCGAAGCGGCGCCTCAGACAAACAAGCATGACCTAAACACAAGCATACAATGAGATCGAATCGCTTGTGCAGACGCATTCGCAACAAGCAGAGAGGGACATCTGTGCGGTCGTTTGTCCATCCATCTCCAGCGCGGCCATTAGCGTGGCGTCTCCCGGTGTGCAGATGTTGTCTTGCTAACTCTGCCGAAGCCTTGCATAGTAGCTTACTTTACCGAGGTAAAAGAGCAACACCTTGTTAGAAATTTGATCCCCCCGCATCTCACTGTTGCTCTCTATCTCTATCCCCCATCTTTCTCTTCCTCCCCTTCCAGCTCTTTCCTGTCCCCCTCTCATTTTGGTCCTTGCTCGAGGCTCATTAACAGCTTCCCTGAATGAAAGCCTGGCCAGAGAGGAGCTGCCACTCAAAGTGGAGGAGCGAAGGGTGTAGTTGCACCATGCTACCACCAAGGGGCGGGGTTGCGCCACAAAGTCTTGACGAACTGCACTCCTAATGTGCAGATATTATTGCTGAGCTCGAGATCGCCACGAAAAATAAAAACCAGGCGGCCCGAAACCCGCACGACGAACTCAGTGAAGAGGCAAGCGCGTGTTCATGAGGTAATAAGGGAGAGAAGGAAGTGGAGGGATGGAGCAGATGGCAGACAGATGGAGGTGGGAGGGCAGAGAAGAGAGGCATTGTGAGAGAGAGGAAAGGGCAAGGTGGAGGGTGAATCCATCAGCGTCTCCCTGTGAGGCGTGACAGAGCGGCGGTCAGCTAGATGGATGCCTGTAGGTGTGCTCGCTGAGTGGCAGAGCAGCTGGCTATTCACTCCTCCGTCTTTTGTTGGATTCACCTGAATGCCCCATTGACACATGCGCTGACACAGCGCCGGTACCCCACGCGCTCTCAATCACACATCCACCCTCAGTTAATCACACAGCGCTTACAGATATGTTTAAAATTCAGCGTAGGTCCTAGAAGTAGAAAAAGAAGCGAGAGCCGGGGCAGACGGCCACTGCATTGTTTACAACGGGATTCACATCGCCCCTTCACTCGACCGGCTGCCACAGATCTAAGTGGCCGCCCCTGCCTGGCTGAATATTTAACACTAGTGAAGCTCAGGTAGGATAAGCAGGGTGGATGGAGAGACGGACTGGAGATAAGTTGGTGGAGAAGTCGAATACTGAGCAGGTTCTGCCTGAGGGCTTTGAGCCAATATCCGTCACCGTGGCATTAATTATATTCTCTATTCATTAGAGCACACCCTGGGGACTGCTGTTATTAGACACAGCCCAATTAGGCCTGCAGTGAGCTAACGATGCCGAGCAGGGGCGAGGGGCAGTGGGATGAATAAGGAAACTTAGAGGGTTGCTGCAGCAGAGCCTCCGTCAAGCCTCTTTTCTGGGTGGACGGAAAGTAGGGGAAAAAAAAATGTGATGTAAGGAACGTGAGGAAATATAATCATACATGAAATGTCCTAAAAGAAATCCATGTTTGTTGTTATGCTCTTTGAGTATATGAGACAAATATATTCATGGTTTGTCTTGTGCGAAATATTCATGCGTGAGAAAGCCCATGTCAAAGGATTAAGGAGATAATAAATTATAGAAAAGCCTATTTCCCACACACTGAAATTTGCACCAGAAATAAAACCTCTTTTCAGACGGGAGCGCACTGACGTACGCTGCGAGTATGAAGTTGAAATGATGAATGCGAATATGCGCGCGTGGGGCAGTATCTTGCAAAGCCTGCGTATCCCGATGCTTAAGCACCTTTATTGCTCAAAGAGGGAAAATAAAAAAATAAAAATAAAAAGCCCCTGTCCCTTGAAAGACACTGACATTTTCTATTAGTCATTTTACGACCCCAGAGGGATACAGCAAAAGTGAGACGGGGCCCGTGCATCGACATAATGCTTCATATTTATTATTTGGTGAAGAGCTTCCAAATTTAAATGGGTGGTAGCAGATGAGGGGAGCTTTGCGCGCAGCACTGCAGCCTGGGAAACCTTTTTTAAATGAAACGATAACTGTGGTCACAGGAGAATTTTTTTTTTTCTTTTAAAACCCGCGATGAGCCCGCCACGAGATTGAGCGCGATGTCTGGTTCAATTCCATCCTGTTGCGAGAACACGGCAATGCTTGGACGGCACATTGATCTTCCGGCGGAACGCGCCGCCCTCCCTTTTCCTGCTCAATACCCCTTCTTCCAGCCGTGTTGACTGTATGTGTGCGCGTCCGCGTGGCACATACAGTAGGCTGCTATGGCTCGAGGTGAGGCGAGTCAGTGTGTCAGCACTTCTTTGATGCAGCGCCTGTTTCCCTATAGCGAGTCTTTGGTTGATTAAACACATCGACTGGTCTGTCAGCGGGCTGGAGGGATGGCCCGCTGCAGCACTCTGTGGCACTACTTCTCCAGCTTCTCCGAGCCTTAGCTGGAGGCTAAGGGTGGAAAGTGGTGTCAGCACAAGACATTTGACAACATAGACGAGCACATCTCTGTCTCCACTGTTTCACCATTTTCTTTCCGCCGTTAATACAAAACTTTTATCGTAGTCTTCCCCAATTTACAGTCATGCAACACTTTAAAGTCCAAGACTAAACAACTGCCCCATGCGTGGTAGTCGCATTTCAGTGCTAACTAGAAGGTCATACTGTTTAATTGATTCCGCCTGCTCTCTGTCTACTGCTGAATTAAATCTTTCAGACTTCCCTCTCTCATCCCCCTCTCCCCTTAACTGTCTCTCTAACTATCTCTTTCTCTCTGAGGGTAAGCTGCCGCGATGCTATCGATGCCTGCCTGACTCCAGTGCTCCCAAAGGCTGATTATGCACTTTTCCCTCCAATCTAATCCGGCTAATGATCCAGGGATTTCATATTTATTACGGAGCGCACCGTGATTTATCATTTCCCATCACATAAAAAAAAAAGAAAGAGAGAAGAAGTCATATTGGCTTTGAGTATATGAGAAGCAGGCAAAGGCAGAACTAACTGTCTGGAACCCAGGAGGAATAATGTCTGCATATATTATAACAGGCCAGGTTTTTTGTCCCGCAGGCTCATTATCTGGCTCCCTCCTAAGAAGGAGCGAGTTTTCAAAACCGTCTGTGTGAAGAGACCCGTGGCTGTCGGTCCCGGTTAATATTGGTGACGCACGTTATTACTGGTGGTTACAGTCGTGTCATGTGCAGAAGTTCCCAGATGACACTGCAATTGTGGGTTCAAGGGACAAGAGCAGGAGTGCAAGAATCTCTGTGCTACGTTTCATTTAAACGGACACGCCACAAATTTAACAGTTAACAGTCGTATCCTCTGGATGGGTCGAGACAAAATGACTGGTCACGGATTAACGACAGAAGCCTCGACTTTTTTTTTAACAAAAGTTCACAAATTTTTATTTTGATGTTTAAGTCAGAGGTCTTCAACGTTTTTCCAGTCAAAGACCCCCAAACTGATGGAGAGATTAAGTAGGGACCCCCTACCTACTGTATGTGTTCTATATTAAACTCAGCCTAGTGCAAATTATAAATATACATTATTGCCAGAAAATTGTAGGGGAACATTAAATAACATAAAAAATGTCCATCTGCGGCTGATGCTGCATTCAAGACAACCTGGGAAAAAAAAAAAAAAAAAAAAAGAGCTCTGAGTTGTCAAACTCAGAAATGATTATTTCCCAAATTAAAAATAGCTGCTGCACATATTTTAATGTTCAGCAAATGGTGACAACATACCAAACTTATTTTTCCTCCTCCGAGTTACGTGAACGCTGTGATATCGGGAGTCTGAAATTTTAGAGTTGGAATATAGAATTTTTGAGTTTTCATGAAGGCATCATTTCTTTGAGGTCATTGTTGTGGGGGTGGGGGCGGGGGGGTTTCTTAGATAAAAGTAGGGGGTGCTCCCAGGGAAAAAGGTTGAACCACTGGTTGAAGGGAAATTTGCAGACAGGGGAGATCACAGAGATGTCACTCAGTTGCTAAAAAAAACATTCAGTGTTTTTGTAGCTTTTACAGTTCATAGGGAAGCACATTCTCAAGAAAAAAAGTAACTTCACTTTTTTTGTGGCTTTAGTAGCTATAGAGATGTCAGTAAACACTAGAAATTTTCCTATTTTAGATTTTCAAGTTTCCAGCCGTAGTCGATAGTGGAGATAAAGAACAATGTTCTCAATCAAATTAATTAACGGAATAATAATAATAATAAACGGATGGACTTTTACAATTTATCTGCTTCATCATAAAGTAAATAAAACATGTAAATCAAAGTATACACTGCCTCCAACAGCGCTTCCGTTATTTCCAGTGTCGAGAAGAAAGCTAGATTAGATGTGAGGTTATTTCTTCAGCTTAGATTTTGATCTTTCTTGTTTTAAACTTTTGGTCATAACATTGCGAAAGTAATTACATTACTGAAAACGAAAGAAACAGGGAAATCCTTGGAATACTCAACGTCCTTTTTTTTCTTTACTTATTTTTCACCAGTTGTATTTCATTTGAACACACACAAAAAACACCTTTCCATAACAGACATTTGGCAGGACTAAACATCACAGGTAGCCAAGGAAGTAAATAAATGAGAAAAGAAAATGTTGGACAGGTTTATTTTGACTTTTTTTGTTTTTTCTAAGCACGTATACTAATTGCCCAAACCACCTGTTATAATATCTGCAGTTGATAAATAGGGGTCATAATCGTCTGGCGGATGTCTAGGCCAGATATGCAAAGTGTCTGGCTCTTGTCCTGTTGGAGGAAACAAGAGACAAGAGGGAGAGGACCAAATGATCAAACTGGAAAGGAAAGAGGGAGAAATAAAATGTTGTTGAGGGTGAAAAGTTTGATGTAAGGTTAATGTCACATCTGCCCTTCGTACTAATGTGGACTTTCTGGTCTTTATCCTGTTTCACCTTCAAATGTACATTTTGCGATCTACCATTCTTTTTTTTGTCTCTTTGTCTCTTTGTCTCTTCCTTTCTTCCTTCCTTTCTTTCTTTCTTTCTTTGTTTCTTTCTTTCTTTGTATTATGTTTAACAAGCTCAGACTGTTTATCCACCAGTGAGGTTAAATTGCCTCTTTCCATTTCTTCTCTCCATGTTCATGCTGATCCCCCCCGGCGTCACGTGTGTCTCTCTCTCCGAGCCCTCGCACACCGAAGAAACGCGCAGTGGATTACAGATGGATTTGATATAGTGTTTGCTTTCACTGGGACCCTATGTTAATTGACCCCATTGATTCTGTCAGACTGATCCAGAGTCTCCAGGCTCTGTGCAACTACACCCCCTTCGGCACACATTACCACTTCCCTTAACCAACGCACGCACACACAGCATTTCACCAGAGCAACATGCAGCGTACACATACATGTTTCACAGGTCGTGGAACTCCTGTTTACCGTACTCCTGCACCTCCTATTTACCGTACCCCTGCGCCATAATGACCACACGCTGCTCCGAAATGACAATAATGGGAATTTCTGTCGTCTCAGCGAATAAGCGCTGCTCTGGGTGTTCATTCATACAACTGAGAGATTGTAATACAATAAGGGGCTGGAAATATGACACGTGGTAACCCCACAGAGCCACTGGAGAGATTCGCTCTGCAGAAGCAGCATTAGAGTTGTGAGCGAGCCTATTGTCGTGGCCAGCTTGGAGTCTACGTGTGAGGATCGATACTTGGCTCGGTTGTTCCTTACAGGTCACATTATGGTCCAGGGATCCGCACATGAATGACTCATGCGTGATAGTCATCCGGTGTGAGGTCGAAACTGTCACTGACAAGGAAGTACATACCAAAGACACATAATGGATTCATATAATATTGTGCAGGGTTGTTACTATATGACTTTTTGTCTCCCTTTTGCCTTCAGAACTGCCTTAATCCTTCGTGGAATACTTTCAACAAGGTGTTGGAAACATTCCTCAGAGATTTTGGTCCATATTGACATGACAGCATCACACAGTTGCTGCAGATTTGTTGGCTGCAGATCTATAAAGCAAATCTCCTGTTCCACCACGTCCCAAAGGTGCTCTATCAATTGTGTTGAGATCTGGTGACTGTGGAGGCCGTTGGAGTACAGTGAACTCATTGTCATGTTCAAGAAACCAGTTTGAGATGATATGAGCTTTGTGACATTGTGCATTATCCTGCTGGAAGTAGCCGTCAGAAGATGGTACACTGTGGTCATAAAGGGATGGACACAGTCAGCAACAATACTCAGGTAGGCTGTGACATTTAAACCAATTTGTACTAAGGGGCCCAAAGTGTGCCAAGAAAATATCCCCCACACCTTCACACCACCACCACCAGCCCGAACTGTTCATACAAGGCAGGATGAATCCATGCTCTCATGTTGTTTACGCCAAATTCTGACCCTGACATCTGAATGTCGCAGCTGGAGTCGAGTCTCGTCAGACCAGGCAACATTTTTCCAATCTTCTATTGTCCAATTATGGTGAGCCTGTGTGAACTGTAGTCTCACTTTCCTGTTCTTAACTGACAGGAGTGGCAGGTGTACCTAATAAAGTGGCGAGTAAGTGTGTGGTCGAATGTATCTGGACTCTGGAGTGAGTAAAGAGTGGGAAGTGTTGGTGGTGCTGTAATATTATGCTGCCAAAGGTCTATTTTTGGTTGATTCCTTTCCCCTGAGTTCTCTGGTGCTTTGCATGTTCCTTGTAACCTTTCCATCTTCCCCCTCATTTAACTCTCCAGCTCTAAGCTGGTACACAGATGAGGGTACAGAAAATGAAATATTTTTGCTGTGATATGCCAAACTCCTGCTGCCCTCACACCCACACACACACACACACACACACACACACACACACTTTTTACCCGCACTACTTATTATATGCATGCACGCACTCACTCGACAGGTTTGTGTGTTGATGGATGTTTGTGTAACTGGGGTGCCCCCTTCCACTCCCTCCACAAGTCAGCAGTGCGATAGGCACATTTACTTCAGCCACACAATATTTCTAATTAAATGAAAAAGACCCAGGCAGCATTTCACTGTAATTCTCCCATCACACAGTGATTGTGATTCACAGTTTAAGCAGCTAAAGAACACTTTGCTGCTCTAGCTTTTGTCACCTGTAATAATTTCTGCAGTTGATAAATAGGGGTCATAACAGTTTGGCAGAGGTCTAGGCCAAATATGCAAATTGTCTGGCACTTGTCCTTCTGTCCTCTTGGAGGAAATAAGACAAGGGAGAGAGGACAGTAGGATGAGAAACCAAAATGAAGATATACATAAGCCAATGGGACAAAGATGAACCTGACTGGTCTTCGGATGTAAATGTAGTGGCGATTAGATTTACTCCCCAACAGTATCATCTACACAATGAACCATGGGCTATGATGTATTGTGTCGTGGCCCTGGCAGAAAAGAGTCATGTTCAGAGATTGTCTCTAATGAGCTCAGCCATGTTGAAGTGCAAAGTAGAGTGTCATTAATTCTTAATAGGAGCATTAAAAGCATAGTTAATGGAGAGTAGTGAGCATTTGTGATTAACTGGGCAAATTAATAGCAAATGTCATATTAAAACTTTTTTCTGAGCTAAGTGTGTCTACGTTTCTTTTCTTTACAGACGCAGCAAGAATGGATTCTGCCTCCAGAGTGACAAAACTCAGAGATTTACTTTAGAAGTGCCAAAAACTGCTGCTGTTACTTGAATGACCACTTGAGCCTGGATCCAAAAATGAGTCCCAACCATACCGCAGACATGCAATATGATGATTTGTATTGTCATATACGTTAATTGCTGTGTTGTCACAGCCTGGTACAGGCTACTATGTTACTCTTACTGACAACTGTGCAGGGGTGAATTTATATGTTACTTCATTAGTCAAACTGCATCGAGGCTTAAAGTTATGCGTAATTAAAGGTTGACTTTCAGTCACAGGTGAGTGCTGTAACAGGTCTAGATAGACAAACAAACAAATAGGAGCACACAACTTAGCTTCTGTCCTGTTCTGCCAAACCATTAAAAACCTGACAGTGCATTTTTCTGCAGCCCCCCCCCCACAAAAAATAAATAAATAAATAAAACCTAGACATGTCACTGCCCTCATCTCAGCTGACACAAAATACATTTAAAGTTTTATTGGTCTGTAGCACAAAGGAATATACAGTGAGAAAAACTGATTAGACGATCAATTGTTCTTTTCTTTGGGGCTTATTGACAATAAGAAATATATGAGAAACTTGATGTTTTTTTAAAAAAAAAACTAAAGCAAAACCCCTTCTTTGTTCCAATATGTCTTTTTTCCTTTCTTTTTTCTATAGAGGGCAACATCAAGTGTTCCATACTGAGCCAAGCAGAAATAGCTCTAGTAAATTCTCTTAAATGCTGTAAACTTGTTTTTCAGTTACTTTCACAGTCCTTGTTATTTCCATCTATCTAAGTAACATTTCTTGAAAAAAATTACAGATTTCATGCACAAAAGTTTTTTTACATCTTACTAATACATATGAACTGCTCTGTATTGAACAAACGTAAGTATTTTGATGCTCTTATGTTAATTTTATTTACCATTTCACGCGTCTGTATATTTTCCGATGTCTGTGTGCTGTTGAATGGTAATTTTAGTTGTGTTGCGGACTGCATCGTGTGATCAAAATCAATTTAGAAAGATAACTTCCACTTGATATATTCTCTGTTTGAAAATCTGCTGAAACCCATCGATTTTCTGAAGCTGGAAACATCATGCATTAGCTTTGTGGTTTTCTTTTCACAGTCAAGCCTTTCTTTTCGTGTTACCAACAGGGGAAGGTTGAGCATGCCATCAGATGCTTAATGAAAGAGCCTTTTATATTACTGACAGCTTCTGACCTTAAACTGTTTCCGTCTAAATGCATTCTCCTTCGTTGAAGGACGAAATATGCCTCATCTCCATCTTTCACTATTATGTGGAGCACGGAAATCATCTTTTATACTTCATGTGTTCAAAATATAATCCACTGTGTCATGCATTTGAAACAACTTTGTTATACAGAGCTGCTCTTTGTGGCTCTACAGCACTGCACAAATGGTTTAGGCAGCTATGAAAAAACGCTGTACACGAAGAATGCTTTCAGAAATTGAAGTGTTAACGGTTTATTTTCATTAACAAAATGCAGTGAATGAGCAGAAGATAAATCTAAATCAAATAAGATTTGATGTGAGCCTTCAAGCCCTTGCCTTCCACACAGCATCAGTTCTTCTAAGTACTTGCACACAGCTTTTGAAGGAGCTCAGCTGGTAGGTTGTTCCAAACAACTTGGAGAACTGACCACAGATCCTCAAATCCTTCTGTCTCTTCATGTAATCCCAGACACACTCTGTGATGTTGCGATCAGGGCTCTGTCGAGATCACGCCCTCACTTCCAAGACTTCTTGTTCTTCTTTACACTGAAGATAGTTTTTAATGACTTTGGGGTCACAGAATAAATTCGGGGTCAATCATGCGCCTCCCTGATGGTATTGCATGACGGATAAATATTTGCCTGTATTTCTCAGCACTGAGGACACCATTAATCCTGGCCAAATCCCCAACTCCACTTGCAGAAATGCAGCCCCGAACTTGCAAGGACACCCCAGCCCTTCGGTGAACAAACTGCCTCCTGCTACAGCCAAATATTTCAGATTTTGACTCCTCAGTCCAGAGCACCTGCTGCAATTTTTCTTCACCCCCTTTCCAATGTTTTCATGCATAGTTGAGTCGCTTGGCCTTGTTTCCATGTCAGAGGGATGGATTTTTGGCTGCAACTCTTCCACGACGACCACTTCTGGCCAGACTTCTCCAGACAGTAGATGGGTCTCACTTTTTTCTGATGTTTCTGATGGCACCGAGGGACATCTTCCAATTTTGACGGGCAGTGAGCTTGATGTGTTTTTCATCTGCTGTACTAAGTTTCCTTGGCCAACCACTGCCTCTACGACCTTACAAAATCCCTGACTTTGTGCAAGTGTACGTACAAGGTTTGATACTGGTTTGAAGGCAAAGGGTAGTGACACCAAATATTGATGGGACTTAGATGGGACTTTTTCTTTTGTTCACACATTTTGCTTTTTGCAAACTGATATAAATAAATGATCATTATTTACATTTTTGAAAGCATTCTTAGTTTACTGTATTGTTCCCCACTCCTGCCTAAAACTTTGGCACAGTACTGTACATGGATTTCTTCCTCCTTGCACATTAGTCAGAGCAGTCCCACTGTAGCAGTGCCATAACCCCAGTAGTTCGTACATTAAGTACTAACGCGGTACTTAGAGTACATGTCTGCATATGTTAGTGAATACAACCCTGCATGCTTGCTGCCTTCATGTGTCACTTCCCCTTATCGCAAAGCAGGAAAGGACTAGTTTATGCATTGTTAAATGCATAAAGACCTTCAGCTCTCACAGCCTGCACTAAGGCAACTCACGCAAACACGCCCGAGCTCATTTGATTCGGAGAGTTCTTAGCTGAGGCATGCAGGGCGGCCCTATGTCACTGACCGTGGTTGACCAACTCAAGCTACCAAGATTGAAAAGGTGAAACAACCGGCAGAGTGAATCTACTAAAGAGCCTCATTTGTCCCAATACACTTTTCAAACCAAGCATTCTCCTTTCAGGTAATGTAGAATTCACCTACACGAGCACCTGTAACCCAGAAGAACCAGCCACATCTCAGTTGTCCTCACTCCATGGGACACTCTCAGTTCCTCTGCACGGTCTCTTGTTAGACTAAAAATCAATCCCACCGTGGAGTAGCAGCCCATTTGTCCTTGGCTTTGACAGAAGCTTGGGTCAATAAAGACACTGCATCGCTACTCCCAGCAAAGCCTCTGCTTGGCACAGCAATACTCCGACTGGTGTCCGTGATAGATGACACAGACATGTGAATGGAATCACTGGGGCAAGACAGAGCAACAATATTTTGTTGCCTCTCCTGCTTTTATCTCACGGCGGTGCATCAGACGGTAAAGTGACAGCAACCTCAACCGAGCCTGCTTTACGCAGCACTAAATTTAAAACTTTAGTGGGTACGACGTATAAAGTTGGTGGCTGTAATGTTGTTGTCTGAAGATTTCTGCAAAATCCTCTGCCAATTTTTGTAAGAAGATGTTACAAGGACATTTTGCTTTTATTCCTGACCTAATTTATCTGTCTCACACATAAATATCCAAGTCAATCTTTGTCCACTTGTAAAGAAAGCAGTTCACAAGCTAACGTTTGCTTACAAACACTGGGAATGTCAGTATGTTTGCATACATGAACCAAACTGGAATTTTGTTCTAATGTTGAACTAGACAATTTCAAAGCATCCAATATCTACCCTGAATAAGGTTACTGGTAGCAAATAATTATGATTATGGAAAGCCGTGCAGTCAGGTCAAGTCAAATTGGTAAAAAGATTCATGGCTATTAAATCTATTAAATAGCTTAGTTGGTTTAGTCTGGACCAAAATGATGATGATGATGACAGACTAGCAGACAGCTGACGTCTTAAATATCTTTCCATTTTATATCTCTAAACAAAATGTTCCCAGGAAATGGGCTTTAGACACGCTGATAGTTAAAGGTGCATGGAGTTTGACACTATATGTCTCCCTTAGACCTTTTGACATAAACTCTTAGCAACCTTCATGTGGCGGGATATGTTCTTGAAGCTCTCCTGTCTTTTTCTCACCGCATTCTTCATCACAAGAGGCTCTGAATCTCTTGGACTCGGTTGATGGCAAAGAGCTTGTAGCGAACGGGGTTCCTAATTAATTTTCTTAGTGTTAACAAAAGACAGCTTAGCCTGACTAAGATGAACGTAATTAACAAAAATCCTTTAATTGACTTGATCGTCCCTTGGATGAACGTGTGATTTACTAATTAACCTGTTGCGGCCCCCCCTTCCCTCTGTCCCTGTAATGAGCAGACTGGCGAATGCATGCCAGCATGATCCTATCATTATGTGTCATGAATAAATGTATGCATTAGCGTTATTATTAATTACATGTCAAGCAATATATAATCATGCTGGAATTACGCATACATATTCAGATCATCACGTCATGGATCTACTCTCAAATTCTCATTTAGATTCGGATTCAGATTCACACTTTATTGTCCCCAGGGGGAACACATAGCACATAAAAGCATATATAACATTGAAGGACATATAACATTCAGCATATACCTTCACTTGCCACTTTATTAGGTACACCTGTCCAATTGCTTGTTAACACAGATAGCTAATCAACCAATCACATGGCTGCAATTCAATGCATTTAGGCAAGTAGAGGTGATCAAGACAACTTGGTGAAGTTCAAACTGAGCATCAGAATTGAGAAAAAAGGGAACATGACAATGAGTTCACTGTACTCCAATGGTACGCCATGAAGAATTAAGGCAGTTCTTAAAGGCGAAAGGGGTCCAACTTTTTACTAGCCAGGTGTACCTAATAAAGTGGCCGGTGAGTGTATAACCCAACACAAATCACAAAACACAAAAACTTGACAAAACTCGGCAAACAGGGGCTAAAGACAGAAAATGAGGACAAACAGGGAGAGTTAAGAACATGAGACTTCAAATGAGCCAACACAAGAAGAAACAGACACACACACACACACCCCCACATATAAAGACTGAGTGGAGTTTCCCACATTCTACAAATTATGTAAAACAAAACACCGGCATGTCATCTGAGTAACGAGTTTGAGTTCTGGTTGATCGCACAGTGCGAAATACTGTAACTAACAATGGGACAGGCCCCCTGTAACACAGAGGTGGAACAGATTCTCTGTGTCACTTCCTATTCTTTTGCGTCATGTGGCTGTAGGCCTCGACTACTTCCTCTTTTTGCTGCACATCAATACCGACACCACTATTTACTTTCCACCACATGCTTAGGCAAGACCTTGTAGACAGGAGCTCCGTTTAAGTTTTTATGAAGATTTGAAAACCTGACCAGACATGGAAGGAGATCTTCTGTCTTTGTCATCTTCCTCGTTGTTATCCACCTCATCAGTGACGGCCCAGGAAGAAACTACACCTAAGAGCGACAGCAGCCAACATGAACACAATCCGACTGAAGAGTTATGGTATGTGTGAGCCATTTTCTACGCATATTGGGTAGACTCGAAAACAGGAACACGTATAGCAACGGATGTAAATTCTATTTTACAACTTCTATTGTAGTCGAACGTCGTTGATGTTGTTTTCACCCCCTGTTTGTTTTACCTTTCCCTGAATAGAAAGTTTGAGACTCACTGAGCATTTAGGATATAATTCGATTTTACTTCTAATATTCTTCTATGGTCACGGGTTATAATCTTTGATATTCAAGAAAGTGTTTTTTTTTATTTTTGTTCTTGTTTGTTTTGTTTTTAGATAAATTTACGTTGGTAGAGGTGATCGGAGAGTTTAGTGGAGGCTCAGTGAGAGGAGGAATAAAGAGTGACTGCGGAGTTTCCCATGAGGTCACGCAGATGAACGCTTCAGTTTGTTGTTTCACAAGACTCACTCGATCATGTTATTGTGTTTAAAGAAATAAAGAAATAAAGGCCAACAAAATGCTCCCCGTTATATGTTTATCAAGCAAACTGAAATAACTATAGTATTTCACTGTGGTGTCTTCATGTAAATGACTAATAGCCACGGCGCTTTATGTGGGCACTCTAGGTAAATACCGTGACCACGTACTTAGTCAGAAGATTAGTCTGTCTTAAAGTAACTATGACTGAATAGTGAAACTCTGCTACTGTGGTAGGGGATTCGTCTGTGGCCATCTGTGTAACTGGCTGCCCGCAGAGACATATCCAGAGTGATATTTGTCGGGGTTGCCACCAGTGAGAATAAAAGGTTTTTATCTCCTTGCTTATCATACGCCGTGAAAGTGAATTACCAGCAGCTGCGCCTTCATGTCCTTCTCAGACGGCACACAGCTGAAAACTTTGTGAAACGGGGTCACAGAGATCAGCTTTCGGAAAAGCCGAAAGAGAAAATTCTCCCGGACGGAGGGAGACACGGAGCACGGCGTGACTCCTGTGGGATGCGCACAGACATTGGTTATCGAGTTGTGCCATGCTGCTCACTAAAATTAGGCTCTGTTTTATTTAATTCTGTTCCATTTCAGCTTCTGTCCCCGTCCAACACTCCCCGTGCTACAGAGCTGGCAGTTCACCGTGGCGGATTCATCTGTTACTGGCCATAAACACAACCTTCACTGAAGTTTAAATTTATTTAAATACACATTAACATGGATCCAACATATTTTAGTGAAAGGAGAATGATATAATAATGTATATTTATAAATAGCACTGAGCTGAGTTTAATTTAGAACACGGGGGTGGGAGGAAGTGTAGACTTAGACAAATATTCTGATTCTGGGTGCAAACCTTTACCTTTCCTATAACGGACATATTTGCTTATCAGATCAGGTCACACGGTTTCACATGAAATACATTGTGTCTTTTGAAAAAAGTGCAGTGATTTGAGGACACAAGCTTGCTCGAGGATAGCGTGTCTTCTGAAAATGTCACCTTTCAGGGGAACAGCACAGAAACTGCCTTTGCCCTGAGCTTTGTCAGCAGCATACAGAGTACTTCACGTTTGTCCAGAGGTTTTGGGAGACTCTCACAAAAACGGCAGCCTCTCAACGCTCTCGAATACTATAGATTGCAGGAAACGGTTATCCTGTCTAAAAGTGGCAACCCCCACCAAACAAAAACCTCAGGCTGTTTGTCTAAGCTTGGTAACACAGGAAATATGTCAAAAAATGGCATTAGACTGGTCAAGGCTCATGTGTTGATGGGTAGGAATGAACACAAAACTCCAGAGTTTTTATTGATTTGTTGTTTATTTATGCTAACCTGAGCTAACCTGCCACGGCTAGCTTTAGCTTCAGATAGGAGAGTGCATCGAATGTTTTATCTCACTCTCGACAAGAAACAAATAAGCACCTTATCCAAAATGTCAAACTATTCTTATAATCTTTAGAGGACAAAGGATTTCTGATATTATTGTTTTGTTTTCAAAACAGCCTAAACTCTCAGCACATTTTATCATGGAAAAGTGTGATTTTTGGACAGATTTTTGCATCATAAATGTGCATGAAATCTTCCCAGTAATACCACCTTGGTATAAAGTAGCCTCTGCCCTTATTTTTCTTACAACGCGGTCTTTGATATTGTGTTACGAAAGGTATTCACATTGCGGGACGTAGTAGGTGAGCTGATGAAGGAATGTGTTTGCAGAGGAGTGAAACCTTAAGCGGCCTGACAGGTGATCGCGGATTGTGGTTCGCTGTAGCGCTTAGATGTGTGAGGTTACAATAGGCCAACAGTGTGTTTGTGTGAGGAAGCCCTGGGGCCACATGCAGAGATGCGTGCTCCTCCACGAGAAAATTCCCCTGGGGGCTTCTCTCTGTTGCCTCCCTGTCAGCAATTTCTCGTAGCCCAGACCTTACACCGGAGTTAGTAGGGAGGAAGCTCGTCTGACTAATTAATCCATACATATTTCTTTTGCCTTTCGCCAAGAGATTCAGCAGAAATCAACATTTTCCAGGGATCATCACCCACATTGTTTCTGCAGGCTATCAGGACTTAAGTACATCTGATAGTAAACAGAAAGTGTGATTGGCTACGAGCCGATGCAGAGAAATGCATCACCGTGTGTGTGTGTCTGGGCTTCTTGACTGCCTAATGTGAGCGTACGTGTGCGAGTGTGTGTGTGCACGCGCACGCGTGGGCGTGCATAATAGCTTCCATTCGATTCTCAGTAAGTGCACTCTGTGCGAGTGGGTGTTCAAAAGTACCCCGACGTTCTTGTGTGCATACATGTGTTTGCTTATTAATGGAAATCCTCCTCTGGTGTTCTTCGTCGCATATTTATTTTTGGCACAATGTCCTCTTTGTGTGTGTGCATGCATAAATTGTGCCCTGGCGTGTGTGTGCAGGAGGCCAGAGGAGGTGAGCCCCATGGGTGACAGGCTGCTGTCCACGGAGGAGCAGGTCACTCTGATCACTGAGAGTTTGACGGTCACCTCCACTGACCAGGAGAAACTGCTGCTGCTCAACAAGAACACGGAGCTCCGCAGAGTCAACAAAGAGGTACAGCCTCGCTTAAGCCCGTGCCGACTCTCTACAAGTACACATTTTATTGCTGATGTTGGAAATTAGATTTAGTTCTGTCTGAAAACCAGATAGATAGATAGATAGATAGATAGATAGATAGATAGATAGATAGATAGATTACTGCTGCACTGGATGCCTGGTTATTGTACGATGGCGGTGGTGATGACGATGATGATTGCGTGTCACAGTTGATGAGGCTGAACGAGGATTGGGACCAGGTGTACCGCAGCGCCACACAGAGTCTCCAGCAAAGACTGGAGTCTTTAGAGCTGGAGAACAACGCCATTAAACAGTTAAACAGTAGACTGCTCCTCAAAGTGGAACACCAACAGGTAAACACGCAGCGATATTTCACCACAAGTTTATCGCACTGGTGTGTGCGCCGGAAGTTACAGGTGGTTTAAGTGTGTATTTTTGGCATTGCAGAGTGCAAAGGAGTACTATGAGCAAGCTTTGATGCATGAGCTAAAGAAGAATCAGGAGCTGCAGGAATACATCAGGCTGATGGAGAGCAGGATGCACCATCCAGAGAGAGACCTCCAAGCTGACAAACAGGTACTCCTCCTGCCAGCGCGGCTGTGCAGTGGATCATTTTGTACATTTTCTTTTCGTTAAAAATGTCGCCTCTGCGACGAGACTGCCTCTCATGACTTGTTCTTATGCTTTCACTAAAGGGGAGCTTCAGTGTTGGGGTATTCAGCCCTGGTTCAGCCCCCCCCAGCCATCCTGCCGTGGGTCCCGACCTGTCACGCAGCCGCGTCTCTGCATACAACACCTCATCATCATCATCATCATCTTCATTTTTCGCAGCTTCTCCCAGCTCAGAGGCAGGGTGGCAGGGGAAAAGCCGGAGCAGCAGTAACACTCTGGGAGACTCCCAGCAGGACGTCCAGGAATTAAAGGAGCAGCTGGATGCCCTGAGATGTCAGGTGAGCTGGTCTCTTCAGCACAGCATCAAAAAAAAAAAAAAAAAAAAAAAAAAAATGTTTCCTTGTCCAACGTGATAAGAACAGAACTGATGTGAACTCACTGTTGCCAGGGAAAAAAAATCCTTAAAGCTTAGACGCGGCAATGAGACGGTGAACTGCGCCACCAAGTGGTGGCTCTTTGCTGCTGAAAAATTCATAATACTATTTACAAGATATGGCTTCGGTACGGTATTGGCTCACTGCCATATTGGTGTGTTGTGTCGGCAGACCGAGATTTATGAGGCGGAGTTTCAGACCGAGCACAACGACCACAAGCACACGCTGCAGGAGAACCGCAGGCTGAGGAAGAAGAGGGAGGAGATGCGTCAACAGGTGGCACTACTTCAAGAACAGGTAGTGTTTTAATTGTCTGTGCACGTGAACGCACACACAGAAGCGCGCGCACAGTTTCACACTTGAGTTTGATCACCCGAACCCAGCAAAATGTGCACGTGCAACAGAAGGTGGAGATCAATTGAATGCTTGATTGTTTTGTCAAACCAGAAACTTTACGTGGTTAAGACAGTAGATGTATGGAACTAATCATCTAAGCCAAATGTAAATTTAATCAGAGATATTTTCACTGCTACAAATCTCTCAAATGATGTTGGCAAATTTAGGGGTTTGAATCCAATGAATGAGTTTTCAGCCGGAAACTCATTTGTCTGATTTCTACCGTGTCTTGTTTTGACAGCTCAAGGTTTATGAGGACGACTTCAGGAGAGAGCGGTCCGACAAGCAGATGCTGCAGCGTCTGCTGTTGCAGAAATCTCCCCAGAACAAGGACCCCGTGCTCATCCACCGCTGCAATAACGAGCATCGCCTGCTAGGGGGAGACAAGAGGACACAGAGTGGAGAGAAGAGAAAACAGCACCACCCACTCTGCCCCAAGCACCCGAGCAGAGACAAAGAGTCAGACTGAGATTCAGAGGGAGAGAAACCCAACATCAAACCCAATGACAAGAAAAGAAAGAATAACATAAGAAATTTCAGTATTTATCCCACAGTGGGACCAGCAAGAAAAGCAGAGGAAATCTAACTCTATTTTTAGTTTGCCAACATTAGCACATACATATTTTTTAATATATCTAATATATCTCTTTTCTAATATATTTTTGTGGTTAAATGCCAAAACATTTTTTTATTATATAATTATTTCTCATTTATGTTGTATTTTGACTTGTTCCCAAACTACCACACAGTATAATAAATTAAATGTCTACTAATAAAAGTAGTTACTGTATATACATTTATTACACTGATCAAATGTGACATCAGGCAGTCAGATGAGGGAGAAGTGAGGTCATTCTAAAGGTGTGAGGTCATGTAGCAGCGATATTGCTCCATGTTTGCTGTTGCTCTGAAGAAATCTGAAAGGTTTACCGCAACCGTTGTTTCCTTGACACTGTTCCTTATCTGAATTGAAACTAATGTCGCATATTTCACAGCAGGGGCGACCACCAAGTGGTCAGGAGTTTCCCTCTCTGTAAATGATTTGCTGACACTTAACAAATCACAAAAGAATCCTTTGACTCTGTTTGTGTTAACGACTTATGGAGAGTAGCGAGAACTGATTTAGTTTCCCCTCACAAAGATCAATGGATGAGCTACAACACAATGAACAATGTTTCGGTTTTAAAACGTTTTAAAACATTTTATGAGTATGACACAGAACATTGTGCAATATCTGAACAATTTTCAGTAGAGCTTAGAGGGAAATTAGGACGGTGAACCATGAATCCAATAGATAGTCTTGAATCAGTCAAAATGACTGTGTTTTCACATTCATTTAAATCTTCATTAAACTCAACAACATGTTCCTATCAAAGCAACATTTCATTAAAGCAGTTGAATATGATGCAATAAATGTATTTTTAATAAATTAATTTCATAAGCATAAGAATACACATGTTCCCTCATTTCAAAGTATGTTCATAAAACAGTCCACTTCAATCTTTATATGACACAACAAAATGTACCCATCAAATCAACAGTTCATTACAGCAGTTCAATATGATGCAATAAATGGATTAATAAGCAAATAATACACATGTTCCTTCATTTCAAAGTATGTATAACATCGATTGTTCCTGCAAGACTCCAGTCAGCATTCATGTGCTCTTGCTGGAGAAGTGATTGAACTGGTCCGTTCCACAAACCAACATTGCTGCATGGAATTTCCTGGGGCGATCAGGATCCTGAAAACATTCAAAAACCGAGTTCAGTATATTTTACCTGTGATGCACTGACATTATAACCCACAGAGATGTGTTTGCCTCACCTCACTGGGGTACGCACAGGTGGGAACGTATCGGATCACAAACCCACAGCGCCTCTTCTGGGAGGTGTTTGGGTCACTTGCATGGACGAGGAGTCCATCATGAACCTACATTCAAACAGTTTCGTACGTTTTTAAACCCTGTATCGACTTCTGACCTGCTCATACAAATATACCTTTAACCTAGAAGTAGACTCACAGACATCTGTCCAGCTAACAGAGGGCAAAGCACAGCTTGATCTGCCTGCACCAGCTCCTCTGGGATCTCCTGGTTGACTGACAGCATGTTTCCAGGGCGGCTGGCGAGGCGATGGGGCAACATGCCAGAGCAGTGGCTTCCTACAGACACAGAGTTCAACTGTGTTTACTTCATAAAGTACACTTAATAAATGCATTGAGCTCAAGTAACTATAATTATTTGGAGCTGAGGCTGCAGCAGAACTGTAGTCTGGGGCTTCATTTAGGTACCTGGGATGACCTGAAGGGCTCCGTTTTCTTTTTGGGAGTCATCTAAAGCCAGCCACACAGAGAGAACAGGGCCTCCATCAATCCCCCAGTACCTGAACACAGAAAGTACATTTAGACAAAATAAAGAGAAAAAAAACAACACAGCTACCTTCACACAGAGTTACACTAACCTCATGTCCTGATGCCACGCTACGTATGGAAGTCCACCGTCTCCAACATTCACCTCCGCTTTGGTTTGGTTCTCTTCCTTCCCCTGGATGTCGGCTGCTTTGAGCGCTGGGTATTTACAGATGAAGCGGGAGTCCAGCAGGATCACGTCAGGGCCCAGGACAGCTGTGACTACTTGCAGGAGGCGGGGGTGTTTGGCCAGACCCATCACCCACGGATATTGGAGGTGAACATTGTGGAGGCTGTACTGAGTGTACTCTTCACCTGGAGATACAAGCAAATACATAACACACCAGTTCTCTGACTAATAGTGCAACATTCAAGACACAGCAAAGTTTTTTTTTACTGTACGGTTATTCTAAGGAGGAACCAAGTAAAAGATGGACTCTGTTTTAGGACAGGCTTTAAATAAATGTGCAGATAAAAAATCTAAACTATTTATCCCCGTCCTTTTATTTCTTTTCTCTCATCATCCCCAGGCTCATCTGCGCTACTTACCTAATTCCTTCTCCAACAGAGAAAAGGCCTCTCTGGCCTCCCTCAGCTCCGTCTCATTCAGTATAGGCAGCGCTGAGAGGAAGCCCTGCTGGTTGTAGCTCTCCTGTAGTTCGGCTGCAGATGTAGTCATCTCTGTCAGTCTGGGTCTCTGCTGATTCACTGAGGCTCTCCGCTTCTAGACAGAATAAGAGACCGATTATGGTGGAGATTAAGGAGTAGAAAGTAGAAAGGACACATAAAGCAGAGTTTAAAATATGTTGCAGCTCAGCGCGACATGGTGGTATTTATATAAATGAAACCCTGCCTACTGGGCCTGATGGGAAAGACGCGTTGTTACGCCTTGTTCCTCCTGTCCATCAAGATCAGTATGATTTTAGGAAACACCTGATTACTTATATGAATCACTATTTTCCATGTTAAGAGTTTTAATATTTTCTAATAAAATAGGCGTGAAATGAATAAATTATACTGACAGTAAAAAAAAAAGAATTATAAATTAAATGTAAAAAATATACCTTGACTTAATAACCCAATAAATCCTAATACAAGTTATCATGTGATGTAAAAAAAAAACCCAATGACTTCATGACACTGGCTCCTTTTGTTTTGTTAGACAATCCAGGTGTGTTTGGTCGTTTGAATGAGTTTTCTTTGTAAGGAAACACAACACCTTTTCTTTTCAGAAGGCCTTTGTCAGATTGATGGACAGTTGTTTCTATGTATAGGTCTGATGTCACACTTTACCACCAGGAAAGAAAAACTATTCTCGGTGCTGACGTTTGTTTCGAAATTGCTCCAGATGATCCAATAGATTCTTAGTTCAAAGCATCTTATTATCCTGTCAGGCAAACCTTCCCAGAAATCACCTCGTACTTTCATTTCTTTAGAAGAAGGAGCGATGACTGATCACAGGACAATGACTTATTATATGGTGTGTGTGATAAGAGGGAGAGGAGGAGGTCAATGACTGTCTCCTTTTATACTAATGGATAAAATCTGTTATTAGAGGTTGCCTTCTAGTATATATATTTTTAAATTTTCATGTTGGCTTTCTTTCAGCTATTTGTATAAAGTAATCTCATTACGGACACTAGTTTGAAATTTTATGGATTAAAGATGAAAATATGATATATACAAGAATATTTTTAATTATGAGTTTAAATGTATTATAAAGAGATTATTATTATATATTATATATTAAAAATAAAATAAATAAAATAAAAATGTATTAATTTGTTTCAGAAATGAAATGCTTTTTATAATGATGCTCCTTCCCTCTATGTGTGATTGTTAATCAGTTTTATTAAATGTCAAACCAGAATTTCCACATGTATTTTTTACATTTTTTCATTGTGCAATTATTTTTCATTTATGTTGTACATTAAATTTTGTGAAAGACTTTTTCCCCCTCCAAACTACCACACAGTAAACCATAATAAATGATACATCTACTGATAAAAACAGTGACAGCAGTGATTTATTGCCTATTGTTTGCTGTTACTCTGAAGGAATCTGAAAGGTTTCCCACAACTGCTGTTTCCTTGTCACTGTTCCTTTACTGTCACTGCTTATATTTCTCAATATATATTGTTCTTGGAATTCTGTTGAATACTTTATTCTCTACCTCCATGTATTACACATATTTTCATTCTGAGGTAATGTTATGTTATGAAGAGAACACTTCCTTCATAACACAACATTACCTCAACTTTTACTGCTACTGCTGGTTCCAGGTCACTGATTCTCATCAATTACCAGGCAGCCGTAAATAATTTGCTCAGGCTGAATAGATAACAGAAGAATCCTTTATTTGTATTGTGTCTCAGCTCGAGTAGCTGGTAGATACCTAATTTTCTGTCACACAGATTGGTGAGTGATTTCCAAAGACTTGCCACACCTGACTTATATCATAAATAAGTTTATGTATTTGTTTAGTTAGTCACTGAGGTAATGGCTGGTATGCACGGACATCCATGAACTACGTGGCATAACATGTGAAAAAAAAGGTCTGACAGAAGCCCCCTGAAAAGAAAAGGTTTTATGTTTCCTGACAATAAAACCTCCATGAGGTGACCAAACGCCCCAAGATTGCACAACAATAGGAGCCTGTTTCATGAAGTCATGGGCTTTATCTTTCTTTTCATTTCCTCCGAGAGAGAAATATATGGACAGATTTTAAGATACTGACGTAGGAGGAGTTTCCACAAGGTGCAGTATATAGAGTCTCCCTCACAAGAGCTGCTCATCCAGACTAACCGAGAATAACTGCAGACAGGTATGGAGACACAGATTTTATATCAACAAATACACTGACATTAGGATTTATTAGTTAGCTCTCTATATTAATGTTGCTTTCCCACTTTTTTTCTTTTTTTTAAAAAAAAATAGGCTTTAAGATAATTATTTTAAAAAATGACTCTTAATGTGGAAAATAAAGGTGGTTCATGCAGGTAATCCAGTGTGTCCTAAAATTATACTGGTCTTGAACGTCAGGGAGAACAAGGTGTTATTCAGTTAGACACAACGCGTCTTTCCCATCAGGCCCAGTGGGCAGGGTTTCATTTATATAAATACCACCATGTCGCGCTGAGCTGCAACATATTTAAACTCTGCTTTATGTGTCCTTTCTACTTTCTACTCCTTAATTACCACCATCAGTCTCTTATTCTGTTTGGAAGCGGTGAGCCTCAGTGAATCAGCAGAGACCCAGACTGACAGAGATGACTACATCTGCAGCCGAACTACAGGAGAGCTACAACCAGCAGGGCTTCCTCTCAGCGCTGCCTATACTGAATGAGACGGAGCTGAGGGAGGCCAGAGAGGCCTTTTCTCTGTTGGAGAAGGAATTTGGTAAGTAGCGCAGATGAGCCTGGGGATGATGAGAGAAAGGAAATAAAAGGACGGGGATAAATAGTTTAGATTTTTTTATCTGCACATTTATTTAATGCCTGTCCTAAAACAGAGTCTGTCTTTTACTTGGTTCCTCCTTAGAATAACCGTACAGTAAAAAAACTTTGCTGTGGCTTGATTGTTGCACTATTAGTCAGAGATTGGTGTGTTATGTATTTGCTTGTATCTCCAGGTGAAGAGTACACTCAGTACAGCCTCCACAATGTTCACCTCCAGTATCCGTGGGTGATGGGTCTGGCCAAACACCCCCGCCTCCTGCAAGTGGTCACAGCTGTCCTGGGCCCTGACGTCATCCTGCTGGACTCCCGCTTCATCTGTAAATACCCAGCGCTCAAAGCAGCCGACATCCAGGGGAAGGAAGAGAACCAAACCAAAGCGGAGGTGAATGTTGGAGACGGTGGACTTCCATACGTAGCGTGGCATCAGGACATGAGGTTAGTGTAACTCTGTGTGAATGTAGCTGTGTTGTTTTTTTTCTCTTTATTTTGTCTAAATGTACTTTCTGTGTTCAGGTACTGGGGGATTGATGGAGGCCCTGTTCTCTCTGTGTGGCTGGCTTTAGATGACTCCCAAAAAGAAAACGGAGCCCTTCAGGTCATCCCAGGTACCTAAATGAAGCCCCAGACTACAGTTCTGCTGCAGCCTCAGCTCCAAATAATTATAGTTACTTGAGCTCAATGCATTTATTAAGTGTACTTTATGAAGTAAACACAGTTGAACTCTGTGTCTGTAGGAAGCCACTGCTCTGGCATGTTGCCCCATCGCCTCGCCAGCCGCCCTGGAAACATGCTGTCAGTCAACCAGGAGATCCCAGAGGAGCTGGTGCAGGCAGATCAAGCTGTGCTTTGCCCTCTGTTAGCTGGACAGATGTCTGTGAGTCTACTTCTAGGTTAAAGGTATATTTGTATGAACAGGTCAGAAGTCGATACAGGGTTTAATAACGTACGAAACTGTTTGAATGTAGGTTCATGATGGACTCCTCGTCCATGCAAGTGACCCAAACACCTCCCAGAAGAGGCGCTGTGGGTTTGTGATCCGATACGTTCCCACCTGTGCGTACCCCACTGAGGTGAGGCAAACACATCTCTGTGGGTTATAATGTCAGTGCATCACACTAGAATTAAACTGAGCTTGTTTGCTTCTTCTTTTTTTGAATGTTTTCAGGATCCTGATCGCCCCAGGAAATTCCGTGCAGCAATGTTGGTTTGTGGAACGGACCAGTTCAATCACTTCTCCAGCAAGAGCAATGAATGCTGACTGGAGTCTTGCAGGAACAATCGATGTTATACAAACTTTGAAATGAAGGAACATGGGTATTATTTGCTTATTAATCCATTTATTGCATCATATTGAACTGCTTAAATGAACTGTTGATTTGATGGGAACATTTTGTTGTGTCATATAAAGATTGAAGTGGACTGTTTTATGAAACTTTAAATAAATGTGAAAATACAAAATCGTTTGACTGATTCAATACTTTTTCTTGGTCTATTAGATTCAACTAGATTAGGTTCAATAACTATTTGTTAACGTTTTTTGTTACCCAATGAATACCTTGACTTCAGGCCTTTACTATTGCAGATTCATCTCACTCAGAAAAACTGGTTAAATGTAGTATACAGTGTACTCTGTGAACCTGACACTGAAACATTCATAATTCATCCTTGAAAGAAAGGATTTTGTTTAAATCACTGACCAGGATGTTCCCCCCTCATTTGAGAAATTATGGCCATATATTTATAAAGGAGAGTAGATACTGCGTGGTTACAGAATAACTTTGAATATGGAATGTATCGTACACAGGGTCTTCTAATCATATTAAACAGATTATCTTTTCTTTGTAATAAAACAATCCATCTCTTCCAGGTTAAACCCAAACAACATCTGTGTATGTCAGAACAACACCACACTTGATTTTAAGTTAAGAGTCCGTATTGACTGCCCTTCTAGTTTGTGTCAAAGAAAACAATAAATGCATATTTGCAATATGCAGAGTAGAATTTATTGACAATCAATACATTTACAAATTAACTCTCAAATAAAAGTGAGAGAACAACATTGTGTTGAATATAGTTTCTTTAACAGAAGATCAGAACTCAAAATACACAGATGGAACTTTTATTCAGTATCAGAATTACTCTATTGATCGTGAGGGGAAATTACTTTTTGTTAAAGCAGCTCCTACTCAAAGTGTACCAGTGATTAGGCCAGTTTCAGAGTCTCTGTAACCATGGCACCTGCTCCATCAAACACTTTATGAAAGGCACATGAAGGCACAGGTGGGGACCAGCTTGTTTTTGACATCAACGTGAGCTTCACCCACTTCTTTGTTCACATGCTTGCAGCCCATCTCCTTCATGACACCTGCTGTGTCATGAAGGACGGAAAGACGGAAAGAAAAGCAAGTTTCAGCTTTTGATCTATTTGAATTTTTTTCCTTAGCCTTCAGTCACGTCTGAAGATGGTCATTTATTTCACTCACTGATCACACTCTTTGTCCTGCCCCACGGTGACCTCACAGCCGGGCAGGATTTTGGCAGCCAGGACGGGGGAGATGCAGCACATGCCCAGAGGCTTTCCAGCTTTGTGGAAATCCTTGATGACCTTCTCCAGCTGTGGCTGGACGGTGCAGTCCTTATTCTTCACGACCCAGTCACTCAGGTTCTTGGCCACACCGAAGGCCCCTGAATGAGCATCACAGCATTCATTTAGAACGTCGCAGAAAAGAAGAGGCCCACCCAGACTTTATTAAGCGTGGTTATTTATGGTAGACTTACCTGGGATGATGACAGCATCAAAGGCTGACACATCCAGCTTGTCCAGATCAGCCACGTTACCCCTGGCGATGCGGGCGCTTTCCTGCAGGATGTTTCTCTTCTGCTCCATAGGTTTGAGCTCGCAGTGGTTCACAACATGCATCTGATCTGTGTTTGGAGCAAACATCTGCACCTGAAACCGAACAGCAGTTCAGCAATAAGTATCAGATTAGATTCAGTTTCAAGGGATCTGTTTAGAGCTGCCATTAAATGGGATGCACTGTTTCCTTCTCCTTTTTGTGCTCTTACTTTTGCTCCACGGCCGAGTCCTCGTGGATCTATGTGCCATCATAAACTCCACAGCCTGACAGAATGACTGCAATGCGTTTTTTTTTTTTAACTACTAACAGTTTAAGGGCAGACTTGTTTCACATTCAATGTAGCTGTTCTCTCAGGAGAGCCGCTGCCAGGTGACCATGTTTACACAAGTAAACCCATACAGGTTTGAGCCTGCTGTGTGAAACTCCGCTCTAATTAAAAGTATTCTTTCATTTATAAGAGTCATTTAATAACACAACATTTCCCTCCAACGTTTATCTGTAGAGCTCAACTGGCACTTTCAAAAGTGTCTAAACTCAGCGTGTTTGATCTTAAAATTGCGCAAAATTGCTCGCATTTCGGCAGTGTGTGCTCTTTTACTTGTGTATTGGGGACTTTGTTCTGAACTAGGGCGCTCTACTCCTGTTGTAACAGTATTTCGTTGTTTTTTAACCGGGCAATGACATCAGAAAACGTCTTCTTCTGAGAGACAATGGGAACAGACGTGCTCACTTTGAGAGTGGTTGAACAGGATGCTTGAGTCGAGCTCTCCGGTGGAGGTGGAGGTGGAGATGGAGGTGTGTGACGGGCGTTTTCGCCGAGAAGCGGAAAACCTACAGCCCAGTCCTGCCCCCACAATCTCCTCCTCCCTCCTCTCGTCCAAAGTGTTGACTTCACGCACCTTAAAAAGTATCCGGAAATTTCCCAGTGAGCTGCAGTTTGACCTATCAGGTTTCACCTGTGTGGTGACGTCACAGCACCTTAAAAAGCCGAGTCTCGAGCCGCTCGGAAGCACCGCTGCGATGGCCCCGACACGATCTCTGTACGTTTCCGTCGGCATCCTGAGCATCTCTGGTGGTAAGGTGCACTTCTTTACCAGAGTTATTTTTTTGTTACCGTTTAAGCATGAGCTAGTGTTCACTTAATGTTATTTCTACGTGTTCCTATGAATTCTATTAAGTCAACAAAGTAGCATAAAAAGTGAAAATTTGCTGTTTTGATATCCAAAAGTGTTCTGTGTAAATTAAAAAATAAAATAAAAAAACATAAGAGTTGTCATCTCTCGTATCAAAAAGCAAGTCTGTGCCGACTAATAATTAAATTTCTCAAAAATAAACGGACACAGTTTCGTAGTTTGTAAAGGGCACGTTGATTTGTCTCTCATTTCATACCAAAGCTCAGATGATCCACGGAAAAATAAATAATTAGCTGAATAAGATCGTCAGGAAATGTAAACAGTGCACTGTCTCTTCTTTTTCTTCACTTAGTTTTTATATTATTACTATTATTGTTGTTATTATTATTGTTATTGTTGTTGTTGTTCTCTTGATACTTAATTATCTTGGTTTTAAAGAAGCTCATGTTATTTTGTTTTAAATGTATGTGATTACTAACCTGGACCAAGATATTAACTTTGATTTCAACTTGTAGGTTCCCTTCTGCTTTTGGTGAACAATTATGCCAGCTCTCCTGAAAATGACTTCATCCCTTATACTGCACTGGGGATTCTGCTCCTCATCGTTGCAACCCTTCTAGCGTACACAGGTCTGTGTTTATTTAGAAACTATTCCCATATTTGTGCCTCCAGATCTTAGTCTTCTCCCTGACCATGCCTTGTTTTTCTCCTAGGTGTCTATCACAGTCTGTCCTACACCCGGCTGTTCTCCACTTTGTGCCTGACGGTCTCTGCTCTGTGGTGTGGCTCTGGTCTGGTGTACATCCTGGTGGGACAGAATGTGTTGAACCCTGGGGAGCTCAGAGCCTCTCTGGTCCCTGGCCTAGCAGCATTTGCATTAGCCCTGTTCATCATAGCCGGTGCTGCAGTGGTAATGAAGAAGGCAGTTCTGTTTATTATATCTGTCGGTATTTCCTTTGCCTGTGCCCATCAAATCGCGGGTCTGTCAGTTGCAAATTTTGGTCAGTCTGCCACGGCTGCTTACTACTTCCTTGTCTGTCTGGTGTGTGTTTACTTTGGATTTGGACGTCTGCTGTCCATGATCACTCATGGTAAAGTGGAACCTCCAGGAACAGTCCTGAAGAAAAAGCAGGATCTGACAACAGAGCAGAAACAGGGGTCCAGTGATGTAGTATCAGTAGGTTTGGTGATGAACTTGTTATCAGCCTGTGTATTAGTCTGTCCTCTGTTAGGTGTGGTCCCTCAACTCTTTGTGGGCCATGTTCCTTGGCTGTGGACAGCTGGAGTCTTCCAGCTAGGCATATGTATCCTCTGCTATCGAGATATGGACACGCTAGCTGCCACTTTCTATGGTTTCACATCCCTGCTGAAATTTGCTGAGGGTTACACAGCTTTATTATCATTTTATGCCATTCAGCCTTACTCCCCTGTCCCCTTCCCCGTTGTGTTCTCTGTGCTTTTCTTCGTCCTTGCTCTGTTCAGCTGTCAGAAAAGCTTACTGGAGGGGTTCTACCAGTTATTTTTCACAGCTTATTGCATTGCCATTGCAGCCCAGCCTCGAGGCTTCTTCCAGGGAGGCACTCAGGGTGTGCAGGGAGCTATATTTGTAATTTCAGCAATCATGCTTTTAGTTACCACGTTCAACATGGTCTCCAGTACCATGATTCCCATAGGACAGGGCTATTTCAAGGCCTTATTCAGCAGGATGCAGAGCATTACCCTCAGAGCACGTGATCACACTCCCCACCTGGGCTACTCAAAGTATGCAGATGCAGAGGTGTTAGGCCATGCCTGCAACGTGTTGGCTGCTTTTGCTGTCACGGCCACAATTGCCGACAGAAATCCTCTGTACGTGTTGGTTCTGCCCTGGGTGGTGATGGCTGGTGGGGCCCTGCAGCTGTTGTGTGGTTCAGTAGCTTTCTCTCGGGGTAAAACCTTTGAGAGCACAGTGTTTTATCTGTACGGCGTGATGTGGATAGTGTGGGGGCTGACACGCTACGGCGGCCTGTACGGTGAAACCAGAGGCTTTCAACTGGCCGTCGGGATCATTGGCTTCATGCTGTTCAACGTTTTGGTGACTGTTGCAGCACTGTTTGTAAATGTGGCCTGGTTTGTCTACGCATTCACCTTCCAGCTCATACTCATCAGCTTCCTGCTGGATGCAGTAGGTGCACTGCCTTATGGTTATGACATAGGAGTCACCATCATCTTTGGCCTCGTCAGTTTTTATTGTTTCTTGGCGCACATTTTCAATGACACGTTCCAGTCCCCCCAGATCCCATTAGGAAAACCTGTAGTCAGGATGAGTGGGGTAGGGGGAGGGGCAGATGTCTGTCCACATTTACCTGCGCGCAAGGTCACATCAGTCCATCAGATTGCAGGTGAGATACAAAGCAGTGCATCCGATTTCTGAAATAAATACTTGTTTATGGACCTTATAAAACTTCTTTCCTGTCAAACAGAAATCATGAAGAATGGCGGTATATGTGGAATGCCTACTGACACCGTCTATGTGCTGGTGGCCGCTTGCAACCGGCCAGATGCAGTGGTTAAAGCTTACAAGTGAGTTTCATTTCTCACGCATTCATTTGTCTGTGTTCATTGCTTTCATATTCTGATATCTTTGTCACTGCTGTGTTTGGCTTCAGGGTGAAGAAACAAGCGCAGGACCGGCCCATGTCCATGTGGATCTCCTCCATCAAGCAGCTGGAGCCGGTGCGACACCTGCTGAGCCCTCTGCTCCTGGACTTCATGGAGGCTGCGTGGCCGTCGTCAATTAGCATGGTTATACCCAGAGGTGGGTGTAAGACTCTGTGTGTGCTTTCCTGAGTCTCATGCATGTTGAGGGTTTCATGAGCATCATGCTGTTTTTCGTGTCTCACACAGGACCATGGATGGACATCTTTGGTTTGGGAGATGCTGCCATACACATAGGGACTCCACAAAGCATTGCTATCAGAAATCCAGACTGTGCTGTAGCCACTCATCTCATCAGTCTGGTAAGGACCATGAATATTAATCATTTAATGTCTTAAATTTATTGAAGGTCAATCAGCAGACCCTTCCTCAATGCAACTGTTTTTTCAGGTGGGGCCCATTGCCGTAACCTCCGCCAATCCCACAGGAGAGGCAGACACAACTCACCATAACCAAGTCTTTGCCAAGCTAGGAGACAAGGTAATGACAATAATTAATAATATGATGACTTCATGTTTCTATGTTATCGGTGAACTGTATCTTCATTGGTTGGTTAGGTGGATGGAGTGTTATGTGATGGACCATCCCCAGAGAACATTGCATCCACTGTAGTTGACTGCACCAAGATTGAAACTGGACACATTGGCTTCTTCAGAGTGGGTCTCATTCCCAAGTCCAAGGTAACAGAAATATTCATCTGTTCATTCTTAGTACACAGTTGTAATTTGGTTTGTGCTCACACAAATTCCTGTTTGTTGCTTTCAAGGTTCTCGAAATCTTTGAGGAGGTCCAGAAGCGGCACAGACAGGGACAGACAAATCCTGCTTTTGTGCCAGATGTACATTCAGAAATGCAGTCAGAGGAGAGCAGTCCTGAAGAAGACAGCACATCAGAGTCAGGGAGAGGAAGTGAAAATTCAACACCATCCACTGTTTCTCCAGGACAAAGTCCAATCCTTAGAAATGGTTCATAGTGTCAATGTATCAATAATAATGAATTCTGAAGTACAATTATGTGTTTATCAAGAGTGTTTGTTCACTTGACTGGTTTGCAGAGTTGAATACATTGTGTATTATGTATAGCTAACACAGAAATTTTCATACACATAATGTATTTTTTTATATCTTTATATAAATTTACTGTATAAACATAAATAAAAATTGTATTGTTAATTTATATTACATAACATTGTGCACTTTTTATGTTTTAGGGCATTTTGTTGATATACACTTCTTGTATTGTCAAAGAAAATATGTAATGTTCAATTAAAATTGTCCAGCGGAGCATGCCATGTGCCCTGGATCAGCTGTTCTTTTGACATTCTTGTTCTTTATTGCATTGTGACAATTTCTTTTTAATTCTCCCGCAAACTGTCAATGTCTTTAAATACACATTAACATGAATCCAACACATATTAGTAAAGGGATAAATGGAGGCAGGGAATTTAAATAATATATATCTATATATATATATGTGTGTGTGTGTGTATGTATTATTTGAATAGCTTAATACTGAATGAAGAATGATACTAATAATGTATATTTATAATTTGCACTACGCTGAGTTTAATATAGAACACATGTAGTAGGTAGGGGGTCCCTGCTTACTCTCTCCATCAGTTTGGGGTTCTTTAGCCTGAAAAAGACCCCTGGGCTAACAAAACATAACTTGCAGTGCATTCACTGAGACTCAGTTTATACTCCAGTGACAAGATTAATTGACACACACACAAAGCCTTTCCTATTGTGCAAGTACTGGAGGCAACAATGTGACTTTCCTGACAGTTTTTACCATTTCATATACAGTGGGGGAAATAAGTATTTGATCCCCTGCTGAATTTGTAAGTTTGCCCACTTCCATAGAAATGATCAGACTCTGGTTTTTATGGTTGTTTACTGGTTATGGGTATAGACAGAATATCAGTTGAAAATGCATAAAAAACACACAATCTAAAAGTTATAAATTGTTATGTATTTTATTAAGGGAAATAAGTATTTGATCCCAAGCACAACACAAGTCAGTACTTTGTAGAGAAACCTTTGTTGGCAAGCACAGCGATGAGACGTTTCTTGTAGTTGGTCACCAGGTTTGCACACAGCGCAGGAGGGATTTTGGCCCATTCATCTTTACAGACAGTCTCTAAATCCTTCAAGTTTCTTGGCTGCCTCTTGGAAACTCGGAGCTTCAGCTCCCTCCACAGGTTTTCGATCGGGTTAAGGTCTGGAGACTGACTAGGCCACTCCATGACCTTAATATGCTTCTTCTTGAGCCACTCCTTTGTTGTCCTGGCAGTATGTTTTGGGTCATTGTCATGTTGGAAAACCCACCCACGAGGCATCTTCAGTGTTCTTGCTGAGGAAAGAAGGTTTTTGTCCAAGATGTTACAGTACATGGCTGCATTCATTGGCCCCATAATGCGGTGAAGTTGCCCTGTACCCTTTGCTGAAAAACAGCCCCAAAACATGATGTTTCCACCTCCATGCTTAACCGTGGGTATGGTGTTCTTTGGGTCATACTCACGTTTTTTCATCCTCCAAACATGGCGGGCCGAGTTAATGCCAAATAGCTCAACTTTGGTTTTGTCAGACCACAGCACTTTCTCCCAAGCCTTCTCTGAGTCATTTAGATGTTCACTGGCAAACTTAAGGCGGGCCTGTACATGTGCCTTCTTGAGCAGGGGGACCTTGCGGGCACTGCAAGAGTTCAATCCATAACGGCGCAGTGTGTTGCCAACTGTTTTCTTGGTGACGGAGGTCCCAACTGCTTCCAGATCATTAACAAGCTCCTGCCGTGTTGTTTTAGGCTGCTCCCTCACCTTTCTCATCATCATCCTCACTCCATGAGGCGAGATTTTGCGGGGAGCTCCAGACCGAGGACAGTTGATGGTCCTTTTATGGGTCTTCCACTTGCGAATAATGGCACCAATAGTTGTCACCTTCTCACCAAGCCTTTTGCTGATGGTTTTGTAACCTATACCAGCCTTGTGCAGGTCTACAATCTTGTCCCTGACATCTTTTGACAGCTCTTTGGTCTTGCCCATGGTGCTGTAGAAGTTGGAATGTAAGAAAACTGATTCTTAGAGCAGGTGTGCTTTATATACATGACGAGTTAAGATCAGGAGTATTGGTAATTAGTTGACTGAGCACAGCTGTGTGCCACATGCGCACCAGCCAATCTGTAGGAGCCTGAATTCTAAGTGAATTGTTGGGGATCAAATACTTATTTCCCTTAATAAAATACATAACAATTTATAACTTTTAGATTGTGTGTTTTTTATGCATTTTCGATTGATATTCTGTCTATACCCATAACCAGTAAACAACCATAAAAACCAGAGTCTGATCATTTCTATGGAAGTGGGCAAACTTACAAATTCAGCAGGGGATCAAATACTTATTTCCCCCACTGTACTGGAATATTCTGTCTTATGTCTATTATTGGCTTCTGAATTAGGAGTGGTCACTCTAGGTTGCCACAGAATAGGCAGAGAGAGCTGTGGTTAGACCCAAAATAAATAAATAAATAAATAAAATAAGAAGGGTATCTATTCCAATCCCTCCATATCCACTCTGACTCCAACAAGATTAAGTGTCATTCTGACCAGTTTGTCTCTCTGCTCTGTGAATTTGTGCTGTGCTGCATTGGTGGTGGATTGCAGTCATTAAATCTTTTTCAGAGTGTGATTACCTGCACTCGTTTTCTTGTCTGGACATGCTCAGAGTAGCTGGCTGGCTACCTCTGTGTGGTGCTTCAACGGCAAAGACCCCTTTAATCCCAGCATATGGCTGTGTGACAGGTGCCCACCCGGCAAGCATGCTGGAGGGGATCTGTTTCCTCCTTTCAGGGATGATCGACTGCGTGAGACAGCTGTTAGTTGCTGTCACAGTGATAGAGCTGAGTGAGGTGTCTCCATGCTCGTTTGAGTAAATTGCCTTTTCTTGCCGGGGCATAGATTTCCTGACACAGGCAAATCTGGCTCTGGAGAGGGGCTTGGAGCAGAATCTGGATAAAGGAAATTCATGCGCTGCTTCAAGGCCGCTATGTCAACTCATGTGCTTGTGCCCAGAAATAGTTTGGAGGCGTTTGTTGACACAGCTTGTAACCTGATGGCCTGTTGCGCAAACAAAACAGAGCTTTTGGTGTGATTCCTTGAAGACCTGAAGGTGTCAACAAAACAATTCCACTGATTTGGAGGCGGCTTTGGCTATTCTACATAAAAAAATATGTTTTGTTTTGTTTTGTTTGTTTATTCATGAAAAACTGATGTATTATATAATGGAGATTTAGGATGAAACAGATACTGAAGGCGTCTTCATCAACTGTGAGCTGCAGTCATAACAACCTGAAAACACAAATTTTGGCACAATTGTTTCATGGCAGACCGAAACTGCATCAGGTGTTGCCAAAAAAAGCCATTACGCCATCAATTCATCACGCCTCTGCCGTAAATGTTCTTTTTACTTTTTTCTGCGATTCACATGTTCCAAACATGTTCTTGAACTTGCTTCTAATTCTACTCCCAAGTGAGCTTAAAGGTTCACTGGGGATCAGGGAACAAAGTAGGGTTTGTTCGCTGTGACTTATTTGTACATTTATGTTGGTGTGTTTGTTTTGGCTCACATTGCCTCCCCTTTGAGGAAGGCAAATGAGAGTAATGATGACTGATGATGAGGATTTTTTTTATAATTCAGCACAAACACTACATCACTTAATCTGTCTAGGGTTACAATCCTTCTTTGTTGGACAAAAAAAAACAGGTAAATCATGGATTATTAGCTTCACGTGACACATAAACAGCAACAAAAGGAGCAAATATTTTTCAAAAGCAAATCCAACAAAACAGAACGGAGGAACAAGGAGCATGGGAGAACGGACTAACACTGTCTTTTGTTTCTTTGTGTGTATCTGCTTGTATCTCAATGAAATTGTTTGATCAGGGGCGTTTCAAGTCACTCACAATCCTTCTCTAGAAATTAGTTACGCTGGACTTGACGTGAAATGGTAGCTGTTTTGATGACTCCATAAAGTGTCATGGCTCACTGGAAACCAAACTGTAATACTGAGCTCAAGGAACTCAAAAACTGAATTCTTGTAGCTGGTCATCACTACCAGTTGTTCCTTACGGGAAAGCTGAACAGGTTGACTTCTTGACTTCTCGCAACTGCAGTAGTGCGTCAGTAATTTGCTTCTGAGTTTCTCTGAAATGGACAGAACAATGGTACAATTGTTTAGGTTGTTCCTCCCTGTTCACAAGTAAATTCTTATCTTCGTAGCTTTGGCACCACTGTCATACCTTGACAATGACAATGTGGGTTTTTATCAATGTGGGTTTTGTCAGAATGTGTGTGGCAGGTATTTTATTTTTGACACGCTTGATCTCTTTCTCTTTCGGTTGCTGTTGGGGTGTTGTCTGAGAAAAAATGAATTGTTTACCACTGTTTACTTAGGATTAGGGTTAGGGTTAGACTGTAGAAATGCAGATTTGTCAAGTTACTCTCCAGAATTTACAGATATTTCTAAAATGCCAATCTGTTTTCTGTTCATCGATCGACACTTGATGCACTGAAAAAAAAGGTTTTCTATTTCACTGCCTTACTTGTGTCATATTCTCTGTCTCTATAGAAAGATAACTCAGTGCAGTTCATTCAACATGATCTGGCTTTGTATTCTGCTCTTCCTTGCTTTCTTTTAGAAAAGTAATGCACACAAGATGCAGTTGGTCTGAGTGGGGAGTTGGGGGAGGTCTGAGTTGTGTCAAGTGGGCTCACCTTAGGGAGGTCTCCTCCTGTTATGATTAAAAACGTGAGCACACTTTCAAACTTGCCGTGATGAGATTACAATTAAAAATTTAACAAGAAACACAGAAGTGACTTTTCCCAAATGGACTGAACAATCCTGCCATTGTCGGAGTCTTTTCTTCCTGATTAAAAACATGTCGGGACAATTGTTCTCAATTGTCATATGTGTTTTTCAATAGTTTCACAAGGAAACACTAAGAAAGGTTAGAACAATCAATTGTTCTATCATGCTGTGTCATTCTGCTGCTTTGGGGGTTAGGTCAGAGAACAATCATCATTTTACTTCCTTCAGTAATGTCAGTAAATGACAGAAACTAAGGGAAAGGGGACAGAGGGATGAGCAGCCGATGATGGAGATGTGATGTGTGGGAAGAACATCTCCAGGAAGTTTTGACGACCTGTATTTCAGGATGCTGTGATAAAAGAGATAGACACATAGATGGGAGATTAAATACATGAGATGGGACCCTGTTTCTGAAGTTATATTAAGTTTATTCATGATATGCTTTGCCAAATATGAAGCATCAAAGTCTGCGCCCCATTGGCCTGGGGCGCAAAGAGGTTTCTTGAGATTAGAAACACAGTCAATTTCAGCCTCAGAAAAAAGAGAGGAACTAGACTAGGCCTGTAGCATCATAACTAAAAGCTGGTTCAGGGTCACCTGAGCCAGGCGTAGCCACTTTCATTTCTGCTAAAGGCTCACTGTTAATAAGGTTATGTAATGAGGAGTATCACATTTTAAACTTCCGTTTGTCTGGAAATAGATTAAACAATGTTACTGCTGTTTCGACTCTTTCTTCCTCGTCATAAATTGCATGACACATGTTGATGTCACTTTATTGTGGTTCTTTGTTTTACTTGCCTTACCTTTAGTTGCGCAACTGTTAAGAGGATCGTGCCAATCATGTTTATTTACAAGGTGCCATTTACTTCTGTTGTCATTAGAGATTAAGAACCATATTTTGGTATTTCCGTGTCGTTACTCAACTCCTCCTCTTTCAGTTAAAAAAACAAAACAAAGACACTTCATGAATTATTTTTTTTTCCACTAATAATAAAGAGAAAGGGATTATTAAAGCTAATCTGAACAACACCCACTAATTGCAGTTGAATATTGGATCCTTAACACTACGCACATGAGTTTCAGGCGTTGCCTCCGAAAGGAGCCACTTGGGCGAACGGTGAAACTCCTTACTCATCATTTGTCCTACGTCAAGACATGGATGTGATTATTGTTGTTTCCCAGGGATCTTATGTTTGGTTTGGTCATTTCTGATTCATGTGTCTTCATTTTGTGACTGTGTAGGCATACCTCTCGATGGAAACTCGAGCTCTGTTTCTGTTTCAGTCAGAATCAGAATCAGAAAAGACTTTATTGCCAAGTATGGCAAGTAAGGAATATGTCTTGGTGTTCACTGCATAAAAATAAAATAAAATAAAATAATAAACCTATACACGCTCAAAAACAGCAGTGTATTTGGCCTTTCTTCTTTGTTTTTAGCATGGCCATCATTCAGATTTTTCCATATTTTATTTCTTGGTTAAACTATGAAGATATTGTCTTGTTCCTATATATGGTTTGAGAAAACAAACTGGAAAGCAAAACAACAATCTATTTAATTTTCATTTTATTTTCGTTTTATGTTTGACATTACATTGGTTTATTCTTCACAGTGAGTTAATAATTTGATAAGGTTATGTAAGAAGGAGTGTGTCACCATTTTAAACTTCCATTTGTCTGGAAATAGATTTAACAATACTAGTACTGTTTCAACTATTTCTTCCTGGTCATACATTGGATGACACATGTTGATGTCACTTTATTGTTGCTCTCTGCCCTTTCCCACCTATTAAGATTAAGATCTGAGACAGACATGGAAAATGGAGATAGAAAAATATAAGATGGGGCCTTGGTTGTGAAGTGAAGTTATATTGAGTTTATTCTTGATTTTCTTTGCACTTTTTAGGGTGTATCCCATATTTCCCCTGATGACAGCTGGGATAGGCTCCAGCAACCCTTGCAACCCTAGTGAGGAAAAGTGGTGGTAGAAGATGGGATGTATGAGAAGCCGTAGTTGCAGGCTGAATATAAGATGAATTATGCAACACAATCTTCTCTTAAATTCCTGGAGTTTATCTAAATTTACTGGAAATGCCCAAAGCTAATGATGTAGGCATCTTGACTTGAGCTTCCCTCTCTAGCTAAATTACAGTGGGGGAAATAAGTATTTGATCCCCTGCTGAATTTGTAAGTTTGCCCACTTCCATAGAAATGATCAGACTCTGGTTTTTATGGTTGTTTACTGGTTATGGGTATAGACAGAATATCAATCGAAAATGCATAAAAAACACACAATCTAAAAGTTATAAATTGTTATGTATTTTATTAAGGGAAATAAGTATTTGATCCCCAACAATTCACTTAGAATTCAGGCTCCTACAGATTGGCTGGTGCGCATGTGGCACACAGCTGTGCTCAGTCAACTAATTACCAATACTCCTGATCTTAACTCGTCATGTATATAAAGCACACCTGCTCTAAGAATCAGTTTCTTACATTCCAACTTCTACAGCACCATGGGCAAGACCAAAGAGCTGTCAAAAGATGTCAGGGACAAGATTGTAGACCTGCACAAGGCTGGTATAGGTTACAAAACCATCAGCAAAAGGCTTGGTGAGAAGGTGACAACTATTGGTGCCATTATTCGCAAGTGGAAGACCCATAAAAGGACCATCAACTGTCCTCGGTCTGGAGCTCCCCGCAAAATCTCGCCTCATGGAGTGAGGATGATGATGAGAAAGGTGAGGGAGCAGCCTAAAACAACACGGCAGGAGCTTGTTAATGATCTGGAAGCAGTTGGGACCTCCGTCACCAAGAAAACAGTTGGCAACACACTGCGCCGTTATGGATTGAACTCTTGCAGTGCCCGCAAGGTCCCCCTGCTCAAGAAGGCACATGTACAGGCCCGCCTTAAGTTTGCCAGTGAACATCTAAATGACTCAGAGAAGGCTTGGGAGAAAGTGCTGTGGTCTGACAAAACCAAAGTTGAGCTATTTGGCATTAACTCGGCCCGCCATGTTTGGAGGATGAAAAAACGTGAGTATGACCCAAAGAACACCATACCCACGGTTAAGCATGGAGGTGGAAACATCATGTTTTGGGGCTGTTTTTCAGCAAAGGGTACAGGGCAACTTCACCGCATTATGGGGCCAATGAATGCAGCCATGTACTGTAACATCTTGGACAAAAACCTTCTTTCCTCAGCAAGAACACTGAAGATGCCTCGTGGGTGGGTTTTCCAACATGACAATGACCCAAAACATACTGCCAGGACAACAAAGGAGTGGCTCAAGAAGAAGCATATTAAGGTCATGGAGTGGCCTAGTCAGTCTCCAGACCTTAACCCGATCGAAAACCTGTGGAGGGAGCTGAAGCTCCGAGTTTCCAAGAGGCAGCCAAGAAACTTGAAGGATTTAGAGACTGTCTGTAAAGATGAATGGGCCAAAATCCCTCCTGCGCTGTGTGCAAACCTGGTGACCAACTACAAGAAACGTCTCATCGCTGTGCTTGCCAACAAAGGTTTCTCTACAAAGTACTGACTTGTGTTGTGCTTGGGGATCAAATACTTATTTCCCTTAATAAAATACATAACAATTTATAACTTTTAGATTGTGTGTTTTTTATGCATTTTCAACTGATATTCTGTCTATACCCATAACCAGTAAACAACCATAAAAACCAGAGTCTGATCATTTCTATGGAAGTGGGCAAACTTACAAATTCAGCAGGGGATCAAATACTTATTTCCCCCACTGTATCTCAGGCCTAACACAGAGACAAATAACAATTAACACGCGAACCTAGGGTCAGTTTAGAGTCACCAATCAGTCTAACGATCATGTCTTTGGAGGTGGAAGGAAACCGGACTATCCGGAGAAAACTCATGCAGACACATGGAGAACATGCAAACTCCACCCAGAAAGGCTGGACCGAGCCGATGTGCCACCCATATTTTATTTCTTTGTATGCTAATCCCAAAGAAAAATACTTAAACTGTGGAAATACTATTTTGTTCCTTTATTTTTCCTCCCAGCATTTTCACTCAACACTGCTTTATTTTTTTATTCATCTACCAACTCTTGACCGGCATGAGAGCAACCACCTGCACACTCGACCCCATCCCATTCAAACTGTCATCAAGACCGGACTTTCTGCCCTGTGTCTTTTCACTGCCATCATCAGACACTCCCTCTGCTCAGTCCCTGACAGCATCAAAGTAGCTGCCATCACCCACATTCTCAATCTCAATCTGGTTTCCCCCAAAACTACAGCATTGAAACAGCCCTCCTCAAAATATTCAACGACCTCCTCTCTGCAGACTCTGGTCACATCAGTATTCTTATCCTCCTTGACCTCACCACTGCTTTCGACACCATCCATCACTCCATCCTACTCTCCCAATTACAAAAATTGCTCCACATCACCGGCCTAGCACTCACCTGGACAAAATCCTACCTCTCCAACTGACAACAATTCGCACACATAAACAACCACTCCTCATCAACCATTCTCCTGTCACAAGGTGTCCCCCAAGGCTCGGTGCTCGGCCCCCTAATGTTCATCTACAATCTACATCCTTCCCCTCGGTTCACTGCTACGCTGATGGCGTTCAACTATAAATCTCCACCGAATCAATCACCTCCTCCATCCTCTCAACCCTCTCAATCTGCTTCCTTGAAATAAAAACATGGATGCAAACCAACTACTTCTGACTGAGCTATGAAAAATCCGACCTCATAATCATCGGCCCCAAACGTCTCACCCAGTCCACCCAACACTTCCTTGTCACTGTTGGAAATTAATCCCTGACTCCTTCTTCCGACACCCAGAACCTCTGCCCATGTAATCACCCACCTAAAACCAAGTACTGAACCTGGGAGAGTCTGAACCTTCTCTGTTGCTGCTCCAAAGCTTTGGAACTCTCTAGCATCCCCCATCAGACACTGCTCCAACCCCAACACATTTAAATCCCTTTTAAAAACTCATCTTTTTAAGACTGCTTTTAACGTTTAACTGTTTCACATTGTTCATTACTGCTGCTTCCTACCTGTTTTATTCAACGTTTTATTCATTGTGTCCTTCTGTTTTGATTTTATATCTGTAAAGTGTCTTTGAGTTCCGGAAAAGCGCTATATAAATAAAAAGTATTATAATTATTATTTAACTTCTTACATCTTATATAATTTAAGAAAAAAATGGAAAGCAAAACAACAATCTATTTAATTTAAATTTTCTTTCATTTTATGTTTGACATTACATTGATTTATTCTTCACACTAAGTTAATAATTTGATAAGGTTATGTAATAAGGAGTATGTCGCCATTTTAAACTGTCATTTGTCTGGAAATAGATTAAACAATGCTACTGCTGTTTTGACTATTTCTTCCTGGTGACACATGTTGATGTCATTTTATTGTTGTTCTTTGCCCTTTCCCACCTATTAAGATTAAGAGCTGAGACAGACAGAGAAAAGGGAGATAGAAATATATGACACGGGGCCTTGTTTTGAAGTTATATTAAAATTATTCATGATTTTCTTTGCCTGTCCAGGGTGTACCCCGCCACTCACCCGATGACAGCTGATAAGTGGTAGTAGAAGATGAGATGAGGTAAATGAGAAGCAGTAGATGTAGGCTGAATATAAGTAGAACCAAATGCAATATTATGCAAAACAATCTTTTCTAATATTCCTGGAGTTTATCTAAATTTACTGGAAATGCCCAAAGCTGACAACGTACGCATCTTGACTTGATCAAAAACAAAACAAAACCAAGCTTCCCTCTCTGGCTTAATTATGTAAGTTGTCCTCTAATACTATTCCTTGTCCTTCAGGTTTAGATAGGCTGCTGAGTCCTGACCAGGAGAACTGGATCTCATGTGTTGAACCATGCATTGTGAAAGGGTTGTTTTATTTTCCCCATTAGGTGGATTCATCACTGTACTGAACTGAAATAACAACATTGTGATTAACATGATGTCAGAAATCATGAGGTAGAAACAATGCAGCGAGGAATACAATGACGTGTGCTTTGGAGAAACAAAGTAACTTCATAATTTTTTTTCACTAACAACAAAAAGAAAGGGATTATCAAAGCTAATCTGATCAACATTCACTGATCGCTGTTGAATACTGGGTTCTTAACAGACACTACGTACATGAGTTTCAGGCAGGTGCCACTGAGAGAAGCCACTTGGGCAGTGGTGACACTCCTTACTCATCATTAGTCCTACGTCAAGACATGGATGTGATTATTGTTGTTTCCCAGGGATCTTTTGTTTGGTTTGGTCGTTTATGATTCCTGTGTCTTTATTTTGTGACTGAATGCATAACTCTCGAAGGAAACTTGAGCTTTGTTGGTTCCTTGCCTTGGTGTTCATTGGAACAAAATAAAATAAAACAAAATGAAATTATTATTATTAATTTAAGTCTCAAAAATCATTGAGGTTTCCCTCATTTGTAATGCTATTGAGGTACAAAAACATAGGGATACAATATCAAAAAAAAGATTGAAACAAACTAAAACATTAGGAGACAGTACTCAGTGCTCCATGAAACAGGTGCACACTGAGTTTGTTCCTTTATTTTTCTTCCCAGCATGTTTTACTCAACACTGCTTTATTTAATTTCTGACATGTTATGTGGTTTGTGATAAAAATGGAAAGCAAAACAACACTCTATTTAATTTAATTTTTCTTTTGTTTTACATTTGACATTACATTGGTTTATTCTTCACACTGAGTTAATAATTTGGTAAGGTTATGTAATAAGGATTGTATCGCCACTATAAACTTCCATTTGCTGGGAAATAGATTTAGAAATGTTACTACTGTTTCGACTATTTCTTCCTGGTCATAAATTGCGGGTCACATGTTGATGTCACTTTATTGTTGTTCTCTGCCCTTTACCTCCCATTAAGATTAAGAGCTGAGAGCTGTGATGTCAGAAATGATAAGGCAGAAACAATGCAGCGAGGAACACAGTGACGTGCACTTTGGAGAAACAAAGTCACTTCATCATTTTTTTCAGTGATAATAAAGAGAAAGGGATTATCAGGGCTAATCTGAACAACGTCCACTGATTGCTGTTGAATACTGGGTTCTTAACAGACGCTACGCACATGAGTTTTAGGCAGGTGCCTCCGAGCGAAGCCACTTGGGCAAGTGGTGAAACTCCTTACTAATCATTTGTCTTATGTCAAGACATGGATGTGTTTAGTGTTGTTTCCAAAGAATCTTTTGTTTGGTTTGGTCGTTACTGATTCACGTGTCTGTATTTTTTGTGCCTGAATGCATAACTCTCAATGGAAACTCAAGCTTTGTTGGTTCCTTGCCTTGGTGTTCATTGCAAAACAATAAAATAAAATTAAATTCAATTCAATTCAATTTTAACCAGCAGTGTATTTGACCTTTCTTTTTTTGTTTTTAGCATGGCCATCATTCAGATTTTTTTTCATATTTTATTTCTCATCTGATCTCATCTCATCTGATCTCATCTGATCTGATCTGATCTGATCTCATCTCATCTCATCTCATCTCATCTCATCTCATCTCATCTCATCTCATCTCATCTCATCTCATCTCCCATACTGCTTAATCCTCACTAGGGTCGTGGGGGTTGCTGGAGCCCATCCCATCTAGAGGCGGGGTAGACCCTGGACAGGTCGTCAGCCTATCTCAGGCCTAACACAGAGACAAATAACAATTAACACGCAAACCTAGGGTCAGTTTAGAGTCACCAATCAGTCTAACGATCATGTCTTTGGAGGTGGAAGGAAACCGGACTATCCGGAGAAAACTCATGCAGACACATGGAGAACATGCAAACTCCACCCAGAAAGGCTGGACCGAGCCGATGTGCCACCCATATTTTATTTCTTTGTATGCTAATCCCAAAGAAAAATACTTAAACTGTGGAAATACTATTTTGTTCCTTTATTTTTCCTCCCAGCATTTTCACTCAACACTGCTTTATTTTTTTATTCATCTACCAACTCTTGACCGGCATGAGAGCAACCACCTGCACACTCGACCCCATCCCATTCAAACTGTCATCAAGACCGGACTTTCTGCCCTGTGTCTTTTCACTGCCATCATCAGACACTCCCTCTGCTCAGTCCCTGACAGCATCAAAGTAGCTGCCATCACCCACATTCTCAATCTCAATCTGGTTTCCCCCAAAACTACAGCATTGAAACAGCCCTCCTCAAAATATTCAACGACCTCCTCTCTGCAGACTCTGGTCACATCAGTATTCTTATCCTCCTTGACCTCACCACTGCTTTCGACACCATCCATCACTCCATCCTACTCTCCCAATTACAAAAATTGCTCCACATCACCGGCCTAGCACTCACCTGGACAAAATCCTACCTCTCCAACTGACAACAATTCGCACACATAAACAACCACTCCTCATCAACCATTCTCCTGTCACAAGGTGTCCCCCAAGGCTCGGTGCTCGGCCCCCTAATGTTCATCTACAATCTACATCCTTCCCCTCGGTTCACTGCTACGCTGATGGCGTTCAACTATAAATCTCCACCGAATCAATCACCTCCTCCATCCTCTCAACCCTCTCAATCTGCTTCCTTGAAATAAAAACATGGATGCAAACCAACTACTTCTGACTGAGCTATGAAAAATCCGACCTCATAATCATCGGCCCCAAACGTCTCACCCAGTCCACCCAACACTTCCTTGTCACTGTTGGAAATTAATCCCTGACTCCTTCTTCCGACACCCAGAACCTCTGCCCATGTAATCACCCACCTAAAACCAAGTACTGAACCTGGGAGAGTCTGAACCTTCTCTGTTGCTGCTCCAAAGCTTTGGAACTCTCTAGCATCCCCCATCAGACACTGCTCCAACCCCAACACATTTAAATCCCTTTTAAAAACTCATCTTTTTAAGACTGCTTTTAACGTTTAACTGTTTCACATTGTTCATTACTGCTGCTTCCTACCTGTTTTATTCAACGTTTTATTCATTGTGTCCTTCTGTTTTGATTTTATATCTGTAAAGTGTCTTTGAGTTCCGGAAAAGCGCTATATAAATAAAAAGTATTATAATTATTATTTAACTTCTTACATCTTATATAATTTAAGAAAAAAATGGAAAGCAAAACAACAATCTATTTAATTTAAATTTTCTTTCATTTTATGTTTGACATTACATTGATTTATTCTTCACACTAAGTTAATAATTTGATAAGGTTATGTAATAAGGAGTATGTCGCCATTTTAAACTGTCATTTGTCTGGAAATAGATTAAACAATGCTACTGCTGTTTTGACTATTTCTTCCTGGTGACACATGTTGATGTCATTTTATTGTTGTTCTTTGCCCTTTCCCACCTATTAAGATTAAGAGCTGAGACAGACAGAGAAAAGGGAGATAGAAATATATGACACGGGGCCTTGTTTTGAAGTTATATTAAAATTATTCATGATTTTCTTTGCCCTGTCCAGGGTGTACCCCGCCACTCACCCGATGACAGCTGATAAGTGGTAGTAGAAGATGAGATGAGGTAAATGAGAAGCAGTAGATGTAGGCTGAATATAAGTAGAACCAAATGCAATATTATGCAAAACAATCTTTTCTAATATTCCTGGAGTTTATCTAAATTTACTGGAAATGCCCAAAGCTGACAACGTACGCATCTTGACTTGATCAAAAACAAAAACAAAACCAAGCTTCCCTCTTGGCTTAATTATGTAAGTTGTCCTCTAATACTATTCCTTGTCCTTCAGGTTTAGATAGGCTGCTGAGTCCTGACCAGGAGAACTGGATCTCATGTGTTGAACCATGCATTGTGAAAGGGTTGTTTTATTTTCCCCATTAGGTGGATTCATCACTGTACTGAACTGAAATAACAACATTGTGATTAACATGATGTCAGAAATCATGAGGTAGAAACAATGCAGCGAGGAATACAATGACGTGTGCTTTGGAGAAACAAAGTAACTTCATAATTTTTTTTCACTAACAACAAAAAGAAAGGGATTATCAAAGCTAATCTGATCAACATTCACTGATCGCTGTTGAATACTGGGTTCTTAACAGACACTACGTACATGAGTTTCAGGCAGGTGCCACTGAGAGAAGCCACTTGGGCAGTGGTGACACTCCTTACTCATCATTAGTCCTACGTCAAGACATGGATGTGATTATTGTTGTTTCCCAGGGATCTTTTGTTTGGTTTGGTCGTTTATGATTCCTGTGTCTTTATTTTGTGACTGAATGCATAACTCTCGAAGGAAACTTGAGCTTTGTTGGTTCCTTGCCTTGGTGTTCATTGGAACAAAATAAAATAAAACAAAATGAAATTATTATTATTAATTTAAGTCTCAAAAATCATTGAGGTTTCCCTCATTTGTAATGCTATTGAGGTACAAAAACATAGGGATACAATATCAAAAAAAAGATTGAAACAAACTAAAACATTAGGAGACAGTACTCAGTGCTCCATGAAACAGGTGCACACTGAGTTTGTTCCTTTATTTTTCTTCCCAGCATGTTTTACTCAACACTGCTTTATTTAATTTCTGACATGTTATGTGGTTTGTGATAAAAATGGAAAGCAAAACAACACTCTATTTAATTTAATTTTTCTTTTGTTTTACATTTGACATTACATTGGTTTATTCTTCACACTGAGTTAATAATTTGGTAAGGTTATGTAATAAGGATTGTATCGCCACTATAAACTTCCATTTGCTGGGAAATAGATTTAGAAATGTTACTACTGTTTCGACTATTTCTTCCTGGTCATAAATTGCGGGTCACATGTTGATGTCACTTTATTGTTGTTCTCTGCCCTTTACCTCCCATTAAGATTAAGAGCTGAGAGCTGTGATGTCAGAAATGATAAGGCAGAAACAATGCAGCGAGGAACACAGTGACGTGCACTTTGGAGAAACAAAGTCACTTCATCATTTTTTTCAGTGATAATAAAGAGAAAGGGATTATCAGGGCTAATCTGAACAACGTCCACTGATTGCTGTTGAATACTGGGTTCTTAACAGACGCTACGCACATGAGTTTTAGGCAGGTGCCTCCGAGCGAAGCCACTTGGGCAAGTGGTGAAACTCCTTACTAATCATTTGTCTTATGTCAAGACATGGATGTGTTTAGTGTTGTTTCCAAAGAATCTTTTGTTTGGTTTGGTCGTTACTGATTCACGTGTCTGTATTTTTTGTGCCTGAATGCATAACTCTCAATGGAAACTCAAGCTTTGTTGGTTCCTTGCCTTGGTGTTCATTGCAAAACAATAAAATAAAATTAAATTCAATTCAATTCAATTTTAACCAGCAGTGTATTTGACCTTTCTTTTTTTTGTTTTTAGCATGGCCATCATTCAGATTTTTTTTCATATTTTATTTCTCATCTGATCTCATCTCATCTGATCTCATCTGATCTGATCTGATCTGATCTCATCTCATCTCATCTCATCTCATCTCATCTCATCTCATCTCATCTCATCTCATCTCATCTCATCTCCCATACTGCTTAATCCTCACTAGGGTCGTGGGGGTTGCTGGAGCCCATCCCATCTAGAGGCGGGGTAGACCCTGGACAGGTCGTCAGCCTATCTCAGGCCTAACACAGAGACAAACAACCATTTACACGCAAACCTAGGGTCAGTTTAGAGTCACCAATCAGTCTAACGATCATGTTTTTGGAGGTGGGAGGAAACCAGAGTATCCGGAGAAAACTCATGCAGACACATGGAGAACATACAAACTCCACCCAGAAAGGCCCGGGCTGGACCGAGCCGATGTGCCACCCATATTTTATTTCTTTGTATGCTAATCCCAAAGAAAAATAGTTAAACTGTGTAGATATTATTTTTTTTTTTATTATTTTTCCTCCCAGCATTTTCACTCAACACTGCTTTATTTTTTTATTCATCTACCAACTCTTGACCGGCATGAGAGCAACCACCTGCACACTCGACCCCATCCCATTCAAACTGCCATCAAGACCGGACTTTCTGCCCTGTGTCTTTTCACTGCCATCATCAGACACTCCCTCTGCTCAGTCCCCGACAGCATCAAAGTAGCTGCCATCACCCACATTCTCAATCTCAATCTGGTTTCCCCCAAAACTACAGCATTGAAACAGCCCTCCTCAAAATATTCAATGACCTCCTCTCTGCAGACTCTGGTCACATCAGTATTCTTATCCTCCACGACCTCACCACTGCTTTCAACACCATCCATCACTCCATCCTACTCTCCCAATTACAAAAATTGCTCCACATCACCGGCCCAGCACTCACCTGGACAAAATCCTACCTCTCCAACTGACAACAATTCACACACATAAACAACCACTCCTCATCAACCATTCTCCTGTCACAAGGTGTCCCCCAAGGCTCAGTGCTCGGCCCCCTAATGTCCATCATCTACAATCTAGATCCTTCCCCTCGGTTCACTGCTATGCTGATGATGTTCAACTATAAATCTCCACCGAATCAATCACCTCGTCCATCCTCTCCACCCTCTCAATCTGCTTCCTTGAAATGAAAACATAGATGCAAACCAACTACTTCTGACTGAACTAGGAAAAATCCGACCTCATGATCATTGTCCCCAAACCTCCCACCCAGTCCACCCAACACTTCCTTGTCACGGTTGGAAATTAATCTCCGACTCCTTCCTTCGACACCCAGAACCTCTGCCCACATAAGCACCCACCCAAAACCAAGTACTGAACCTGGGAGAGTCTGAACCTTCTCTGTTGCTGCTCCAAAGCTTCAGAACTCTCTAGCATCCCCCATCAGACACTGCTCCAACCCGTACACATTTAAATCCCTTTTAAAAACTCATCTTTTTAAGATTGCTTTTAACGTTTAACTGTTTCACATTGTTCATTACTGATGCTTCCTACCTGTTTTATTCAACGTTTTATTCATCGTGTCCTTCTGTTCCTGAAAAGGGCTATATAAATAAAATGTATTATTATTATTATTTAACTTCTTACATCTTATACGATTTGAGAAAAAAAATTTTGAAATGGAATGGAAAGAAAAACAACAATCTCTTTAATTTAATTTTTCTTTCGTTTTATGTTTGACATTACATTGATTTATTGTTCACACTGAGTTAATAATTTGGTAAGGTTATGTAATAAGGAGTGTATCGCCATTTGCCTGGAAATACTGTAGGTTAAACAATGCTAGTACTGTTTTGACTATTTCTTCCTGGTTATAAATTGCATGATGATGTCACTTTATTGTTGTTCTTGGCCCTTTCCCACCTGTTAAGATTAAGAGCTGAGACATACACGGAAAAGGGAGATAGAAAAAAATGAGACAGGGCCTTGTTTGCGAAGTTGTATTAAAATTATTCATGATTTTCTTTGCCCTGTCCAGGGTGTACCCCGCCACTCACCCGATGACAGCTGATAAGTGGTTGTAGAAGATGAGATGAGGTAAATGAGAAGCAGTAGATGTAGGCTGAATATAAGTAGAACCAAATGCAATATTATGCAAAACAATCTTTTCTTATATTCCTGGAGTTTATCTAAATTTACTGGAAATGCCCAAAGCTGATGACGTAGGCATTTTGACTTGATCAAAACAAAACCAAGCTTCCCTCTCTGGCTTAATTATGTAAGTTGTCCTCTAATAGTGTTCCTTGTCCTTCAGGTTTAGATAGGCTGCTGAGTCCTGACCAGGAGAACTGGATCTCATGTGTTGAACCATGCATTGTGAAAGGGTTGTTTTATTTTCCCCATTGGGTGGATTCATCACTGTACTGAACTGAAATAACAACATTGTGATTAACATTATGTCAGAAATGATGAGGTAAAAACAATGCAGCGAGGAATACAATGGCATGTACTTTGGAGAAACAAAGTCACTTCATGAATTATTTTTTTTTTCATTAATAATAAAGAGAAAGGGATTATTAAAACTAATCTGATCAACATCCACTGATCGCTGTTGAATACTGGGTTCTTAACAGACATGTACATGAGTTTCAGGCAGGTGCCACTGAAAGAAGCCACTTGGGCAGTGGTGAAACTCCTTACTCATCATTTGTCCTACGTCAAGACATGGATGTGATTATTGTTGTTTCCTAGGGATTTTTTGTTTGGTTTGGCCATTTGTGATTCATGTGTATTTTGTGACTGTGTAGGCATACCTATCCATGGAAACTCGAGCTTTGTTTCCGCTTCAGTCAGAATCAGAATCAGAAAAGACTCTATTGTATGTATGTGTATGTATGTTTTTACATACAAGGAATATGCCTTGGTGTTCACTGCATAAAAATAAAATAAAATAAAATAAAATAAAATAAAATAAAATAAAATAAAATAAAATAAAATAAAATAAAATAAAATTCTAAACATACAACAGTGTATTTTGCCTTGTTTTTTGTTTCGAGCATGGCCCTCATTCAGATTTATTCCACATTTTATTTCTCTGTATGTTAATCCCAAAGAAAATGGTTAAACTGTGGAGATATTATTTTGTTTCTTTATTTTTCTTTCCAGCATTTTTCCCTCAACACTGCTTTACTTAATTTCTTACATCTTATATAGTTTGAGAAAATAATTCAATAATTTTAATTTTGTTTTATGTTAGATATTACATTGGTTTATTCTTCACACGGAGCTAACAATTTGATAAGGTCATGGTAAGGTTAAGGAGTGTGCCACCATTTTAAACTTTCGTTTGTCTGGAAATAGATTCAACAATGCTACCACTGTTTCGACTTCTTCCTGGTCATAAATTGCATGACACATGTTGATGTCACTTTATTGTTGTTCTCTGTTTTTACTTTCCATACCTGTAGTTGCACAACAGAGAATACCGTCAATTGCGTTTATTTATAAGGTGTCATATCTGTTTCCATTATGTCCACAGAGATTAAGAACCACATTTTTGATGTTTCCGTGTTGTTACATGACTCCTTCTCTTTCTGTTCCTTTGTGGGCAATCAGCATTCCAGGTGTTTTTGAGATATTGATTCACAAGTGAAGTATGCTAACATAATGTCTCTTAAGTTTCCATGCAGGTGACCTATACCCAATAGGTCACCTGCATGGAAACTTAAGAAATGTATTATTTTGGGGGGAATTTTCAGCATTTTCCACACATTGGATTCTACTCATTCTATGTTCAGCTGTTCCCTGGAGTTTACTGATATTTTCAAGGTGTAGGTTAATGCTTAGATTATTAATATGAGCCAGTACCTGAGCGGCTATTTAGTAATAGAGTTTATTGGAGTTTGTTGTGTGACGTGGAGATCTAGTCAGTTCGCAGACAGGAATCTGGTTTATATTTCAGTGCTTTAGCCCTCTGACCTTTTCCACCTATTTAGATTACAAGCTGAAACAGAGAAGGGAGATAGAAATATATGAGATGGGGTCTTGTTTGTGAAGTTATATTAAGATTATTCATGATTTTCTTTGCTCTGTCCAGCTTCTTCTCACCTGATGACTGATGGGATAGGCTCCAGCAACCCTTGTGACCCTGTAGTAGATGATGATATGAGATGATTTGCAGAATATGAGGCATTCATTCATTCACTAAAACAAAGCACTAAGTAGTCAAGCTACATTTTACACTGATGTCTGTTTAGACTCACATACTGTATATGAAGACATACTGTTCTATATGTATGAGAAGCAGTAGCTGTAGGCTGAATATAAGATGAACCAAAAGCAATATTATGCATACCAATCTTCTCTTAAATTTCTGGAGTTTATCTAAATTTCTTGGAAAAGCCCAGAGCTGATGAGGTAGGCATCTTGACTTGATCTAAAACCAGAGCTGTATATTAGAGGCCAGCTAGGGAATGGACCGTCCGAGCTACCCTGCTCTGCTGATTGGTTCTAAGTTGGTCACGTGTTTCACGGGAGCCGAGACAACAGAGAATGAAATTGGATTAAAAATTAAAATATGCCACAATGCTCAGACAATGAATACAGCACAGATCAGGAAAACATGGAGGAAACAGTAAATGGTAAACGGAGTAAGTTATGGGAGCAGTAGATTAAAAAGAAGAACTAGATGTCAACTGATTTTGTGAGATAAATGTCAGTGTCTCTCTTCGACATTTGTTAAGATTTTATATAGGAAAAATAAAGGTACACATTATATGTAATACGTCCAACACCACTTTACAAATGAAGTTTGAAGTTCACTAAGCCTTATGCTAGCCTTATATTAGCTAGTTATCTAGCATAACTAAAAGCAACCAACTAGCAGCTACCGTCATATATCATTTTCTCTATTTTTAATTTCTAAACAAAATTAAACTGTCCTGTCTGGCTAAATTATGTAAGTTGTCTTCTAATAGTGTTCCTTGTCCTTCAGGCTTAGATAGGCTGCTGAGTCCTGACCTGAAGAACTGGCTTTCATGTGTTCAACCATGCATTTGTGAAAGGGTTGTTTTATCCCCATCGAGTTGATTCATCACTGCATTGAACTGAGATAATGACGTTATGATGTCATTGTGACATTATGTCGGAAATGATGAGGCAGAAACATCATAAATTGTTTTTTTTTTTCACTAATAATAAAGAAAAGGTGATTATCAAGGCTAATCTGAACAACATCCACTGATCGCTGTTGAATATTGGATCCTTAACAGACGCGACACATGTGAGTTTCAGACAGGTGCCACCGAAAGGAGCCACTTGGGCGAGTGGTGAAACTCCTTACTCATTATTTGTCCTACGTCAAGACGTGGATGTGTTTAGTGTTGTTATCCCAGGGATCTTTTGTTCAGTTTTGTCATTTCTGATTCATGTGTCTTTATTTTGTGACTGTGTAGGCATACCTCTCAGTGGAAATTCGAGCTCTGTTTCAGTTTCAGTCAAAATCAGAAACAGAATGGACTTTTATTCCTTGTTCCTTGTACATACAAGTATGAATATGCCTTGGTGTTCATTGCGTAAAAATAAAATAAAATGAAATAAAATAAAATCGTAAACATATACACACTCAAACATAATAATGTATTCAGCCTTTTTTGTTTGTTTGTTTTTAGCATGGTCATCATTCAGATTTTTCCACATTTTATTTCTTTGTATGCTAATCCCCAAGAAAAATGGTGGAAATATTACTCTGTTCCTTTACTTTAGCATTTTTCACTCAACACTGCTTTATTTAATTTCTTACATCTCACATGGTTTGAGAAAAAATGGAAAGCAAAACAATGTATTTAATTTAATTTTTTATTTCATTTAATGTTTGACATTTCATTGGTTTATTCTTCACACCGAGTTAACAATTTGTAGCAGACATCAAATAATCATTGTTAGACGGTTAATTTAATGATAATACATTTTATTTATGATGCACTTTTCATCCAGGGATCTCAGAGTGCTCTAAGTTAAAAAGCAACAAGTAAAAAGCATAAAAGCATAATTTATAATATATAAATATAATATATATATATTTACACACAGATCACTGTCATGTCAGCAGTCAAGGGATTTTGTAAAAGGGTTGTAAGCTCTTATTTCAACGTATTGTACACCAAGAAAAGTTATAACAGCACTACACAGACTTCACACCAGGTGGTCTTTTGTTTACACACAGAAATGCTGAAGCTGAAAAAGCAGAACTTGTAAGAAGGCATTAATGGTGAGCCCTGTGGAAGATTCAGATAATCACACCATAGAACGTTTCACTCTATCAAAGATTTGTGTGACTTTTGCAGCAGGGACGCAGCCTTCCCTCAAGATGGTGATGTCACCTGTTAAGAGAATAAGAAAGTTTGAAGTGAGAATGTGTGTGTTTGCCACTGGAAAAGATAACAAATCTTTAGATTTTTACCTTCATCAATCCGTAGACAGTTGACCACGGTAGAAGCAACAACTTCGTTAGAGTTCCCATCACAGAGAACACCTTGGATCTTGTGTCCTAGTCGACTGGGAGAAAACCAATACAATTTCAGACAATGTACAAGTGTATAAAATCTTGATATTCAGAAGATATTAAAACAAACTAATGACATAATCCAGAAAAAAAGTGGATTTATGTACAAATATCAACATGTCTTACTTGATGACCATGCTGTGGTGGGTGCTGTCTGGCTCTCCACTGGGATTGGCTGAGGTAATGGCAAGGGGTCCAGTCATGTCACATAAGTGTCCAGTCACCGTGTGGTCAGGCACACGGATCATGATGCTGTCCTTGGTACCAACACGGTCGTAAGCTGGACCCACACCTAAAAGTGATCAATTAAAGT